>NC_088839.1:13541750-13848810 GCF_904066995.2 Poecilia reticulata | reverse complement strand
ATTTTTGTCGTTGAGTGTTTCAGCTGCTCTAACTGTGATAACACCACTACCAGTTGACTGTAACTATTCAGCAGAGGGAAATTTTGACTGTATCACATTACAAAAATGTAGTGAGGTCCTACGAGTAACCAACCCTTTCACTAATGTTTTTAGAATCAGTTCACTTGCCCAGTTGCTGCCCAAGGCATGCAGAGAGCTTGGTTGAAAGGATTTCTAAATTATTTTGTGATTAAGTTCTTAATTAGTTGCACACACTTAGTAACTGCTATGAAACACATACGGTGGTGGAAGGCTCTTTGCTGATTCAAACTCATTAGCTAAAGTGTGGTGACTGAAGAATTTAACAGAAACCCAACACTTATAAAATGCAGCAGCATGATAAGCAAAGTTTTTTCTTTCATAGGTTCAAATACGTTAATTAGGGTGTTTGTTGATTTTGTTCTTATCAACCATGATGACACTTTGTGTAGTATGGTTGAATTAACTAGCAAGCACAGTTTAACAAAGCAAGAATAAAGAACATTCTTGCTTTATTCTTAAGATTGTCTGCAGTTATTATTCCATCAATTGGTGCAGGGCGAGAACCAAAAAGATCAAGCAGATGCTTCTTTAATCTGATAATCATAGTCAGAAAATGACAGATGCAGGGACAAATTCTAGTTTATTGTTGCCTTATTTACCAAACTGCTTATCAATGATTTACAAGGTGTAAATCATTGATAATTTTATTATGAAATCAAGCCACAGTTTTCATAAATCTGTCATGATTTATTATGCAAAACTGGTAGTATAAATAATACAGTAGCAGCACAAGAAAACTAAAAACATTCAGACCTTTATATATAAAAAAAGAGAGCTTGCTGCAAATGACTTGTATGTGAAGTTCTACAAAGATGTAAAAACACAAGACAAGTCAGTAGGATTGCCTTAAACTGCAAGCATCTGAGCTTGAAAACAGCTGGACCACTGAGATACCACTGTGCCTGAATATTCCACCTGGTTTATTATGAATATCCAAACTCCCAAAAAAAAAAAAAACAGTTTTCCCCGAATCCTTCTCATGTGTCAAGAAGGGCAAAGCCATGTGCTATCTGGAAGGAGAAGAAAGCCAAAGCACCTGCTCTTATTACCATAGCTCCCCTGGAAGCATTAGGATGCATATTGACAACAGGACCTTGTGCAATTACAGGCTTTATCTTCCTGCTTGACAAACTGTGCGCTTCATTATAAGCTTTTAGCTGACACCTTACCTCAGCCTCCCCCGCTGGATGATCAGTACTAATGCGCAAAATGAAATGGCTAAGAGGTTTGTTAAATTCATCTGAATTGTTTAACCATCATTTTCTTTTTAAATAGTTATTTAAAGCTTCAATTAGCAAGCAGATGCAGAGGATGACAGCTGAATGAAGAACATTGATGGACACAGAGGAAGAGCATTTAGTAATGTGCCAACAACTCAAAGACGTTTCAAGCGAAACATTATTATGAGAAACAAGGCAAGTTGCAATTCCGGTTATTGATTTAGGTGTTGTCATTTTATTTCTAAGGAATAAGGAAGGCAGGTTAACAAGTTAGATTTTGTGCTTTGTTCCCACATTTATTTTAAATACATTTCTTGTTTAAGACAGAGAGGTTTGTCCTGGTAAAACAGGCTACTTAGTGTTTAGAGACAGCGTCACTTGCTGAGTATGTGGGAGTTCATGTAATCTACATTCATTTTTTACTATTTCCCAGGTCCAACAATGGCACTGGCCTTTTGTGTTTTTCTTTTCATAATGTATGAATTGAGATTTGGACTGAGATTTTCATCCTGGAAACTTCCAAGAAACCCAACATGCAATTTTGGGATCTTTGAGAATGTGTCCTTGCATTATTTTGCCATTTTTCTTTGAAAATTTTCTGAAAACATTATTTATCCAAATAACTTTTGGGACAATTTGTTGCTGTGAGCGTCCACGTTTTTATGTTTGCATGTCTCCTCATGCTCTGTTATGGATTGGTGACCTTTCCACAGTACCTTCCATATTGACCATTGGCAATTGGAGATTAGCATTAACATCATGCAAACATTAAGTGGGTATAGAAAAAGTTTGTTTGATGATTCATTATTAATCCATAAATTATAAGTCAGGTTATGTATTATTCTTTTCAGTCCAGTCTTTAGAGGTCTTAGGTTTAAACCTTAGTCACTTTAATTCATCTATTAACTCATTCAAACCTTCAACCATCCTGCAACCACACCCTGCCGTGTTAAATTAGCCCAGAGATGGATCAGTCTGTGTTTGCCCAAGTACTGAATTTCAAAAATAACCTAAATTAGGTTGTTTTCACCCAGCTGCTTTTACTGTATTAACTTTTCTTGGCAATGAGCTTAGACTGCCTACAGTCCTCTTTGTGCTCTGGTTTTGGGAGTTCCTCATCATTGCAAAAGCTTTAGTGGTGGAAATATTATTGGGACGTCTAGTCTTTTCAGCCTGGTTTTGTCATAATATCAGAAATCCTTGCAATTGCCTATTGAAGAGAGAGGATTCTTTCTAACCACTAATTTCCTGCCAAGTGTGAGGTATTGCTATGAAGAGAATATTAAAGTTTGTAGGCTGATCAGGGAAACGTCTTCAGTTCAAGTTGCTCTCTAGCAAATTATTTTGAGCTCCGAAGACGAATAACTTTTTTTTTTCATTGTCAATTGTATGTAAATATAAGTATGGGCAAGTAGGAGGACTGCTGATTCATACTTCAAGCTTTCATGTTTGTGTTGTTAACTATATTGTTCATTTCTGACTTCATTGTTTGTTCTACCAATCCCAAGACACTAAACAAAGAGACTGACTTCCTTCATTTTTGCCTCTCTGCTTAAAAATCAAGGTTTACGCAAATGGGTTAGCTCTAATTACAAATAATGACTGCAATGAGACGTTGCAAGTGGTTACCATAGAAACTCTGCAGATGCCATGCCAGTGGGTGTTGTGTTGATATATGGATGTTGCGTACAAAATGCTGCCCGTTAATTAAATATGCCAGAGCTGCAAATGTTCAGACATATCCGGATGTGCTGCAACACACTTTTTTTTTTTGTTTCCCCTCTTTATTAGGACCGGTTGTCTACATAATGTTTGTGTAACCAAGCTTAAAATGAAAGCAGAAATATTTTTCTCAGTATTAAGTGTGCATGGTATTGTCATCTATCTAAAGGAGTAGAAACTACAGGCTGTGCTTGTTGCCTCCATAAGGAGAACAGCCAGGGAAAAAATAAACAATGCAGACACGGTCTGCCTGCTTAAGACAAATGTATGAGTTTCACATGTGTAGCGAATATCAATTACTTTAATGGACTTTTAAATCCATAGCACAACCAGTCTCACTGGTTGCAAAAAGTCCCATCTGTCTCTTCACTTATCAATAAAATTAATTAATCCAAAGATGAATTGCTGACCTTTGCATGGAGTTCTTAACAATTCCTCTAAAAGGAGGCAGAGCAGATTTCTTATTATTTTTATGGCTAGTATTTATTTAAAGAATACGTAAGAGAAATCAGTTTACTGAAGCTTTTAAAGACAAAAACGTACATCACATTGATGAGCTATATAAATGATCAACCAGACAAGCATTTCTAAATCTAAGATGCACAACTTTTTTGTTGCCTGAGATAATATTTCTTGTCTACAACTTAGATATAAAGTATATGTTTGATTATTAGATGCCAGGAGGAAGATTGCTCTGGATGATCTATGTCAGAGTTTATCACTTAGGGGAGTTTGGTATGAAAATAGGAAAAGGTTAAAGGTCACTGGAGAATCCACTTGCAGATACATCAGTATCTGCTCTGGTCATGAAGGGAAAACACCTTTGGGATCTGACACGTTTTCTGGTATCAGCCGCTCATGGAACCTTCTGCATCCTCACGTGGCTCCTTTACATTTGTCTCTTTGGCTTAAAGACTAACTCAAGAGGACAGCATTGCCTCTGTCTGCCCCTAGTGGTCACTTTCAGATAGGACAGTGGTGTCTTAGCTTCACTTTAGGTTTTGGATGGTTCTCCACTTTAAACTTGAACCAGGTTATCAAACCAGTTTAGAAGGATATCACTCAAATTTGACAAATGACCATAGTATTCAACACAAAACAATTGAAACTGGTACTACAATGAATTTGCTGCTCTTGGTGACTTGGTTGGATTAATTTATTCGGTAACACTTTATTTGAAGTGGGGTGAATTAGTCATAAACACCTGTCATGAACATGAATAAGCCTTCATGAATATTTATGACTGTTGTCATAAAGAATCATTCGGTAAATTATGATACTTTTAATACAAAGTTGTCATTCAAAATGTCTTTGTTATGACAACTTGACATTAACCAAGAAATCATTACTGATATAAATGTTATAAATTATTACTGATTGCACTTTAAAAATTAGGTAACTTTATGTTATTAAAGGTAAAGTTTAAACAGTAATGATTTCTTGGTTAATGTTAAGTTGTCATAACAAAGACATTTTGAATAATGTCAACAATCTGCTTCAGGGCACAAACAGATGTGTGTTTGGTTAATTGTGGGAAAAAGTATCATGCTTTGTGGCAGAAAAGCTGGGCTTTGCTTTCTTAAACATTATAAAATGTGAACCAACAAGCACGAGTAAAGCCACTGAAGCTGAATAGGGTTATTAGTTTTCTGCTCTCAGGCAACAAATTTGTGTATTAGATTTTACATCCTCCAGGGTCAGCTCCATGAAGCAGAGCTCAGCTTGACTATTGAGAGTTTCTGAATGTTTAGCCGAGTTCTTCTCTTGTGTTTGGTTCCACAAGCAAAGCGACGTTGTTTGAGGCAGAAATGTAATTGTTTGCTTTTAAGTTGGTGGAACGCCGAATCACATCCTCTGATGATGCAAAGTATTTCTCTTGGTCTGTAATTAGAAAGTGTGGTCAGATACCATGATAGAGCATGATCAATGATTTTGTGTGAGAATACACTCACTCAGAAACATAAGTCCAATTAGTCTCTGCAGTTTTCTTGCACTCAACAGCTCCCTTAGCCACCCAGGTAAATCATCAGTTTCGCATAAAAGCAAAGGCTGAGCAACTGTGCAAGAAATTTTAAAACTTTCTCAAAGCTAAGTTTAACTAAATTACTTTCCATTTTAATTAAAATTGCATATAAACACAAAAATGATTATCCTAAAGCTTGAGTATGAGGGGTTGGGGAGTTCCCCTCAATGTTGTAATATTAATGCAGCACTGCAACACAGATTCCATTGCAAGACAGTCTTATTGAGGTGATGCAGCAAACACCAAACCATATTTTAGGAAACAAAAGTACAAATAAATATAAAACTATTCCTCAAGAAACATTTTCCTGTTCTATTATTATTATTACTATTACTATATACTATTCTGACCTGAGAGAAGGTGTAAAAAAAAAAAAACTTTCCTTCTAACAATTAGCACAACTGTATCTTTAAGGGTAACAGAAAACAAAATCTAGGTTTGCATTTGTAAAAAATATAATCAGGATTAGTGTTGCCAAAAGTGAGGAAAGCATGGGTCACATTACTTGGAAGTGACTTTAGCAGTTTTCAAATAATAGCACTCTGGGTTGGTTATTTCCTTCAGCATTGTTTGACCTCAGCTGACCAATGAATGGTAAATAAACAAAACAGCTTAAAGACCTATGACCTATGATAGATACCATAATGGAGATGGATGTGAGGAAATGTAGGCCACCAGTAATATTTAACCTGCTGAGGTCAGAGTAGATAGCAGCATCGAAGGATCAAGTGCCTCCATTTGACAGAAAATCAAGGTCAAGGTTATCATAGGCTGTTTGCCTGAATTCACTTCTCAGCCCTAACATGCAATGCTACAATGCATATACATTATATATTATATATATATATATATATATATATATATATATATATATATATATATATATATATATATATATATATATATATATATATATATATATATATATATATATATATATATATAGATATACTGTATATATAAACCAAACAAATATTGAATATTGAAGTCATACTGAAGTTAACCAAAAGAAAAAGGCATTTGGTACAGATTTACTTCTCATTGGTAAAAAAGGTATTATAATTCTTTCAAAAGATTGAATCATTTGTTGAGTTTCCCTCAAAACTCTGATATCAAAGGACAACCAAGTGCCCTCTGACAGGAAGGTTACATCTGGACATAAAGCTATGCTTTTTGCACCACTTTTCAGTAGCTAAACAATACACAGTCTTGCAAATGGCTTTTGAGTGACTCCAGTGAGAGGTCTGCATCAACGCAAATGCATTATAGCTGCAGGAGGTCTAAGTATTTGCATCTTGACATCCACCATTATATAAGCAGCACTATGTGTTATTTTCCCACCCACGCGCATGGATATGTTTCAGTTCTCCATTTTTATTTATTTACAGACCTTACAGTATCTGAAAAACTTTTTGAACAAAACACAAACTCCTAACAGAAACAAACAAAAGAATAAAGAACTCAATAATAAACTGAACTGTAATCTTGGGTGTTCTTTTACATTATTTTTCACAAAAAAAAAGCCTCCATAAGTAGCCTGATGTGAGTATGAAGAACTGATTGTCTCTCCTTATTTATCTCTCCAGATACACACACTGCAACCTCGAGTGTGTTTGTGGGAGTTTCCTGCTGAAGGAGAGACCTTCTTTCCAGACGCCAGCACTCAGAGATCGTAAGTAAATGCTGTATTTTCCGTTCCGTTTTGTTTTAACTCTACCAAATCCCTGCATTACTGTGAGAATCACTGAGTTAATATATTGCAGCGAGACGATTTAATCTAAAGCTAAAAGGGCTATTAGACAGAGCGTGGGTTATGTGTGAGGCAGTATCCTATCGCCCGTCTCTTTTATTTTGACCTGACAGAAACACAAAGGCAAATAAAACCTAATTGCACAAAGACGAACTGCCAAATCCCCCATCAATGAGCCACATCCAAAAGCTAAATAATTTTCTTAAACGTATATCCTCTTTGTCAACGTCTGATCATACAATAATAAGCCTTTCAAAGTGCACCGTGAGCACCAGTGATTTACCCTCCAACACTCTCAGCCTTGCCGTCTTTCTTTAGAGACATTATGTTCATCTAGTCAAAGCTGTGTCTCGATGGAAATCCCCTGTTTTTATGACACTGCAGTAAAGGTGCGATCATTTCAACAGCAGTGATGTGTGTGCTTGTCCGCTGCGGCTTTTGCTCACATCTGCAACTCTGCATTGATTCTATGCCAGAGAGCTGAGAGCCAGGGCCGAATGGGGTCCTCTGTGATGGCCCAGTGTACCTGCCAGTACTTGAACAGAACAAGGGACTTTATAATTATGCTGTAGGGTAAAAGTTTGCAATCAATAGCGTAATCAAATCTGAAGCAACCACAAGCGTTTAAAAAAGGAATGCACTTTAAATCCATTTAAATGAAGATTACAAATGTTTTTTTATATTTTGTCTGCAACAGACTAGTATTAAAGTGTTTCAAAGCATCCATTAATCTTTGTGTTAATCCATCAGTGAAGCCAACGCTGTATTATGCAGAACGAGTAAAATGCTTTCTCTAATTACCATATTAAATACAATTTCTGGAAACATCAAAAACATTTTGCTCATCCTCACAAGGCTTTAGCATTATAATTAATTCACTGGCCCATTTATTGTCTCGTCGTGGTTGCCACTTAGCGCAGGTAAAACCTCTTCTGTGCTGAATCACTGCCACGTATCTCACCCCGCTCTTTAATGTAGATCAGTGGCATGGGAAATTGAAATGGAAAATGTTCCTGCTTAAGTCATAAGTCATGTGCCCAAATATACCATTCACATTTAGAAAATCTGAGGGAGATCTCATAACGGTATATCTACTTTCAGAAACTGTCAAAAAAGGAGAACATTTCTGGTTTCATGTGATCAGGTGATAATCTATTTCTTAATTCAACAAATGGAGCTTGTTAATAAAATAATGATACCTGCTGTATATATTCATGCAAAAAAGTTTTGGCCGAGTAAGAAATATGTTGTACATTCTTTAGTAGGACATTTCTTTAAATTAGCAATAAACTAGACTGCTGACTTGGAGATGCTTTGCAGGCTTATCTTTGGTATCTTTTGGTATCTTTGTCTCTTGCACATGACCATATTCAGCAAAGACTCATTTTTATTATGCAACAATGCTAAAAGAATTGTGATCTTGAAAAGCTGTCGCATTATTGTCGTGGTTGTGATGTAACGAGTGAAAACATAAATACAGGTGGGACTGAGCAACACCCGACATCAGTGCATTTACTGACCAATAGGTACTAATGTGATCAAATTAATCTATAAAAGTTCCCTTATCTCTTCATTTCTTGCTTGAAAGGAATCATCATAAGTTTTGAATTCCCGTCTGTTTTACAAATCATTAAACCTGCAATGTAGCAAGAGGAATATGGCATTAATCTGCAATAAGCAGTAGACCAGAGTTAAAGTTCAATTTTATCCATCATTTTTCAAATTATATTACTCTACCGCTTAATGCCATACATAGGCAATTCCAGTTATAATAAATATGGCACAATAGAACTATGGAGCTATAAGACCTTTTTAAAAGTGGTGGACAGCACAGCAGGGAGACTCACCAACTCACAGGCATAAGAGAAAAAATATTTCATTTTAGGAGGTAAACATATTTGACATTTTCCTCTAGCTGTGCCTGACAAATAAAGTGCCACTCTTGAATATCTCAGTGTTCCCACTGGAAAGGATAGGCTAGTGTCCTTCAACACTTCACGCTGATCTGAGCAAACTGTGACGAGAAGAGAAAGCCACAGAGCACTTGGCAAGTTGATCAAACAACACCAGAAAAGACATAAAAAATATTGTGGAAGGAACATAATAAGCAAATGCAAAACTATTTCTATTGTAAACAGAAGAGTTTGCTTTCCTGCATCTCTCTGTGTATGGAGTTATGTTCTAGCAAGAAAATCCTTCTGCAATCCTTTGCTCTGCCTTTAATGATTTCCGAGTTCATGAGAGACCAAGCTAAAGAACAGCGACATCTTAGTCTCTAAAGAGCCAGCACTGGGGAAAGCTGTGGTTGATAAGCAACTGCCAGGCATATTTTACTTGTGACAATAAGATATTAAAAATGTAGAGCTAGATCTTGGCCCTTACATTAAACCAAATTCAACCAAGCATTTGCAGACGCAAAATGTGTGCGGTCAAGAACCTGTGCACACGTCGACTTCTGAAATGAGACGCAGACTGGGGGCTAAAGTGGCGGCGGTGGTTAATCTCCGTCCTTGGGGAAGACACTTCACCCGCCTTGGTCAGACGTACAGATACTGCCAGAGAAAAAATACCATCCGCTGAAAGCTGGTCATAATTTTGGCTCAGCAGAAAAAGAAACTTTACATTCATGAAGGGGGATTGAGATGATGTAATAGTTCTTGTTTTTTTATTCTCACATTACTATAATCTAGTAATTTTACAATCTGAATGCTGTACAATTTTATTTTCAACAAATGCTTATTTCCAAGTTAATTAGTTAAAGGAATGCATCATTCCATGATGCATTCCTTTAATGCATCATGGGCCATCATCCAGAGGGCCATCATCAGTGTGTGTATGTGTGTGTGAATGCTTGAATGACAGTGTAGTGTAGAACGCTTTGGGGACCTTTGAACTTGAAAGTGCTATACAAGTACAAACCATTTACCATGCAACCTGCAACATGACTTATTGATTAAAAAAACAAAAAACACTTAGACACTCCAGTCAGATATTGTTCTTAAGGACGTGGACCTGGATGCTTTGTTTTATTCAAATAATAAAATATATTAATATTTTTCTCAATGTCTTTAATTCCTTCCCTGGGATCACTGTGTTTTTGGCTAAAGAGAGGGCAGTGATGTGTGTGTTTTCTTGCAAGTGTATTTAATGCAATCTGCTTTGTGAATCCATTGCAGAAAGAAAAAAAAATCTAATTGCTTGTTTAATGCAATATAGAAAATTGATGAGATTGCTGTGCTCCATTAAGTTCTTTATGTCTGAGACATACAAACATTTAAAAACAGCCTCCCAGTAAAGCCGTTTCCCTGAACCGAGCCCGTCCCATCGGGCTCCTCCTGAATAAGTAAATGCTTTAATACTGGCTCAGGTAGAAATCCCATCAGGTCAAGACGTGTCCCTTACCATTTCGTTGCATCGCTGATGTGGCAGCAGACCCAGTGCAACAGTTGCGTCAATAAAATTGATCAACTCGAATTTACACTGTAAAGGTCTCTCGAGTCGTGCATCGGGATCATCCTGCCTCGCCGACTCCATACGCCCTGTTCAAAGTTGCAGCAAACAGCAGCAGTCAAATGAATCCATCAAAGGCCAGACTGGTTTTTCCTTGTGGGAAGCATTTACCCAGATCAAAATGAGCAGACAGCTTGTCCGCCTCTTGTAGCTTATTCTTATCTTACGCCTGAAAGACTTGCTCCGCTTTATCCCCGGCCTCTCCGTGGCGGCTACAAAGCTTGACGTTTACTACTCACTGTTCCATTCTTCCTCTGCTTTAATCCTACATCTCCTTCCTGACTTCTGTACACCACCACACATATGTTTTGTTTTCTCCTTCTGCTCCTTGACAGTCGAACGCTCTGTGATGGTGAACCCCAAGAAACCGTTGAACACAACATATTTATCTGGCCCTTGAGCTCAGAGACAGTGAGTTCCCTTGGATTTATTTATTTATTTTTCCCCCACCGTTTAGAAAGAGAGAGAGATTGCCAGCATCTTCAGAGTGATCACACAGCTGGGCTTGTGCCAACGAGGCACTGGAAGAAGAAGAAAGAATGTGGTGACATCAGTGTTGCTAATCAAAGCCGTGTACTGCGAGACTACAGTCGGCCTATGACAAATAGGCAGCGCTTCCCTTTTCTACAAGCCGGACTGGATTAAAGCCAGATCTTTTGTTCGGCAGAGATGACAGAGGGATTTCTGTGCCAACATAAAGCCGAATGCGTGCGACCGTACATGTGTGCGTCTTACGAGTTGTGGGTGCGATCATCTCCTGATTCATCAACACGGTACGGGTCTTCTGTCACAACAGTGACGTTGAGCTTCTCTGTCACGCTGGGTGACACAGCACTCCAATTAATCACAGAAAAGTACCACTAATGAAGTCATTATGTATTCCCAGAGTTTCATCTTGACATCCACTTTTCCCAGTAAAAAAAACAAAAAAAAAAAACGCAGACACAAAGCTACACGTAAAAAGGCTGGAAGGCATGGCGGTAATGAGTAAGCAAAAGTGGCAGTTGACAAATGAAACCAACTATGAATATGACGCCGTCGGTTATAATTAGACCAACTCTCTAAGTTTATACACTTTTCATCCTAGTGTTGCTGACATTTTTTTTTTAACCTTTGCTCTAATTTTTTGTTGTCTTTTAATTTGTGGGATAATGAATGAAGAGTTGTGGGGCACAAAGTTAGAGTAGCAGTTAAATCCATAGTTTGTTACAACCTAAATATAAGGTCTCTGCCTCCTTTAGGTGGTAGATCGTTTTATTTTGGTGATAAAATAGAAGCACCAATATACATAATAAAAGCCTGAGGCTGATATAATAATGTCTGGTATGGATGATAAGCTGCTAAACATAAATATACAACGACTGGCACTTTTTACAAAGTACTCCTGTTTAATGTCTTCTGTCAAATAACGAATCAAGATTTAAAAATCATTCTGCACACGAGGTTACGCTTATTCTATACAAATCAACTGAAAAAAAATATACTCAAAGCAAAACAACCTCACTTCATAAGTGTGCACAACCTTAAGCTACAACTTTCTTGATGAACAGCTCGATTCAGTTTTAGCATTTCTTTGAACGTCTATCAACATCCAGCATCTTGACTTGCAAATGTTTTCCCCACTTTGTGCTTCAAGGATTTCCCAAATCTACCAGACCGTGAGGACATCTTTGGGAGACCCCTTAAATTCTTAGATTTTGTTCTGGACTCTGGATTTGGGTGTAGGCTTGGATAAATTGTAACGCTGAGAAATACACATTTATTTTTTATCTCCATATTTCCAGCAGACTCAAAAGATCTTGGGTCAGAACTGACTGGCATTTAGAAGCGATTACAATTTTCTCTCTTCTGAAATAAACCCTATTTCTGAAAAATATACCTGACTGGTGATTCTTCCATCACAGTGTTTTACTGTGGGTAGTTTTTTTATTATTTAGTATTGTTTTTGTGTCTATGTTTTGGACATTTCTGCAGCTCCCAAAAGATTATTGTCAGGCTCTCTGCAGGCTTCCTCACAAGTTTCTGCTTTTCGTCATTTCTTTGAACACAGTCCAGTTTTTGTATTTTTTTTGTTCTCCACGCCTTTTTGTTTTTTAGTTGCTGAAGACTTTCTTCCATGTGCTAATAAATTTGAACGATTTTTTTTGTATCCTTCTCCTGATTTATATCTTCATACAATGAGATTATTTCTGATCCTTTGCACCCTCCCTGTAAACTTTGGCTTTTGCAAAAGGATAAAAATGAGCAAATGTTTAATTGTGTGGTTTAATTCAAACCAAATTGAATTAAACCACAATAAAATGGCTTTAAATAAAGAAAGCCAATTTATTGTGGTTAAATGTTTTTGAACACAATGCCAGCAACACATTTCAAAACTTCTGGCAAATTAGCATGTTTACAACTGTGTTGCATCACCTGTTTCCTACTCGCCCTGTTGTAGAACTGAGCCACTGTGTGACTTCACTTTGTTGCAGTCACATTTTTCTTTAAGAAGAGGCAAATATAAGTGGCTCACTGCAAGCAGGTACATTTTTATTACAGAGCCTTGCTTTGGCTTTAAACTCAGTTAACAGATTTATATGCCCTCCTGTAGAAGAACAGAGGTGGGTTCAAATTCAGATTCACAGTCAAAGGGAAAGAAGTGAGGAGAAAATAAGCAAAATTGTTAAGTAAAATAGATCAAAGTTAGGGCTCTCTATCAAACTAGAACATTGTGTAACATTGTAAAAATGGGACAATGTGTGATAAAAAAGAGCTCTTGAGGTCAATTCAGGCCTATTTGCACCTACGCTTTGAGGACACATGATGTCTTTATGTGCCTTGCTACTTTATTTTCTTACCTCAAAACAATCTTTGAACTTAGCTTTGGTAAATCAGTTAATTTCTGTTTGCAGTTCAATATTTTGATCATTAATAATGATCAAAATATTGATCATTATTCAAGAATTTAGTATTTAATATAAGAATTAAATACTCAATTCTTATATCCAATTCAATTTAACTCTAGATCAGTTTTGGAGGTTTTTTTACTCTTTCCTGTATTTGTTTGATTGTGATCTCAGTTTAGGCCAGTCCACATTATGAAACACATTGTATTACAACCTCAGCAAATTCCCGCTGGAAGATATAATTTATTAGGCCGGAGCAGCTCATTCACTCCGAAAACTGTTTTTCTTTTTTGATGTTTTTTGCTACTATTCTCTCCTCAATTGATTTGGCTATCTGGAGGCCTGAGTATGTGCAGAACTCACAAAAGTGTGCAGACATGCCTGTTGTATAGAAATGTATGCATTTTAAGAGTTTTGCAAAAAGTCTCAACAGAAATAGCTCAACAGCGCCCCCTGGTAACTTAAAAAAAAACCCTCCTCATATACCTTTACTTTATCATAGAGATATGAAATTTGGTTAACTTAGAACTTTCCAAGATCTATACAAAACTAACTTATATCCATGCTCTAAAACAAACGGAATGCCAGCCATCTTGGAATGAACCTACGATTTTCAACGTTTTTTTACCCAGTTTTAGCCTCCGTATTTGATCAAACTCCTTCCAGAGGTTTTTATCAGTCCGTGTGAAAATTGATGAGTTTGCTCAAAAGGCACCAGTGCCTCTAAAGTTATCAAAATCTTCAACTTTTCACGCCTGTTGAAGGGCCGTAGTCAAGCCTCAAACTTCAATTACGCCCCAAAAACTCAAATTGTCGCAACTCCTGCAAAGAAAGGCTGTGGTTGGTCCTCATCTGGCATCTAGAAAATCTCAGTGATCAAGCTCCATGCTTTACTTTGAATGGTCTACATTTGACTCCCTAATCCTGATCAACATCAAACTGTGCTCAGTAACAGAAGACAAGTTGGTGTAACTCAGTGCATAGTACAGAGACATCTAGCAAAGGGGTGTGGCCTTGAAGCCCCCAAGACAATGAAGAAAAACTAACTGAGCCATAAAATTTTTATTATTTAATAAACAGAACAAAAACACAGCTGATAAACACAAAACATAAATGCAGTGCCACATACAGCGTGTTCTTCTAAAACTTTGATGCGTTGTTATGAATCAATAATGTATCCACACAGATGTGAAAATTTCTCGGGGCAATAACACAAATTGTGATTAAAAAGAAAACATCTCTGTTACTTCAAGTTTCTACTTTCCCATAGTTACTGTTGAAACATTTTTTGGCCACTTTTCTGCATCTTCTTTGCATATATGTTTTTCATTACATTACTGAGCTTTAACTCTTATTTTGCGATGCAGCCGTTAACTGTGTTCACCGACTGCGTTTCTTTGAAATGTTCTTGAGGCCATGCATAAATTTTTATGCTCGTTTTCAATGTGGTGCTGCCAGTAGCCCCAAAATATCATGTCTATTCAATAAAGCTTCCCAGCATATGGAAATTTCTCTGAATTCGCTAACGATTTTCACAATATCACATGCGGAACAAAATGAGCCCGCCACAATCATTCGTAAATCATCATCTTAAATTATTTTGTATTTTGGCCTCGGCCTTCTAGATAGTGAACTCCTTCCTATCATTATAATCGTCTTTCTCTTTACTTTGTATTGAACCTTGAAAACAGAAGTGAAAATATACAATGCTTTAATGTTCTCAAGAAGGAATGACAGCTTTCAGTTCAAGACTTTACAAAGACTCCAGTTTAGAGATTGGAGTAATAAGTCCCCACAGTGCGCTAAAAGTCTACTTCTGTTTTTTCTGCTTTATTCTCTGGGTTCAGCTGTACTCTGTACACCGTGTTGAACACATTCACGCGGCCACTTTTTCGAGAACTTTGAAACGGAATAATTGCCTTTTTTACTTGATGAACTTGATGAAGTTCATCAAGAGTCAAACGATTCCAGGACTCCTCCTGGAATCGTTTGACTTCTCCTGGAGTCAAATGATTCATATGGGCATCGTCTAATGGTGGAGTCTACGGGAAATTACCTGCATTTTTGGGGTATTTTTAATGCCCAAAACAAAATCGACACTTTCCATCTGAGAGCTTGCAGGGAAGATGACACAGCCTCGAGAGCTGCTCTGTGTGTGTGTGGGTACAGCCATGGTTCAGCTGTTATGCACACAGAGGCAGTCCTTGTGGACACCCATTATCGATAATCTTTGCTTTCCCCCCAACTTTACACTTGACAACAACACCTTCTGCATCATCGCTTTAAGTTTCAGCTACGTTTAGAGCTGGGCCGATGAAGCCACAGCTTGGTTCATTCTAGGTAAACAAAGCCAAAAAACAGCAGGAATGTAGTTCTTAAGATTTTTGAGAGGCAGTTTTCTCACCTGACATGTTTTTTTTTTTTTTAAACAAGATTTTGTTTAAGAGGTGCTTTAAACGTTTGAATTTACAAACACAATTTTAAGGGACTACCTTAGGTTCACAGTTTCAGACTCCTTTTGTTTACCAATGACCAAGGTATTGCAAAATGTGAATCAGTCCAGTCGTTTTGGGAATTTGGCCGTAACACTATACAGTGTAAGAGAGAAATGAACAGATATCAATGAGCTGAGAGATGCCAGGTTTCATTATAAGATAATCGATGTGCTGAATAACATCACGACCTATGTTTTTCAATATTTTCTGTCAGATAAAATATGGAAAATTGATGAGAATTAGATTATGTTGAAGCTGTGAACTTCCAACAAAATGTTTCGGTGGTAACCCCTGAATGCTGCATAGTTTTCTAAATAATTTAGCAAGAAAAGATGGAAAGGAATGAAAGTGGTTTGTGAAGAGGGCTGAAGAGGACTGGGGCAATTAGTAACTATACATCTGATGGGAATCTGCAAGCCTGCTGCATTATTCACCACAACTGGAAAAAATGACCTCCATGACAGCAACATGGACAATGTAAAAAAGTGTCTTGTAAAAGCACAGGATTTCTGTGAAATCCATTTAGACACAGGTTTGCATCCACCCACAGCAATATTGGATTAACATGAACAGCCACTTCGTTCAGATCGACACTTCTGTCTTTACAGTTGAGGATTGTTGTTTACAGTGCAGGCAATGTCCAGTAAGCTTCATAACGGTGGAGCTGCCGTGTCGCACGCCTCATGGCCAAGCGTTCACAGTTGGGTCAAATCTAAAACTTCGACAGAGTCCGTGCCTCCAGGAGTCAAACGATTCTCAATAGCTGAGAGCCCAGACCCTCAAAGTGCAGTACAAGGGGCGCTTCCCAGCTTTTACCAAGTTGGGAAGCGATACCAGAAGAAAACAATTTACGGAGTAGTGAAGATGTTTGGAAGGCAATAAGATTAAAAACTTAAAAGAATATAAAATATTTGTACTAGTTTCAGCTCCACTTACAAAACTAATCCTTTCAACGGTTTTCTTCGGCCTCTGCATCCATGTTAGCATCCATCACGGCACGTAGAGCCTGTGTGTCATGTTCCGGCCCAAGCTCAAGAAATGTTGTTCTCCTGGCGGCCTCAACGCTCTGTCAGATCTTTGTTATGGACGTATCCATACGAGTTGTTTTCCTCAGGGAAAGAGTTTGTCTAACCTGATGAGAACGCTACAAAACCCATGTTAGAATCAATCACCAGTCAACTGTCCAACATTGCATTCCTTAACATCTACCTAGAAGTTGATTTTCTGAGTACACGCCATTTGTTTATTAATCTCCTCGCCATATCTCATAAGCCTCTCTAATAGCAGGACGATGTAAAAGTGACTTGTAAAATCACGGTATTTCTACGAAATCCAACATGTGAAATTCAGAATTTTATCCTTTTTTTATTATAATTAAACAATTACTGAAAAGGAAATGTTGCCTCTTGTCATTTACTTCAAATGATTTAAATAGACTGTTAATTGTAGCTTTAAGGCTGAATGTCAATGAAACCTGTTGCATACTTGTCATTTTGTAAGCATAGCTCAAAATGTAAATTTTACAAAAATGTAACAACATATTTTGAGCTTTTTATGCTATAATGTCAGAAACATAAATGTAAACTCAAGAGGCAGCAGTTTTCAATTCAAAGCAACAACGCTGCTCAGCTAAGCCACAGAACAAGATGTTCAGACTTAAAGTTACCAGAGGCTCCATTTTCTTTAACTCTTTTGAGATTAACAAGCTTGACAGCAGAAAACAGACACAGAGAGACAAGCAAAGTGAAGAAGAAGAAAAAGAAAACTGTCAGATTGGTTTGGAAAAACAAAACAATGCCGCAGATTCGTACTACAGCAGCCTCCGAGGACATCCGAGCAGCCGCGCACACACACACACACACGCACACACACGCACGCACACACACACACTTTCCATCCACGATCCGACGGGCAAAGTGCTCTCATAAGATGAGAGGAGCAGTAATAACCGTCAGATAAGAGCGTCAGTTTTGTCAATATTAATGGACTTAAATAAAATAAATAAGGTGTTAAGTTTGTGAATCAATGTAAATCACTGCAATAAAAGGAAACTTGATGTCAATAGATGGCTCTGAATTTGACAGCGTGCATTTGTCTCCAGGTATGCCTCGGGAGCGTTCGGAGAGACGAGCCGGCGGTATAAAATGATGACGATGATGATCTAGTCTCGGGTGTTTACGCCGGGTCTGGTTTTCAACTCCTCGCTCGTTCGTTCTCCCCTGAAGCTCACAGCCGCACAGATGCCGCTTTGCTGCATGTTCCGCTGGTTGCTATGGCGACCGCTGACCGAAGACAACATGTAAATTATGGCCTTCCAACGTCGGAAGGTATTTTAAAAGAAGTGGGAGGCAATTATTTTATTTGGAGAAAATGTCGGATTACAGGCGGCTTTTCTGTTGAAAAGAAACTTGCTGAAGATTTCTGAACACCAGCAGCGGCGAAACAGCCAGTGCACAGAGGAGGTCCGGGTGAATTATTAAAAATTCAGCTCTGCTACAGCCTAACAAGTTTGTGATTTTGTAATGTTGAAAAAAAAAACATATATATTGCAAAAATATTTCAGTTGTTCTATACGTTTTTAAAATATGTGCTAGAAAACAAGTTAGATTTCCAAAACCGAGCACATTTTCAGACATACTTTTATCTGTATTTTTGCTAGATTTTATGCACAGGATTTTTTTTTCCCCCTTCATACATCTTTTATTGTTTTTCATCCATGCTTCTTCAGGTGTGTTATGGTTATGGATGTGACTTTTCTTAATTTAGAAATTAGTCACTTATTTAAAAATATTCTTTAAATTCAGAAGAGGGAGTAGTTCTGCTACATTACACATTTATTACATTTGGCAAATAGTTTGTAAAAGTCCCATTGTCTCTATATTCAACATATGAATTGTTTGGTTTACTTCAATAAAGGCCATTTTTTTATTTAACTCCATCTTCCTCCCACAGTCCAAAAAATCTGATTGTTGGGTTAATTGGTTAATCAAAATGATGTGTGTCTGTGTGTTGCCCTGTGATGGACTGGCAACCTGCCCTGGGTGTAGCCTCCCTCTTGGCCAAAGACTGCAGGAGATAATCAAGACCCTGCAAGGATAAGCGGGTGTAAGACACTTCAGCATTGCATAGATGCAGAATTTGTTGTTGTCACTGTTAATGTCCTTAAAAGCCGTCTGATCCCCGTTTTGTCTCCTCTTGTACATTTCTCATGCAGACGGACAGATTTGCTTGTGCGCGTTTGTTTTGTGGAGATTTCTGGAGCATGAAATAAGCTTTCCGGGAACAGTGACGATGAGACCGGATGGCGTCCCCTGGTATTTCTTAATACACACAGCTCTCACATTAAAATTGTAAATGTCAACTCAAAGCTTCTGGCTATATTTCTTGGTTTCCTCCTGGTTATGACTCTTCATGAGACGGCGAGATGTCGTCGGGATAATGCAGCCGCGGGCCATATTTTTTGGGAATGAACAGTGAACGAAGGGCTCGGGGTAAAAGAACATATACACAAAAGGCAATTCTTACTCTTAAAAAAAAACCCCTGAAAAATGGACTCTCATCTTAATTTCCACCCTTTTTCAACTTTTTCTTCCTCCCTCTCACACTCAAGGGTGTGCACTGTTGTGTGTGCTGGTTTTGATGCGTGTGAAGGTTCTTTCATGTGCTCTGCACTGATGAGCCAGGAGCAGGTAGCTTGACGATAAGAAACATATCTGAGCTCGGCACCTGTTCACCTGTCTCCTGACTGACTACACAAGCTGATTGCAAGGGAAGTGTCATTCATTGTCAGTAGGGAAAACTGTAATGAGGGGAAGTACAGGTGGTATGCAGACTTAGAAGTTCAGTTTTGCTGCTGTTTCTCTGCAAATATGTCACAAACACTAATCAGCAACCACACACAAACCATCACTGCAAGTACTTTGGGATTTTTCAATTTTAGAGATAAAGAGGACAGTGTAAAGTTTTGAAGATTAAGCTGCACACAGCCCAAAAACCACTTATTTATAACTGTGGAACCAAAGGTTGCTGCGTTTCATTCAGTGTAGCTTATTTTACCATTGCAAAAATGGCTCTCCCAGCTACTATAAATGTATGCACATGCACAATGAAATAATCTGAACGACCCCCTTTCGTGTTTTGCACCTCACGACCTGGATGAACTCATAGAGCAAGATCTGTCTTTTTGGACACATTATTGCAGCCCAGTTTAAATCTGCTGGAAATCAGCAGAGAATGTTTTGACTGAAATTTAGTTCAGACAGGAAGGAGGTACTATGCACACCTTTTAACTTTTACACATAATTAAATGTTTGCTTAAACCTGTAGAGATAGTTTAACTTAGAAGTTTCTGCAACTTACACATTTGCACAGAAAGATATTAGATTTTATTAATCGTTATCAGCCAGTGTCTAACTTTTACTACTACTTAAGATGGTCATATTTTACACAATGCGTTTTTTTTCTGTTTGCTTACTTGCCTGTGCTTCATTACTCTAACTGGTAATAAGATAATTAGTTTTCCTTCACATTTCATCTGTTTCCCCATTTCTATAGCCTTGTTGGTTTTTACACATTTTGGCTTTAGATCTTCGCTTGCAGTCAGTGGTAGCTTTTGAAATATAACAAGCGTCTCTCTGCTTAGAGCAGTACAATACAGCAGGTAGCATAATATATCAAAAAAACAAAACTTTCATTTATACACTGAGCATGATTTTTGGGTAAGTGGCCACCTGTGTTCTGCAAAGTCTGTGTTATAGAGATGTGCCGATCAGGTTTTTTCCTGCCGATACCGATCACCCATGAGGGCCGATCACCGATACTGATCACATAATTATTTGTTTGTTTTTATCATAAACACTACCGGTTATGTGGAAAAAGGAACCATGAATTCACCTTAATTTAGACAAAAACTTGTTTTTTATAACTTTTTCCAAGAAGAAAACTAAACAAAACAGGCATTCTGCAAATTGTACTACTATCAATAATACTATCTTTAACAGACTGATAACATATGAAGGCTCTGAAGAGGCTAAATAAGGCAAAGAGCCAAAATAAAACCTCTCAACATTGCCAAAAAAAAAATCAAGTATAAAACTTAGCATTCAAAGGCAAAAACAAGTTCCATTACAATAAACAATCCAGAGAAACTGAATGAAAACTTCCTGATAGCATGGCGGCTAGCTGATTACTGCTAGTTCTGAGTAGCTGTTTGTGACTGAACGGAGTAATTATGCAGAACAGGGAGGAGATCGATTATTTTTTCAGAGATTATCTGTCTCATGTTAGGACAGCGAAAGTTTTAATACGTATGTAAAATGTATTTTTTTTAAAATGTATTTTTTTTTTTTTTATAAAACTATTTAGGATGATCAATCTTTAAATAATTCTGAATATGGTTGATATAAAACACAATTGGGATTCATACAACATTATAGACTTCCAAGGACAGTTGATTGCTTTAAATTGTATTTGAGAATATCAGGGTAAGGGGGTTGAATACAAATGCATGCCACGCTTTTTAGTTTTGCATTTGTAATAAAAAGTCAAATCTTAATTTTTTTTTTATCATTTCATGCACTACTTTGTCCCATAATATCCCAATAAATACTTGGAGGGCTGTGGTTGTAACATGATAAAAAAGCAAAAAAAGATGTCTGAATGTAAAAGGGGTCCAAATAGTTCTACAAATCCCACTAATTTTCAGACGAAGATCGGTCCAAACACCTGCAGGCAGGTGTTATCCTTTTTACTTAGTGGGGACATTAATCTACATAAAGACAGATATTTCATTGACGTGAGCACTCTCTGTGTCGGCAATACAGCCTCATAGTCTCTTTACAATGGTCAATAATTTCTGATTTGTATCCGGCTGTAAGACATGCATTATTTCATGCATTTACAATCAAGTACATATAGTATGAGTGATTGTAGCATCATGGAGAGACGATACATTTCCTGCATTTCCCAGCTGTGTACGTCATAGCCTTAAAACTCATAGCCTACTCCTTACCCTTCACATAAACCTTCACCTTTTTCAACGCTAATCCTAAAAAGTGCACTTACTCAACTTGTAATTCCAGTGTTAACTTCAAATCCAAAGCACTCAAAAGGCACTCGGTGCACAGGGACATCAGCTTGGTCCTCTTGGTCGGCATTTTTGACAGTTTATAGTCTCCACAGGAATATGAGCATGCAGACACAGATGTGTAAACAAACACTGATGCATAAATCTTTCAATGGACCTGTCATAACACCACCACTTTGCAATCAACACTGGTTTTCTCAAACTTCGCACACATGGCTAAGCATCGGCTATCACAGCAGTGGAGAAAGGCGGGGACGATACGAGCCGTGACAATTAGCAGTGACAGGGTCTTAGCCTCAAGGAGTGAGGCAGTGAGCAGCTAGTAACTACCTTAAAGCCACTCCACCTCTGCAAGTTTACGGCTGACTCAAAGATGTGAAATTTACCATAAAATGCTGAGGCAGACAGCAGCATTTTCTCATGCCATTTGTCAGCTTGAGCTCCCAGGACTTTATAAAGACACATTATGCTGTCTATAATAAGAAGCAAGGAAGTAAAAGAAAGTACTGCAAACTTAAGGGATTGTTGATATTACTATAAAGCCAGTACAGTTGTGGTGAAAAGGCTACATATACCCAACCAAGTAGACATTTTTATTGAAATATATATTTTAGGGGTGCACAAGTTTGAATTTAACGTGGATTTTCTTCAATCTACACAATTAAAGTTAGACACTTCACTAGAAAAAGTGCACCTCTGTTTTCTATTCTGGTGAGCAATCTAGTTTTAAGTGAAGAAGATTTATTCTGTGGCATAATAAATTCATTTTAATGTAGTGGGTAATATTTACGCTTCTTATGGTAGGTGTACAGACGAGGCGTAGCTTTTATTTATTTATGGTACTCTGCGTACACGAGAGAAAATCCACAAGAAATTCAAACATGTACACCCAGTTCTTGTTATTCTTATTCGTTGAAGTGGGTTGGTGAACTGTTATTCTATTGAGAACATAGCATGGTTCAAATGTCTAATTAAAATGGGAGGATAAAATGGCATCAATACCGATGAGTGGAAAACATCTCGAAAGAACTGGAGCTTAAATAAAATAGATCTCATTTTGCTATTTATGATTCATCTTTACTAATTTACCAACATGAGAGCAGAAAAGAGTGATCTTGTAAAAGAGTCCTGCAGAAAGCTCAAAATGATGGGCCGCACACCAGTATACCTGCAATCTTGTTGGTAAACTCTACACTGGTATTGATTTTCCCCCCCATACTCAGTGAACACCCTGTGGTCGCTGATACAAAACGATTTTATTGACCAAACTGTTAACAATGGAAAAAAAAAAAAAAACTGCTAAATTTTTGGCTAGTTTATCACAAATCCTAGCAGTCTATGATAAACTATGATAAACATTGGTTTACTTTCTATCAGGTGCCTTCCAGAAAAAATAAAAATAAAAATCTGATTGTTTTTAGCAAGGAAAATCTAGAGGCGTATAGATGTAAGGGAGTAAATGCAATACAAGCAACCTGTGTTGGTGATAAGGTCTATAAATCATGACTAAAGGTGAACAGTGTCAGAGCAGCAAGCACCAGGACAACGATTACATATTATTCTTTTCCAAATATGGAACCCCATGACTAATGTGTGCAAGAAGACTGGGCATGACAGTGATAAACGCAATCAGAACTGCATGCAGTCAGCAGTTCTGCTTCAGTACAACAGTCGAGACTCCTAAAACGTGCCCAACCACAGAAAGCTGCATATTCATCTCCTGCCTAAGGTGCATTAGATGGATTAAAGCACCAAGAGCAGCCAAGCATGTATTCATTTCCTCCACACTGAAGGTGAGAGCAGACAGCCACCAGCATTTTATAGAGTGCCTCAATGTCTCAGGACCATCTTTCCAAATCAGAGAGGGAAGATTAAATATCTTTTTATGAAGTGAATTTAATGATGGATTGTGTATTTTTTTTTCTTTAAAGCTTTTAAAAGTTTTTCCACCTTATTTGCAGTCACACAAAACAGCCAAAATGGAAATTTTTCTTTTCTAGAATTGAATGGGTGAAAACAGATGGGCTTTTTGGACAAACTTTAGCTACTTCATTACAGAGAGTCTCTGATATTTCCCTTTGGATAGGATAGGCTTTCTTGGTCTGCTGTGTGTGACAGGTCATTAACTTGCTAATGCTTTCAGCTACTGTGCAGTTTCAGAAACACCACTGCAGTGGATCAGGCGTACTGGTCATCTGAGGATACTGGGATTCTGGGTCTGGCCAGAACCTGACACACAAAGATAGATCAATGTTGTAATGAAGAGCGAAAACAGAACAGCTCCAATGTTGGATAATGCAGGAGATTTATCTAATTTTGCGCAGTAAGTTGCTACTTTTAGTCCTTATATTAACGGCAACTGTAATTTTTTTTGCTCTGGCTCAGTTATTTAATTCAATCTGCTTGAATCAAATCAAATCAAGAAAATCAAATAACCAATTTGATTCCCGGCATAATACAATGCACAAAACGCAAAAACAAATCCAGTTTAGCTACCTTATTCCTGTTGCCCACGATACTTTGCATGTATTTTAGACGTTACTTTCTACAATTATACTGGCGCACCATTCTGATGGGAACGTTAAATGTTACACTTTAAATGGGATAATATGGTTAGGTGAAGTCAAGTTTGTTTGCATAGCTTTCAGCAACAAAGTGTGTATCAAACTGATGTCAAGTGTCCTTCAAATATTTGTGAAGATTCTGGCATATTCACATCAATTTCTATGCATGAAGAAGTTCAAAAAATAATAGATAAAGTTCAGAAGTGCAGTACTTGCACAGTAATAAGATTGGTTACGTTTTGTTGATCGAGGTCAAGTCCGAGCTTGTGGGCTTTAAAACAGATGAAGAGCCCAATCAGAGGCTTAATGCCACACATCATTGGGCTTGGGAATACTATTAGGAGAAATGCAGACGCAGGCCGTTCCTGTGTTGATGATGTTGAACCCATGCAGCTACAAAATCATTTGAAGAAATCAAAAATGTAATTTAATAGTAGGCTAATATGGCATTTTCTAAAATTAAATAAGGTAAGGTAAGATCATTTTATTTATATAGCACATTTTCAACAACAAGGGAGTTCCAAGTGGTGTTGTACCAAGCTTACTGATAAGACAAATTTCCCAAAATTTACCCAAATAAATATGGGTAGTAAATTATATCACTATTGTGTAATGAATATCTAGATCATGGATTTCAATTTTTGAGTTGAAGAATTATTTTTAACTCACTTTTTCCAATAGTATTCACATACGATAGTACAAAGAAGTTTTTTGTTCTTGTCAGAGAACTAAAGCTGCTACATAAAACACATGCTATGTAGTAGGAAAACCTAAAATGTCTGTAAAAGGGTCGTTATGTTCAGTATATAGTGTCCATTAATGGGCTGTTGAACATGTTTCATCAGCTAGATGGAGAGAGACACATTACAGAAACCTGTGCTGACACATTAGAAAAGCACGTAGAATAAAAAAAACGAAAAGAACAAAAAACTGCTCGGCACAGCAGACTTTGGTCCAAGCTATGTGGTGGATGAGTGGATCCTAGCTGGGCCAAAGCGTGCAGGCTGCAGGAGCATAGCATCTCAGCAGGCTATATAATTACACACCCTGATGGCACAGCCACTTGGTATTCTCTGCACACCCACTAAGACATACCAGGCCTCGATAAGTCAATGGTAAGAGAAGGGAACAGGAAGCAGAGGGAGAACTATTACAGACGCTTCAATCAGCGAGACCTCTGACAGCGGGGAGCCTGGGTCATGAATCAACCCCTGACTGTTGCGTGAACCTGAGGCATGGAGCCTTTTGACAGGCAGAGCCAACACGCTGCGCTAGAGGAGGAAATCTGACATTTTACATTTAATCTCTGATGAGTGGAATCACCTCATCAGGTAAATAAACAGCAGCACTCGTCAGGCTTGAAATCTATTGGAAAGCAGCGACAACAAACACAGAGCATGCTCTGTGTCACGCTGCAGCTGGGTTAGGAGACCACACAATTCATCTCATTACAGAATTATTCTGGATTGTCCTCAGCTTGTCATTATACGTTTAAGTCAGCAGCGAGCTGTTGTACCACGCTTACTGATATTCTCTTTTCAGCTCGTTATATGTTGCTGTGTGAAACCGAGCAGAGAAGCTGCTAAGACTGTTTTCTGTGCAGTTAAACACAATGTATGAATTAATATATTACAGGCAGAGCGTTTGTGGAAATGTGTGTTTACACTGCGGGAAACGGATATTAGGCCGAGGCGCAAACACAGAATGTGTGGATAGTGTGGGAAATGAGCTGAGCACTGCAGACTGCAGAAGGAAGGAGAAGCACTTTATAGGTAGTTACAAAAAGGGCGGAGCAGGGAGGGGCACGTGGGTGATATCTCATGGGTCGGGGAACACCAGAGAGAGGGAGGGCGAGGCAGCCATGCTGTACTTCTCCAAGAATGAGTGTCATTCTGAATCGTTCTGCTGTCAAGCAAGCTGCAGAGAACTGTTTGCTTCAGTGAAGGGTGACAGCAAAGAGACAGAGCTGCTCTGCTGCTGTCACAGCCACTCTGCATTTCACTTTCCAGACGTGGGCGGCTGCATGATATAAATGGCTATACAGGCCGCTGGACCTCTGCGGCCATCCGTGCTATTTTTATTTATTTATTTATTGATTTATTTGTGTATGGAAAAACTACACCATCTCTGTCTGGACTGTGAACTCCGTGAGATTCTCATGGTATCTCATGGCCTTGAAAAATAACTGTTTATTTGTATTTGCGCACAAAAGCATTGGATTAGAAACACCATTATTTTTCCTGTGTCTAATGTAATGTAACATATTGACATGATATAAAAATTCTACAAAAAAAAAAATTCTTCCACATTATGTTTAATCAAAGACCGGAGTTTTAGAACAGTGTTACTTTATAGAGTGGCAGGTGAGCTCCCTTCGTTTTCACAGAAACATTTCAGAAACAGCCAATATATGATGCAAATTTATTGCAATGTCACTGCTAATCATTTAACTATGCATTAATGTTTCCTAACAGTTTCTGATGCTTAATTTGGTGGCCAAGTGTAAAGACATTAAGAAACTACATGCCATGTATGCTTACAACAAACCCAAAGCAGAAAGAAATAACTCCCTTGTGTACTTCATTACTTATTGCAAGTCATATCATTATCACGTAGCAAGCAACATTCACCAACATCATTACATATTGTTTGTTTTGGTAATATTTTGCAGTTCCTTATCAACTAACACGGAACATTTTCAGCTGAAAGTGATGCGCTACTCCACACCTCAAACGATTCTGTTTTCCACAGTACCTTCTCTGGAGCCGCATTAAAATGATTTCAATTTGCAGGAATGACATAAAAAGTTGTTTTAATGGATCACATTTTAAAACCTTGGCATACCTTGATACCGGTAACCAGTCCATTTCTACTGCAAACAAGACCCCAATAAGAAACATCAATTAGGAATCGAATTTGTAAAGATCCGGTGTATTAGCCTTCACTGATAACCTTGGTCTATCCATGAAACTTAGAAAGACAGAACTGGAAAAGAAATATGCAGTAAAGAGTTACATGAGAGAAAAAAGTTTAACAATATCCAGAGACCACATAAAGCTCGGTATTGGATTTATGCCAGAGTACAAGTGGCTTCAAAATGTCTCGAGAGAAAGCAGTCTCCTCTAACTTACTGACGCATGCCTCAAAAATAGCACAAGACAAACATCTTGAGACAGAAATCATAGATCCAAAAGAAACCGTCAGAGAAAACAGATCTCTTCCCCATCACTGGGAGCTGATGGCTGATCATTTATATCTTGGTTTTTCATCTTGTAAGCATTCAATTTCTTCCCTGTAACTATGTAGATCAATGACTGTGTCTGTATTGCTGCCCTTTTGCATCACCATGCTACGACTTTAAAAGATGCAAACATATTCAGGGGTGCTGGAAAGGGACTACAATATTGAAAAATAGACTGGTTTAATTAAAAAAAAAAGAATATTACTTACAACACTTATACAATATTATCTAAGTATAACCTTAGAAATTAATTTTTATTAAAATTTCCTTTTCCATGCATTGCAGCAGCAAGCAAATGTGAGTTTGAATGTTAGAAAAACATATTTCTATTTATACATCTTTGTATGTGCCTGAAACCGACCTTCAGTTTCATGGGTGCATAAAGTAGAAGATTTTCTCTGTATTGACAATATCCCAGAGTGGAGACGATTTAGCTTCGCATTTTACCAAATCCATCCGTCTTATATTAGAAACCAGCCGTTGCTGCAAATTTTAATCTGCTCACACTGACCAGGCTTTGTGGCTTTAGAATGCACCACAGGTGTAGAAAAAAAGTAGTTGAAATAATTTCTGGTAAAAATAAAATTCAGCCTACTATGGAGAGAAAGGTGTAGATATATTTAAAAAAATAAAGTCCACATCTCATGGTTTTACAAATGACTACGACTAGAAACCTGCTGCCAAGAAAACACAACAGAAGCTTGAAAAACCCCAAACCTGAACTTACCAAAGGTAGATTGTGGGCCTAAATCTGTCAAAATATTTTAGAAAGGACCTAAAAGGTGAATCCCAGTTATGTTCAAGTGTAAATATTCCAGTCAAAAATGATTGACCTAATTAATAAAAAAAAAAGTAGGAATATTTTCATAGACAACAACCTGCTAAAACTTGAATGTTATTTAAACAGGATATTTTGGGATTTCATGTTTCAGTAAAAAAAAATTTGTGTCTTAATAATCACATCATTTTAAAAAACTTAAGAGGCTCTGACATGTTGAACAATCTTTATATTTTATGTTGGCTGAAGCCATTTTTAAACTCAACAATAAAACAGCAATTGAATATTATGGTAATTTCTTTATACTTCCAGTGACTGGATAAATGACTACAACATTTTTCAGTTCTCTTTCCAATACTGCAGTCAACACAGAACTAAATAAAATATCTTAACATTTGATTAAAGAGTGATTAGAATACTCCTTTTCTCAACTTATCGTTGGAAATTAAGGTTCCATTTACTCTGGAAACAACTCGTTTAGCAATTATTCTCAGCATAATCAGGCTTCTCTTTCAAATTAACATTCTCCCATATATATCCATCCATCCATCCATTTTCTTCCGCTTATCCGGGGTCGGGTCGCGGGGGCAGCAGCTTCAGAAGGGAGGCCCAGACTTCCCTCTCCCCAGCCACTTCTTCCATATATATATATAATTTATTTTCTTAATTACTTCAGTTATTTTTTGATGAATAGCTTTTCAGAGATAAGTAAATTAATGACTGAATGAGAGTGTTGTTTGAGTAAAAGTTCAAAAATTTAAACATAAATCATTTTTCTTGTCAGTGGCTTGGATTTCAATGGGACAACCTGTGTAAATTAAGGTTAAATAAAAACAAATCCAGTCTTTACATAGATCATGGTCAGGGACAGTGTGTTTTTATTCAATGTCGTTCATAATATGTGCTTAGCTTTGAGCATAGAGAACCTGTACCTATGGAGGAAAGAAATATGAGATGCATAAAGTCTTGTCACTTTCATCCTTGCTAGCAACTTATTTTTAAAAGTGCATAACTTAATATAAGAGAGAGTCTCTGAGAGTATTCTTTCATCTTGAAATTTTTCTGCCCCCCCTCCAGTTATAACTGTGATGGTTACATCTAATCAAATTTTGGGGCCTCTACCAGGTGTCTCTCCTCACATACAAAAAGTTCAGTTATATTTGTTTACCTTTGGACACAAAACCCACACAAAGGATGCAAAACAGAACTGTTTATTACGTTAAACATTAATTGAAAGAAATCCAACAACCACCATTTTTCCCACAAGTCTCAAATGTATTTACACATATACACACAAATTAAACAACAATAATCAATTATTTAACATAATGTGAGACGTTACTCCAGCTTTTTTCGGTTTAGTTAAATTCAGTTCCAAACGACAGTGATCCAGTTCATGTTTTTTTTTTCCTCACCAGTATAATCCAGCCAAAGACTCCACTCCATGTTTTTTGCACATCTAACTGCCGCAGAACATATTTCTACAAAGTATTAACTCAATAGTCTAAATACAGCAAGAAGTGACATATTTTAGATGTTACTTGTAAATGTTTTTTTGTTGTTGTTTGTTGTGTTTTTTTAACCATTCATTATTTTTCCTTTCATTTAAGTTATTTGCTCCTTTTTGTTGGTCTATCAAAATAAAATGAATTAAAGTTTTTGGTTGCATGATGAGAACATTTGAAAACATTGTAAAGAATGTCAATGTTCTTTCAGGCAGTATAACATTAAAAATACATTCATATGTCACTTCCTAGTTCAGAGATATGCATTTTTTGCATAATGAGGAGGGATATTTGGAATAATCATACTTGCGAATAATCATACTTGTAACGGCACAATAAGTTATGATCTACGGAGCAAAACCAGTGGACGAGTCAAGACTAGGCAAGTGAAAGCAGCAGCCATGTGTGGATGGAATAGACATCTAAGATTTATTTTCCTGGCGATCTAACCCATGGTAAAACATTTACTATGCTGCACAGCATGCCTGTTTATACATAATCTGCAAGTACAAACAACAGAACACCTCAAAAATCCTCTGTCACAATAACAGAACACAGCAAATGCACTCTGAGGGAGGCTTTTAATTATAGATGCGTGAAGTAGGCATATACATCATTTTGTTCTGTCCATGTTATGAGCTGTATAAACCGTTTTCACGGTTCATATCATGAGCAGCAGAAACGCATCACAAATGCTCTAGCAATGCATGAGAGTTTATGTCAAAGTTAGTCCACTGTCATTCATCATTCGTCTTGATCAATGTGCTGAAAAAAGAAACAAAGTGACTCACTGAGGAGGGAGGAAAAAGACAGAGAGGAAGTTTGGAGTTCAGAACAGAATGACAAGACGTCAGCATGTTCGATGAGTTACAGCGTCTACAAAAATCATCCTGAGGGACGTCTCTTCTCGTTGTCTTCAGTTGCAGCTAAAACCAATTTTTTATGTTTAGTTATTTTTCTGTATTTATGAGAAATAGTCTTATATTTTCCTTGTTTTCTCCTCCTTTGCAGTTGTTTATTCCTGCTTTTATTGCCTTATCATCAATCCTTGTCAGCTCACAGTTAACACTTGAAAATCACTTCATGATCAGTCGTTTGCCATTGTGATGACTGACAACAAACCATTAACAGTTCCTTAACTGTTTAACTAGACTATGTTGCGTTAATAACCTTTGCACAAATACACAAACATCAGAACTAGACCAAGAAAACTGAACAAAATTCTGTCATCTCATAAGTGACATTTTCCTTTAGATTGCATGCATGACTGCGGTATAATCATTACTTACCCAGAGAACACATGGCACCGGCATGTACTATAGGATGAAGGCAAGGCCAGCGTGGGAGTGTGATGCTCTGGGCAATGTTCAGCCACCTACCTAAGCATTGTTGCAGATCCTTTTACACCCTTTCTTGGAAATAATACATGGCTGAGACCTCTTTCAGCCGGATAATGGGCCCTCCCACAAAGCAAAAATAGTTCAGGAACGACTTGAGGAGAAAAATAACACAAACCGTCGTAGACTTAAAGCATCTGCTGCTAACATCTTGTCACCAGACGCCTCAGTTGACCTTCAGAGGTTTGATGGAACCCATGCCTCAACGGTTTATTGCTGTTTTGTATGAAAAAGAGGGCAAAATGTTATTAGGCAATCAGCCTTTATGCCACACTAATGATGTTTGAGTAATAATTGTTCCCATGGAGGCAAGTAGGCAATGTTAATTTATTAAATGAAATTTTAGCATGACGTAACATTTGTATGGCATGGTTCTACATTGAGGGCTCAAAGAACAAAGCGGACCATTGTGTGGTTAGACAACACAATTGAGAAGTCACACAAATATCTGTAAACATTCAAGGGATATCTTCAGCAAAACTTTTATAAAACAGCTGCAGTATGGGCAGCAACTTCAGAAAGTGAAAGTGATAAAAAAGTTTGCAGATCTTGATAAATGGACTTAATCTGGCTCAATCTGTAAAGGACATTTGGCCAAAGGGATAAATGAAGTTAGTGATGGGAGTACTACATAAACTGTAGGTGAAACCTGGATCTTCACAACATGATTTATTATTATTATTTTTCAAAGGAAAGCAATGACATCTGCATTAACATCAAGACAACTAAGACTAACAGAGATTCAGTTTTTAATATTTAGTGGGCAGCAGGGAAAGGGAGGATATATCCTGTAAATCTATTCCCATGAATTAGAAAAAAACCTAAAGCAGGTTTAAAGTAAAAAAAAAGTTTAAAAAGGGTAATGCGACGTTGATCTCAAATAATAAATCTGTCTTTATTGGCGCACTGAATAAAACGGAAGTAATGGCGGGAGACAGGACAGGATATTAAAATGATAAAACAATGGGAGTTGCATCCAATTTTAGTCAGAGTACTGCCAAAGATTTTAAATGATCCAATTGTCCGGATAAAACACACCACGGAAACTTGGTCTGAGAGGACCCACGCGACTACTTCTAACATCACTTTTCCAATTGAAGAAGGAATAGGTTTTGCTTTCCTGTAGGATTTATGCGTCTGTCAGGGTCACCCTTCATATGTAACAAGATAAAGTTCACTCCCAGTGGATTCTTTCATTTGAGTCTTTCAGTCCAAAGCCCCAATTACTTTAAGACACAAATCTCAAATCATGTCAACAAAAAGCCACATTTCTGAGTGAAACTTGAAGCTCAAAGCATATTGAAGTCAGGTTCCCACGTTGTGTTTATATTTGTAAAACTACCGGAGGCCAAACAGGTAGAGATTTATTTTATTTTTTTGTCTGAGAAGGCTCATTTCACAGTACAGTGGAGAGATTATTGTGTTGCCTCTTCAGTGATACTAACAGGATTTCTCCAATATCAAGGATTTGCTACATTTAATACGAAAAGTTGGAAGCTTGAACTCAAGAGTGAGGAAGGATTTTTCTGTGATGCTGTAGTAAAAAAAAAATGTTTGACCTAAACATAAAATATTAAATATATCTGTTTGGTTAGCTTCATTCTAATTCAGTTAACGTAATTCTTAGTGTCTGACCTAACATGGAGGATACTAACTCTCTCTGTACATAATGAATACTAAGTAATGAGCAATTGTCTGCGTTCCAATGTCAAAGATCCCATAAGATGCAGTTGTTCACTGCTCTCCCCAGTTTCCAATTAGTGCCACCCAAATCCCAGTTTTCGAATGTGATTTAATCTTTGCAACAAATTACAATTTATAATTCTGGCATTTTACGACACAGTTAATCAGTGGGCATAACAATTAACAATCGTAATTGGAGTAAAACGAGTAAAAAGAAACTCCTCAAGCGTAACAAGAAAGTGGTCGGATAATTAAAGGTGCCATGATGAAGTGTCATGCTCACTGAAACTGAAATAGATTCCTTATATCTTTAACTGATGTATCAATTAAACAAAGAAACAGCAATTACTGCAAGGCAGAAATCAGTATCTTGTTCAGTAATTTTATTTTGAAAGCATTTGTTTCTGTGCCTTATGTAGCCATAAATCTCAGTCCAGTTGTTTGGACTCTGATTTTATTTGACGACTACTTGAATCAGTAAAATTTTGAGTAAGATTAACCATTTTCTTTTTCTTGAAGGACCTTGGCTGTCTCCAAAAATGTCCAATGTACACACTAACACTAAAAGAGCAGTGTGAGTAGTGGCTCACTTTAAATCCTTAAAATAGACTGCAGTGAGCAGGGTTTTTTTTCCAGTAACATTTACCACAGACAATTCAGTAAAATATCTGGAAATTCACACGGCTCAAAATGCCTAAATTTCTTATCTGACGTATATCACCTCAAACCAATTAATATCAATATTAAACAGTCAAAAAACCCAAATAAAGATGTTTAGGTTTTTGTTAAGTTGAATGTGCCACAATTTGTTGAAATGTTGTTTAGTTGACAAATTTTGATCTACTTGGAGATTGTATTTTAGTGATTTGTTACCTTTGCATTTCTGGGTATATCTGTGAAATGTTCTGTTTATTTTTGTGTTTCTGGTTCATCCTGTACTTTCCCTCAATATGTTGATGTCCTATTGTGCCACAGGTTTATTCGCTTTCTTACTTACCTGTTATTATTGCCCATCTGGTGTCACAGAAGCCTATAGCCATTATAAGTCAGCTTATAATGGTAGACCAGCAGTGGCAACTGGGCAAATGAGAAGAAGACTTACTCACTTGCAATATCTTTAGATAGGCTGGCAGCCAGCATGCCTGGACTGGTCACTTGTGACACATACTTTATTGTTTAAAGGAAACTTTATCAAGAAAAACAATAAGTTTCTTCTGGCATACAATATCTTTTAAGTGTCTTGCTCTGTATGCATTGGCGTGTTTTTGTGGTGAGGAAAGGCCTTTCAATCCAGGGCCTTCTGTTTTCCAATATTATCAGAGTAGGATGCAATAGTGTCAGAATCGTTTGAAAATACAAAAAAATAAAGAATTCTTATAAAATACTAGCTGGTTATTAACAAGTGTCCTGAATTTTCACAGAATCTTGGACTGGAACAGAAGAGCTTGTTGTTTTTTACCTTGTACTCAATGGTTCTCAGTTCATCTGTTTCTCAAAGAAAAGCCGGTTTTCTTATCGACTAGATTTATATTTGAACACTTTTATGAAAGTTTCCTACTCATTTCGCAGTACATCTGTAATTCTACTATGTAAAAGAAATGTATTTAAATATAATTAAGTAATAAGCACAGTCGTAAAATGTACTCATGTTTTATTATGTAATAAAGAAAATCTGATGATCTTCCTGCACTGCTGCTCCTTACCCTAATATAACTAACATATAGCCACAGGTGAAACAATATTTACTGAACTAAAATTCTTTGTTTGAAATGGAGCTAAACAAAGAGTGTTTAATAGTATGAATGTGTGATTGGAATCGATTTAGATTTTTTTTTTCTTTTGATTTGTTTAGAAAACAAGAAGCAAATCTGTCCTCAAGAGATTTGCTTCATGTGAAGCTGTTGTTTCCTCACAGTTGCACAGACACTTTATGTACCCAGGCAAATTTATACATATAAAAAGACACTGAGGATAATGTTCATTAAAAAAAAATCCCAAATGCAAAGACCTCAAGATTAATTAAAATTTCCCTGGGGAACATACATGCTGAATGAAAATGCGGCAACCCTTGTTACGGTGTCAACAACAAACGTGTTTGAGTTCAGGCCCACAGGGTTAATAAGAGAAAGGTCGGTTTTCCACACCCCGAGGCGCGCCGAGCTGCTGCAAACCCCGACGGCTGAACAGAGCAGGTACGCGAGGCTCTGACCTCCAGTGCCTGAGGAAATGCTGGCATCTGGCCATGGTTGCTGCAGAGCAATCAAAGAGTGTCTGGTTAGCTTTCTTTCTCATACATCCCTATCGCCGTCCACCCACTAGCCCTCCATCAACCATAGCTTCAGCGAGCATAGTAAAGCTGTAGCCATAGCAACGAAAGGCCTGCCAATGTCCTTGGGGATCATTTCTTGACAGAATTCCCCTGTGTCTTCATTTAGCAAAAGGTTGCTCCCTCTGCTGAGTAACTGTTTATCTTTGCAGACGTGTACGCTGCGGTGGCCGTTGGCCGCCTTTATCATCCGCCCATCTGTTAGGTCCTACTGCTCCACTCGTTCTGGTTGCTGAAACTAATCCCCCCAAAACTTGTGATAGGAATTTAAAGCTGCCAACTCCGAGTTTCATCCAAAAAGCCCCGGGACAGTAAACAGGGCGAAGAAGGAAAAGGGGGAGGAGTGAAACATCTTTTTGGATAACAATCAGGTTGGTGGCAGAGCACCGTTTCAGATTTATTTTAGTTCCAGTGCGTTCCTTACTCGCTGCAATGTCATCTTCTCATCACGGAAATTACAAATCAGGCTCCGAAGGTGTTTCTGACTTAACCCTCTGCAATCGTTGCACGTCCCTCACACACCGCCAGTCAGAGGGAAGATGTATGGGACGGGTTAGCTTCCAGTAACAGATGGTGGAAAGAAAATGACATTAGAAGAGAGTGGAAGGATGAGTGGGAAACATCAGCTCCGCCAGAATAAATTGGAAGTATCAAAATGACACAATTCCTTTTCAGAGGCAGAACAAGCAAGAGTAGGATCTTTGATCTCCGCACCTTTGATATGTCTATAGCAGGCCAGTGAAAAAGACACGAACTCTGAATACTGAAAGATTCTTTGAAATTAATATTTTATAAACAGACGGGTTAAAACATATTTCCCTTTTTACAGATTTCTTCTGGATTGTTTTGTCACCCTCACTCACATGTATCAGATCATTAAATACATTTTTTGTAGCGTTCAAAACCTATCAAAGGCAATAAAAAATGCAGTTTTTAGATGTTTTTTTGTGTTTATTACAAGAAAAATGCAATCGCAGCTAATCTAGCTTAATGTGAAAAAGTAATCTCTCCCCGGCCCATCCCAGATCGGTGGCATTTACAATAAATGTCGTTTTGCTCCTGTCAAAGCACAACATTTTTAAAGTTCTGCCACAGCATCTCGATTAGATTCAATACGGAACTTTGTCAGTATTGACAAAGTTCAGAACGGCTTTTTGAGCCATTCAGAGTTTGCAGATTCTGAATTTGAACAGTTCGTAAGAATACAGCACTGTCCTGATGCATAACCTACTTGCTCTTGAACCAAAGATCCCAAAGTGGCTGTCAGGCATTTTCCTTTGGGATTTTCTGTCAAAAAGCAAAATTCATGATTTCATCAATTATGGCATATGATACAGACCCATAACTGGCAAAAGGTTATGGGTCAGACAATAACAACACCTCACCACTGTCAACATGAGCTCCTTTGTCTGAAGCTGTGTGCTAGTTTAAAAAAAAAGATACTATAACAAGAAGTTTGAGTTTTCTCTTGTCAGTCCACCGAATGCCTTACTAAAAGTCTTGTGGATCATCAAGATCAAGATGTTTTCTGGACATTTTTGTTCTTTTTTTATGGTTAGAAGTGTTTTTGTCTTAGAGCTACAGTATCCCATGGGTCTAATTTTGCCAAGACTCTTTCTTATTGTTAAAATATGAGCAATGACCTTAACTGAGACAAGAGAAGCCTGCAGTTCTTCAGATGTGTTTCTGAGCTCTTTTCTTATGACTAGTTAATGCGCTTTTGGAGAAATTTGGGCCTGCCACTTCTGAAAAGGTTCATCGCTGGTTCACATTTTCTCCAGTTGAAGATAATAGCTCTCAAAGAACTATCTCAAACTGGAGTTGAGTAGTCTGCCTCATTTCACATGTGTTAAAAGGTGGGATTTGACCCACTGCAGCATTCCTGATATATATCACCCCTTCATAAATAACTTTATAACACTTTCGACACTGACAGACATCATTAACTTTGTTTCTTATCTGATTTTGAATTTCATTTGATCAGTGCATGGCTTCATGCCTTTGTTCCTGTTGTCAGACGTGTTCAATTTAACTAATTTCTTGATTCTAAAGAGGCATCATTTTGTCACATATAACCAGATTTTTTTATTTGAAAAATAAAATCATCATTTGAAAAAGATTATCATGGTTGTATAGGTTTTATTTAATGGCAAGTAACAGGTCAGTGTGACCAGAAAGCAAAACCAGATAAAATCCTTGAGGGTGCAAAAACTTTTCCCCACAATATTGTAAATGATTATTTTTGAAATACCAATTGTATTTAATGTAATGCATTTCTATTTAACACAGTGACACAAGGTAGAAATTATTGATGCATGACGCAACTGTAAATAATCCATGCTCCCCTATAGCCCTGCACAAGTGCAACATCCTAGAAGAATATAAATCTAAACTATTGACCATTTTGACTTGCCCTCCTCTTTTTCACTGACTGTGGCACTCAGAGAGATATTGGCTCTCAACATTGTGTCCCTGCATAACAATACCGGGATAGTTCAGCCATGCTTTTTGTCTGCATCTTTCTATTCCAGCCCATCTGCACCATTAACATCACAATCCGCGTCTCATCTTGAGTCAGCAATCATCGCGGATATGGGCATAAATATCTGGTTTTGCTCTCTCTCACACAATGATTTCCATTTTTTTCCCTTTTTTTTTTCTGCCCCAAACACACACTCACTCTTTTTCAGTAGCCTTGCTTTCACGGCCACCCACGCAGGCATCTGTAAAAGAGCATGTGTGGTTCGCAGCATTTGTGCGGTCCACGCAGGCAGAAACTGTCAGATTCCGAGCCCTTAATGTGTTACATCCTCTGTGTGCTGCCGGTTCCTCATAATTGCGGGTTTTGCTGCCAGATACCTAAGGCAAATATTTTTCCAACATCCTTGACTCTGTTTTTATTTTTTTTACTTCGGTTTGTTTTATGTGGAAAAACTTTACGAGGCAGATTGGTTGCGGGCGAGAAAACAGAACGTCTCACCTGTTTGTTTTTATTTCTGCTTTCTTCCCGTGAAACAGGTGGATGATTGCGACACAGAGAGCAGCCTTTGCAGCGCGACCCCGTCCCATGTTGCTCCCTCCTCTCAGGGAATGGCCAAGGTCCAGGATGGACACACGAACGCATGTGAAAGGTGGAGATTGTTTGCAAGCAGCCTATCAATAAATCAGCACGGGATTGTTTTATTCCTGTCCAGTGGACAGCTGGTGGTGTTTTTTTAAATAGTGATGCTTCCTGAGCCCGCTCAAATTTTCACAATTTACTTCCATGAGATTCATCTGTCATGAAATTTAAAGTGGGTTTAGCTTCCAAACAAAACAGTGTAAGAATCTGTTGATGGGACACATATTAGTCAGATTACACAAACCTTTACAGAAGTGAAGGACACAAATATCAGTGCTGAAGGAAAAGCATAAAGTCCAATTTGCAGTTTGTCTTGAACAGTGCACCACCAGCATGTGGCAAACATGTGGTTGAAACCAGTATGAAATGTTTTGGCCCACGTGAAAAGTAAACATAATGCATTTTGCAAACTGCATTAAACTGAATTCATGATGAAACGAGGTGGCGGCAGCATCATGTTCTGTTGATTTGGTTTTATTTTTCTTTAGCCAGAAAGCTGTTGTAAAACTCAGAAAAGCACTGACCAATCCAGTAACAAAAGTTGCTGGAGGCTGCTTAAAACTTTAAACTGGGTTGGAGGTTCACCATTCAGGAAGATAATTACCCTAAACATGCAGCCAGAGCTGCAATGGAATAATTTAGATCAAAGCATATCCACACAGATATGGTGCAGTCAAAGTCCAAACCTAATTCCCATCAAGTGTCTGTGAAAATATATGTTCACAGACACCCTCCATACAGTCTGACTGAGCTGAGCCAGAAGTCTCTAGATGTACAAAGCTGGTGTTGACATTAACCAAAAGACTGGCAGCTGTATTTGCAGTAAAAGATTATTATCAAGGTGTTGATGCGGAAATGCTGAATGCCACACTTCTTAATGTGCACACAATGTCCCAACAAAATACATCCCAGTTTGGGATTGCAAAGTGACACCATATGTTGCAAAGTGACACTTGCAAATAAATTCTGAATTTCTGAATTTGCATTTACTTCACAGCACTGAAATGTTAGAGGAGAGCCACGATGGTATGGACTGTGGCACCCTGAGTCCTCCTTCAGCTCGACAGGTTACCATCAAGCGCCACCCTACACAAGGCTTCGGCTTCATAGCAGGCAGCCAGAGGCCTGTCATCGTTCGCTCCGTCTCTGCCGGTTAGTCAGCATGTATGTTTGGAAAAAAGGGACACCGGACGTGAACAAGAGGGACTTCATCAGATGAGACTATAATTTTTTTTACTGTATGTCTTTTCTCAATAGACGGCCCCTCCTTTGGAAAACTTCTCCCTGGAGACCAGATCTTGGCCATAAACGAAGAGACGGTGAGCGACGCGCCACGAGAGAGAGTCATAGACCTTGTAAGGTAACATCCTTTACTGTCCCAGGAGGGAGGGAGGGTGGGAGGAGGAAGAGGGTCTTAAAGTCAGGGGACCAGCAACAATGGCAAATGGGAACAAAAATCTAAAGACTCGGGTAAAGAGGATGGACTCAAAAGAACAAACAGTTTCTCACAGCATCAACAGCAAACCTGTGGATGACTCAGTCCTTTTGCAGCCAAGGAACAGCAATAAAGCAGCAGATAAAAACTATTCTTTCAGTGCTGCACTCTGTGTGGCATTATCTAACCCCCTCTACTTTCTGCTGTCTCTCAACAGACGCTGCAAAGACACCATAGTTCTCACTGTGCTGCAGCCCCATCAGGTAATACAATGGGGCGCCCTCCCTTTCATCCCCTCCTCCCTGAAGATTCCTCCTTGTCCTCGTCAGTTTTTTCCCCTTTCCGTTTGAATCGTACGACTAAACAAAGTGCAGTGGACTGTTCCAGTGGTGCAGAGTGAGGACGTGCATTAGTATTCATGACCTTGCGCCGTACACTGGAGTAATTTCTTTTCCTGGTAACCCTGCACAACAACTCCAAGTGGGGACATAACAGCCACATGAGACTTTAATAAACAAGAGTTTTATGTGGATGCATAACTCCCTGCAGAAAACAATAGAAATGTACAATTCGTCTTGGTAAGAACCAGCAGAAGATTTTATGTTGTTTGTTGCATAAAGATAAAAAAAACAACAACATTAAAATAAATCTTATCATTTGGAAGATAGAGTTATGATATGTCTACATAAAATTCTAAAGGTTAGACAAATCTCAAATAAAGAAACTTTTCTTTTGTGGATGATGTTTGCATTTAAATCTTGCACCTGCAACTTTACACCCAATTTATTTGCCGGTTCTTTAATGCATGTCTTTTTAGTGCGAGTCATGACTCACTTGTAAGTCGTACATCGATCAGCAAAGCTTCACAGAGTAACCATCACTCTCCTTATGTTTTTAGTCACCTAAGTCTGCCTTCATAAGTGCAGCCAAAAAGGCCCGCCTGCGAACCAACCCTCCTAAAGTGCGCTTTTCAGAGCAAGTGTCGATCAGCGACCCGGACTCAGTAAGTTTTAGCTGCATTAAAATAATTGCTGTTACCCTTTTGTCCCCTTCTTTGCAGGCTTTTATTTTTTTAGCAGGAAACATGAAAAAAAAAGAGCAAAACCATTTCTCTTTTCTATCTCTACTTTATGTGAGTGCATCAGACAGAGATGGGAAGTTTGGTCAACTTTTTTGACACTAAATAAATTGCTTTTTTTTTGACAAATTTTGCTTTTCTCAAGTGCAACTTGTGACTTGTTTGAAAACAGCCACACACAAAAAATGCTCCAGCGTTTAAGTTACGAAGGACATGATGACGATCCTAAGTGCTTAAACAGAAAGCAACTGGATGTTTCGCCTATCATCCAGAAGTCTTTGGTTCTGATCATGTGCTGGGAGCTCCTAGCTTATAAATGGTAGATGGAAGGATTACATTAATAGGAACAGTAAGGACAAGTGGGTTACTGACCCAAACACACTTCCTGTGATATTTATTTTTGGGTAGCTGCCCAGAGAAAAGTTGTAATGTAAGGCACTAAGCACCCTTTAGTAAGGAATTTTAAGCAAAACATTTAGCTGTCTAGTAAATTATTTAAAAAATATCTTCCCTAAGTTTTAAATTTACCTTACTGAAATGTGCAGACACCCTGGCCAACACTTGCGGATTCTTCCAAATAAGACCAATATGCGAGTTGTTTTACTCACATGTTTCAGAATATGAATGGCTGTGAAATCAACCAGCAAGGCAAGTCAAGGCTGCATTTTAGGTGTTAGAAAGGAGGAACATGAGGCGACCCTCTATGATTGCTATTGGCTTTTCATTTGAAGTGAAAATGGCTCCACTCTTTCCTCCTTTTTCTCTCTTTCTGTACGTTCTGTATGTTCCTCACTGCACCGGGCGCTTATGTTCGGATGTTTTCTCCCTGTGGGGAACGAGTCTCTCTCCAAATACCCCTATCACACTATTGCCTTTCTTGCATTTCAGGGGTGCAGGAAGATGTGCAGCTTTCAGTAAATAAAGCATCACCACACAAAATGTGATCCCCAGCTAAGCCAGACTTGCAAAGATTTTTTTGGACATGTCAAAAACTCGTAAAAAATTGCACATGATCATGTCTGAAACATGAGATGTAAAATTATTTATGAAATGTGCTGCTCAGTTGTCACAGTAATTACCCCCTAATAACATTAATCATTGCCATGCTAAGCTATGCAGATACTCTGTCTATGCTGAGGATAAATAAAAATAAAAACCTGACTGTGAATTCCACACCTTTCATCCTCAAACACTTGTTCAGCAAAATGTACTTCAAGTTTAAAACCCACAAAATAAATGTTTTTAATACAGGAAAAAAGCTACGTGGCAGCAGCTTTATCGTAATCACTCAACGTTGTTGCCGTTTGCACAGAGAAACAGCGCCGTTCCTTGCTAACGCTCACACCTTCCAGCAAGAGAAGTTTACAGTAATGATTTATAAATAACATTAATGCTGCAAAGTTCACAAAGATGTCAAGCATCATCAATTTAACAAAGGAGCAAACATGAAAGGATAAATTATTTTTGGTCTTTTTTAGTTGAAACTGGTGGAAGAACAAAGACAGCAGTATTGCTCATCACACCCACAAAGTCACGATTCTTTAAATAAAGCAACAACAGACTCTTGTGGAGCCACTTCGGTTTGGCTTTTTCATTACACCTGACTTCAACATCTGCTCTGCCCTGACAGGGCCATTGGTAATTAGCATGGGAACCAACCTATTAAGAATATATATATATATATATATATATATATATATATATATATATATATATATATATATATATATATATATATATATATATTTTTTTTTTTTTTTTTTTTTTTTTGAGCAGATATGGAGGATGGAGTTTGTAAAGGGAAGTAATGGAGCTGGTTTTAATGTTTTCACCAGTGCACCGTAGCTGTAACAAGAAAAATCAGTTCACGCTCTACACAGAACAGCAGCCTTTTTTGAGAGCTCTCGGTTCGGGACATGCTCTTACATTACAACTATTCTTTGATGATCAGGAGTTGCCCAGGTGTCTCCTATGTCTCACCTTTAGGATGAAAGAAAGTAATAGAAAGTAAGAAATAGAGGAAATGTTAAGAGAAATTCTGCGATTTTCATTTGTTTAGGCTTTCAAGACTCTCTCTTGCATGTCATGAAAAATCTCTCTGCTTTGTCTTATTACCTTTGGATTAATTTTTTTTTTTTTCCTGATCACAAATCCAGGAAAATCTGTTCTACATTTTGAGAACAGAGTCATTTTCTTCGTGATTCTTTTGCATGAGGTAAAATAAGTTGACATTAAGAGGAGAGTTCCTTTTTCATCTGATCCAAGTTAAGAAAAACTGCACTGCATATCAGATCTTTTCTCTGTCAGAGTGCTCTGAGTAAAGGCAGCAAGGTTGAATTTAGCCCCTCATTTATGACTCTCCTTCATCCAATTTTCTTTATATGGCATAAATATTAGATGTGTAAGCCGGAGAAAATGAATAATCCCTTCTTTGATCATAATACAATGCATAAGAAAGCCGTCTTAAGGCAACAGCTTTGCCCCTTCTCAGTCAGGTAAGTAAGTTAAAAGATCTCTTCCTTGTTTACTCGAGGCATCTTATTTCCTCTGCTTTCCATCGATTCCCACCGTCTGACACCGACCAGCCATTACATTTGATTATGTTCATTCCCGATCACCTTTTTAACTTATTACCACAGCCTTCTTTAATCTAAATAACCCATTTTTCTTCTTCGATCTTTCTTTCAGACGATGCTTAAGGACGACTCCTTGCTGCTCATACCAAATGTGCTGAAGGTGTTCTTGGAGAATGGACAGATTAAATCTTTCACGTTTGACAGCCGCACCACTGTCAGGGTACGTATGAAGGCTGCCGAACTGCCGTGACAAAGAAATTCAGGTAATAGTTTTATTCTAGCAAAAATTAAATTGACATTAAGTATATAGTGACGTGTTTCAGAAAAAGAGGGTCTTCAGTTTCATTTGGTTCACTTTTTTCATTGACTATTTTGTGTTGGTTTTTGATATGGTTGATATATTTCGACCTCTCAGACTTGATCTGGATTATTCTACACTGAACAACAGTTTGAATCACATTTTGAATTATATGAAAACACAAAAAGCAGCTTTTTTAAAAGGCTTTCTTGGTTTTAGATGTCACTTAGACGAAAACAGGCTTGAGAAGAGGATCTGTACCGATTAGACAAAAATCATTCGTACCCCTGGGGGATAGATGTGAAGCAATTTCTACCAACACGCTGTTTCCAAGTTGCGTTTTGTCAAAGTTTGGACATAAATCTGATGGAGCATCTGTGTAAGGAGATGAAGATTAAGGAGGGTAGCAAAAAATTATGAATGAAAGCCTAAGAGAAGCTGCACATCAAGTTTTCATTTACAGCCTCTGGCGACATCACTCATTTTGACAAAAAAAACAACAAAATTGATTACTGTGGTTTTATCAATATAATTATTTATTTATTTATACTTTTATATCGTAAATGAATTTGTATAGATATAGAGTACTGTCACCAGTGAATTTGTTACTCGGGGCTGCACAGTGGCGCAGTTGGTAGAGCTGTTGCCTTGCAGCAAGAAGGTTCTGGGTTCAATTCCCGGCCCCAGTCTTTCTGCATGGAGTTTGCATGTTCTCCCTGTGCATGCATGTGTTTTCTCCAGGTACTCCGGTTTCCTCCCACAGTCCAAAAACATGACTGTCAGGTTGATTGCCCCTAGGTGTGAATGTGTGTGCATGGTTGTAATGTGACAGACTGGCGACCTGTCCAGGGTGACCCCGCCTCTCGCCCAGAACATTAGCTGGAGATAGGCACCGGCAACCGACCCCACCAAGGGACAAGGGTGTAAAGAAAATGGATGGATGGATGGATAGAGTACTGTGAAATATAATTCATCAGTATCTGTCTTGCAATTTCTATGTAAGGTGTCATTAAATACAATATTGGGAATTTTTCTCATTCTTGAGTCCTGTCAATTACAAACTGTTTAATTGTTTAAAAACCAAAAAAGCCAATAAAAACAAGTTTCTTCATCCTCCTAACATAAAATACAAATATTAACATTAAGGTTGGGAATTGGGGCATTATCTTTGTAAGCCAGAGATCGTATTTATTTCTGTTTCAGCCTCTAACATGAACTTGACATCTTGTATTACACTTATTAAGTGCGCTCTATTAGATTTCTCGTATCCCTCGCCATGCTCATGAAGCGCGGGGGAGACACAAAGGGGCACTTTTAAGGAAAGATGGATGATGCGCTCTCCTGTCAGTCTAATTAAATGGAACTTCAGCATAAAAAAAAAATAAAAAACTCAGATCAATATTGCGCTGCCACAGATTGAATCAGTGGCACCGCAGGAAAACTTGTTGTCTGCCCATTTTAAGGTTTCGACAACTTATGAGACTTTCACTTGATTCTCTGTCTTTTTTTTTTTTAGCGTCATTTAAAACAAACCGAGCTTGTCAATTCCTTTTAAAAATCCTTGCATTTCAAAAGAAACCTGTTCTAACGCAGCCTTTCTTTTGCTCTTAACGAGGGTCCGTATTGACATCCACAGGCAGATTACAGCGACAAAACACAATTATAAAATCCTTTTCACAGTCAATTTCACTTAATATGGCGAGCACACAGAAGTTCAAAAACTCTTTCCTCAGGCAAAGCCCACTCCCAGATATGATAAGCACAGAGTTTCCTATTAGACACCTGAGGCAATTCCTCCGCAGATAAGATAAGCAATGAGTTTTCTATTAGATAGTGCTCTCTGCGAAAATCTCTGCATCGTTCACAGATACTGATCTCCAAAAAAAGAGCAAAATTTTTTGCTTTGAACATTATTTCCTTCAAATACATCTGCTCATAATGTAGAATAATGAAATTTCACAAAAGCTTTCTATTGCTCAAAGCAAAACTACGCAACAGAATAAAGAGGTGAGACAGTAAATGCTCCTTGAAGGGATATCAGTTTGACAAACTGCATCTGAAATTGCAGCGAACGTGGAAGGATTTCAGGTGAAAATGGTTCCCACGGATCAATCCATTTCTGTTGTGGCGTAAATGTGATTTCCTCTTGAAAATGCATTCTGCTTCCATCTGTTTCCTTCCAGGACGTGATCTCCTCCCTGCAGGACCGCCTCTCATTGCGCTACATTGAGCACTTTGCTTTGGTGCTGGAGGCAGGTGGGCTGGACCAGAATCAGAGGTTGCATCTGCTGCAGGAGAATCAGCCACTGACACATGTAAGATTCCAGTAATCTGGACTGGCCAGATGTGTGCAAAGACAGTTTGAACCAAGCAGCTTGAAGGCATTGGCAAAAGCAACAGGAGACACTCAACCGTAATTGCTGGGCAAAATTCACAAGCCAAACGGGTCACACAGACAAGCTCCCAGAGAAACTAATAATAAAATAAGATAAAAAATAAAATAGAAAAGTAACAGGAATAACTATTCCTGTGATTTATATAAATAAATAAATAAATAAATAAATAAATAAATAAATAAATAAAACACTGTTTTCACTGTGAAGCATTGTGGTGGCAGCTTTATGGTAAACCCAGGATGCTTTGTCAAGTCCAAGGACTCCAAACTACTTTACACTGCAGTCAGTCATTCACCCATTCATATAGTGATGGTGGCAAACTATTCTGTAGCTGCAGCTGCTCTGGGCTGAGGTTGCTATTCAATTAGTGTCACCAGGCTTTCTAACCCCCTCCAACCAGTCAGTCATTGCTCCAAAGACCACAATGACTGAGGCAGACAGAGCAGGGAATTGGACCGGCAACCCACTGGTTACAGGACAAAGCCCTATCCCCTGAGCCACTGTCACCCATCGTCCGTCAACTCTGGGATGTGTTCCTTAATCAGTCACAAGAAAACTGGACAGACTTTAAAGGAAGACAAATGGATCTGAATACAAGATAATACTGGAAGAAAACTTGTTAGGGTACAGCAAATGTGTTTCACAAAGTATTGACTTATGGAGGAGTTTTAGATTTTTATTTGTAAAAAAAAAAAATTTACAAGAAGGCACTTTCTTCCCCTTCACAAATATGGACTCCTTTGTGTCGGTGTGTCATAATACCAGTCATAAACGCGTTTCACTGTTTAATTCATTACTTTACTTTCCTGTGCAGCTGGGTGATTTATTAGAAACCCAGCACAGAAATACCCCACTGTGACCTCGCAAAGATAAACACTGCATTCAGAAATCAGGTCCACTTAAAAAACCATGATCCAGTGTTATGTGACTAAAGATGTTGCTGTTATCTAGCTGATGGAGCCCTGTTTCCCCAGGTGGTGCACAGAACCTATTTCCAGGGGATGAAGTGTCTGTTCCGTGTTTGCTTCTTCCCCAAGGACCCTGCAGACCTGTTAAGAAGAGACCCTGCTGCATTTGAGTACCTCTACATACAGGTAAAATGCTGGATTATTGGGGGATTTAAGCAGCACAGTCTCATGGCGCTGTTGGACTGTTGTCTCTTTGATGTGCACTGGGAGCCACGTGGGAGTCAAAGCTTTTAAATTCCTTCTTCTTTTTTTTCAAGTTTGCTATTTGATTATGTATACCTTTGTTATATTTGGATGACGTTGGAGACAAAGATTAAAAAAAAGAAGATAATTATAAGAATATGCATAAGGTTTTAAACATGTAGGTTTTGTTGTGTGCTCTTTTTTTTAATGCTTTAAAGGCAATTAATTAAAGGGACAGTTCACAAATTTTGTATCAAGGATATGCAGCAACTGCGTGCTAATATCCCTCACAATATATATATTTTTTTTATCAATAAGAAAATGCTCAGAGTCTTCTACCACCTGACTCTGGTTCATAAACCCCAACAGACTGAGTTAAAAAAAAAAATTAATTATAAAGAGGAATCCCGAAGTTATTTATAACATTTCAATCCAAATTTGAATGGGGAGGATTCTAATTTCTGAAGCGACTGCTCAAGCACGCCATTATGTTCTCACAGAGTCGCAATGACGTTATCAAGGAGCGCTTCAGCATGGACTGGAAATCTGACGTCACGTTACGACTGGCTGCGCTCCACATCTACATCACTGTGTCCTCTGCGAGGCCTAATCAGAAGATCTCTCTCAAACATGTTGAGTAAGTCCACGAAACAACTCCATTAATGTCTCTGTGCAGCATATCAATGAGCCCCACAGTGAAGTCTGCTCATTCACTGTCTAAATGAATAATTCGTTCTAAGAAGTATTAAAAGTTCTAATTATTCAAGGACCATTTTCTCTAGGTAGTTATCCATCACAAAATCCATTGCTTTGTGAAATTACATCTCACTAAATTCCCCCATTTATTATTCCAAACCTTAACTTAGCAAGTAATTAGTTAGTGCTATCATATCCACAGTAGCAGATCACATTCGCTGTGCTTGTAATAGACTTCAGATTACAAAATGAAACCAGGGATTGAGGAGAATGTTACTCACCCTCACTGTGCCTTCCGTGAATGAAAGAAAAAAATGTGTTGTTTTTTTTTGTCCTTTCAAATGTACTGTCTGTCTTGTACAATAGTTTCTCCTTTGTGTATTGAAAGCTGCCGTGTTTTTGCTCTCTTGTCTTGGTCACAGAAAAGAGTGGGGACTGGAGCCTTTTCTTCCGCTCACTCTCCTTCCCACGGTGAAGGAGAAAAATGTGTGTAAATCCTTGTCTCAGCTGCTGAAGACATACCAACATCCACCACCATCAGGGAACAAGGTGACTCTGTTAGAAAAAAACCCAAACTTTTTTGCATTGATTGTAACAATTCTGTTACTTAAAATTGAAAAATGCCAAGCTTACACACACTTGATTGCAATCAACATAATTTCTCAATGCATCACTGATTCTTTGCAGGAAATAAAGTTGTTTTTTTTTTGTTTTTTTTTTTACGTGGCTATGACTGCTAGATGGCAACCCGTTTGGGCATGCTCTTCAGCCCTGTACATGTACCAGTTGCATAAGAGTCTTATTATCCAGAATAGTGTCTCAACAGTGCCCCCTAGAGCATTTAGGATTTATAGCAGGAGTATTTTACTTTGACAGATGAGCTTTTTCTAATTATCACTTTGCTGGCAGGTTCCGCCACTCCAGGGAAAGCTGCAGTACATGCGAATACTCAACGATCTTCCACCTTTTGGTGGAATACTCTTTCACACAGTGGGATTGGTAATATATGTTTGAACATTTGCATTCAAGAATAGAAACAAATAACTTCTTTGCTCAATAGATCCTTATTTAAAATATTTTTAAGTCTTCAAATCTTTTATTCAGACCTGTACAGTGTATATAAAAATATGTAAAAAATGTTAAGGAGGTATTCCAGTGACAGAGTATGTGACAACTTGTTATTTTATCTTTGTTTTAGGACGAAAAACAGTCTGCCACAACACTACTAGTGGGGCCTCGACATGGAATCAGTCATGTTATTGATCTCAAGAACAATCTCACAACCGTTCTGGCTGAGTTCAGTAGGATTTCCAAGATCCAGCTTTATAGAGAGAGTCAAGGAGTAGCTCGTGTTGAAGTATCAATTCATGAGGCCAAGGTAATACAGAGTAACCTGTGAGCATCTACACGAAAACAAAATCTTTTTAAAATGTGTTTTCACATAAAAATATCACAAGACTTTACGAACAATTGCTCTAGAGCAATGATTCTCAAATGTTTTACAGCAAGTACCAACATTTTTGGCAGAAAGTAGTACAGCAGGACTTAATTGTTGTGTCCAAGTAAAAAAAACTAACAAAACAGCCAATTAGGTGGAAGTGCATGAAGGATACAACAAGGTAATCAACCTTACATCCAAAAGTTTGAAGTTTGAAATAACAACAATAAGGTACCTCTGGTATCTAGAAGTCAAAATTCCAAGTGAGGAAACAAAAGGTTCCTCAAACCTCTTTTAAAATTGCCACTGTCCATCTATAATCTAGGGATGGCAGCAAGGAAAATGATTCTCTTCTGATTCTTTTAGAATTTATTCTCATATAAATTCTGTAAGGCATACTGGACTTTACACAACATATTTGTGAACATGTAGCTACAATTTTTAAAGTACAAAGTGTAGAGAAACACAGTGAGCTAACTCTAAGTAGCTTTTATTGCTAGTTGTAGTTAGAAAATCACTTTGCAAATCATACTGGTTTATGATTGGTTGTGTTTGATATAGCACTTCTGTGTGTATATATATCTCTAATGTACCAAAATACTTGAACTACTCAGCAGTTTTAATGGTTAACTATACAATAAGTAATTACCAAACAAAATACTATGCGCCCCTAAAGATTGCTTGCAGTTTGAGAACCATAGCTCTGGATCTTTGTAACTTTATTTGAACAGACTATTGTAAAATAATCCATCTATATTTCTATCTCTTCTACAATCTTGCAGCCTCTGGTTTTACTCATGGAATGGCCTGATGCCAGTAACTTTGCGTGCCTCATTTCTGGCTACTATAAGCTATTTGTAGACCCCAAACGAAGCATCTACATCCGTAACTTTGGTCAGTCTCAGCTGACCAAGCCAGGTAAATATAATAATAGTTTTATGCAAGCAATATTTATCAAATACATATATATGGTAAGTATTTTAAGCAAAGATTAATCAAGAATGTAAATGTAAATCAAGAAAAAAAATGTGTTGAAATTGTTAAAATAGACTTACAGGTCTGCATTAAATACTGTCTATGATTATCTGCATTATGTGTCAAGTCTACGTGGAGATTGATGAACACTGCTTTTTCACTCAATGAAGTCATTTTAACAACCTGGTTTTCCCCCATCTCATGGCGCCCTCTGCTGTCTCTTCTTTCATCTTCATTCTAACTCATTGGACTGGAATTGCCATTTTGCTTTCCCAAAACAGAGTAACATGAAATCTGCTTTTTGATGTAATGATAAACTTTTAGCGTTCAATCATGAACAGATCTTCAGCCATCTGCTGCATCAGTTTGTAGCCTACATCTAAGAAGATTCTTACCATCTTATCATTGCATTACATCAGAATCTAACCCTCCAACCTCAGGCAATTTTCAGCCTTTAACATTCATTTCTGAAGTAAATAACCCCCATCTGACCACCAGCTGTTGCCTTTGCTTATCCATCTGGATCTTCTCTATCCCAACTAGTTCTTCACACCTCAAACTCTCCACTGCTCTGACCATTCTATCCTTAGATTACAGAAGTTCCCACCATCCCCATCCGCGAGCTGGGGCGGCTGGATTGCAAAGTGGAGGGCGGCGAGGGGAGGAGAGGGAAAGTTCCCACAGAGAGTCAGGAAGTTCAAGACCTGTGGTTCCTGCAGAACCTCAACATCTAGGCTTGTGTCACATTCACCTTAGAGAGCAGCAACAGTTCCAGGGGCTCCAAGTGCACCCAGAGACCGAGCTCGACATTAACGAGAACTTTATTTCTCACGAGCCACCTGGTCGACCTCGTACCAAATCAGATCCCACACAGGAGACTACAGAGGAAATAGTTGGGGTTTTAGAGAGCCCAGCTGTAGAGAAGACAGGATTTCGAGTGAGGTCCCAAACAATGGGTCAGTCAAAGAAAACGTCACGGTACTTCTGTGATTCCTGCAAAGCCAGGCTAAAGGCCGAGGGTCATTCAGCTGCCGCAAACAGCAGTGGGAGCTCGGGGAGACATTGCTCCAGTGCTTGTGCCTCTCGAGATGTCGGGGCGGTAGACCTCATGGCCCTCCCACCTCCTGGCAATGAAGAAGAGGAGGAGGCAGATGGTAGAAGTGAAAAGTTGCAACCACCACCGCCTGCCATTGCTGCCCCACCACCTGGCTTCAGGGATAACAGTTCTGACGAGGATGATCCAAAAAGAGCAAAGAAGGCCCGAACTAGCACTAATATTGAGATTGCTACAGGAAAGCAGGCACAAGCTAAAGAAGACGTGCCTGTGACCCTGATTGATAATGTGGCCACAAGAACAGTTCGAGACCATGCCCAGGAGCTTGACGATGCTCTGGTGTCCACCTTACAGGCTCTTGAGGCTTTGGCAGCCTCAGAAGACTACCCGCATCATCCTCAACAACCAACACAGACTGCAGGTCAACAGCCTCAGTCATACTACTGCTCACATTTCACTTACAGCATCATTTTCCTGATCAGACAGATACCAAATTAGCAATGCATGGTATTACTGATGTACTGTTTCCTATATGCATAGTGCATTTGTAGTTATCTATTTTTTCTACTCCAAAATTATAGCTAAAACTCAAAATATTCCTGAGTATTTTTACGAAAACATTAGCTTTATATAAGAAAACAAGATATTCATCAAACATTGTATGTCACAGAGAGACTAAAAAAAAAAAACATGTTTAAGTTCATTTATCAGGATTATTTTTTTATAAGTAGCAAAGCTACAATATTTCCAAATTAAACAAAACCTTTAAATCTGCATGCAAAACTGTAATGTTTATCCTATGAAAAAAATCCTGCACAAGGCCTATAAATTTAGTGTAGATCAACTGGTCGAAGATAGTTACTTCAATCAATTATTCCATTTGTGACCCACATCCATGTACTTCTGTGCAGATATTTGTTCTTTGATTATACTAACTGTGTGCTTTGTTGGTGTCGTCCTCAGGGTTGATTGTCTTAGCTGCCATTACACCTGAGTCATCACTGGATTCAGGTCATGAGACCAACTCCTCTGAATTGACAGATGTTTCTGAGATGGTGTCGGCAATGAAGCAAAACCAGAACCAGGCATATCTCCTAGCTCACCATATCAACAAGGAACGTATTCTCTGCCGCCGTGACTTCCCCATGGCAATCCCTGGCTGCACTGCAAAGACCATAGGGACTGGGGCTTTTACTGTGGGTCAGATTCGTGCTGGTTGCCCACCCAAGCAAGTAATCCTGAGTAAGACTGTTCCCTTTAAAGTAAGCCCTGGCCAAGATTCAGCAATACTTAGGGTTGTGACAGAACAAGGTGGCACTCAAGACACTTCTCAGACCGAACAGAAAGTAGAATTAAAAGCAATATCTGAATCTGTCAAAGCAAACACAATTGAGCCTGATTCTAAGAAATCAGAAGAACCTAAGAAAGTTAATCCGCCACTGACAACTCCAATCAATGCCGATCAGACCATATCAAACTCCTCAGAAATAGCCCAATCTCAAAATCTGTCTGATGGTGTGAAGATTAAGACAGCAGCACCTCTTGCTATAGACCCAATACACAAAGCCTTACCTAAAATTTTGCCTGTGGACACAAGTGTTTCTGTCAAGATCTCCTCTACTAATATGTGCCAAGAAGCCAAGACTGCCTCTAGTGAGACCATGAAGCCTTCAAGCTCTGCAGAACTTCTGCCAGTGGAGGACCTTTTCTGCACATGCCCAGTGCAACAGGAACCCGTACCTCAACTAAGGCTAAAAGACCCACAGGTCCAAAAGATGATGGTGTTTCAGTCATCCTCCCCCACAGATGACGAGCGTCTTCGAGCCAAAGGCCTCCAACTGGCAAGTAATAAAGAAAATGCAACAAAAGTAGGAGCTGACCCTACTTTGGTAAAGGCAAGCCCTCAAATACAAAGTAAGTCATCCCCTCATTTGCCTGTAAAGGTAGAAAGGAAAGAAACATCTGAAAACAAGACTGAGGGTGCCCAAGTAAAATCCCACTCAGAATCACACAATCAGAAATCCACTGTGAAATCCTTACCTATTTTAGATGATCTCACAACACCAAGTCCCAACGTGGAAAAAGTCTCCACTCTTCCAGCTAGAGACTCAAAGAAGCAGGGCAGTGACAAGAAGTCACAGCGCAATGCTCCTTTTTTGAGCTTTAGAAACCTTCTTTCAGCAACATTTCCTGCAAGAATGAGAAAAGAGACAGATGAACGAAGAGCACAGTTGCAAAAAGTTCGGCAGTATGAGCTAGAGTTTTTAGAGGAATTGCTGAAGCCCAAGTCGTCACAAGGGGAATTTATACCCCAAGGATCCTCTCCTGTGCCATCAGGCACTCCTTGCGCCTGCCAACTCCGTACCAGTCCTGTCCTTAAAGCTCCAGGCATATCCAGGGAGCAGCGACGCAGTTGTGACTGTAAACGAATGTGCAGGGGTATGCGACTACCTGACACACCAGTTGGCACCACCACAGAGACAAAAAATCGAGGCAGAGAGAGAAATATCTCAAAGACCCCTCCAGCTGTTCCCAAAACTCCTCAAACCCAAGGTGCTACAAGGAGACCTCAAACTTTAGAGATCAAAACCACAAGAATACGATCTACCAGTCTTGAGTCAAGAGAGCCAAGGGGAGACCAGAGCTCTTGCTTGCCCACCTGTACTTCTCGAACCGACTGCACGGGAGCTCCACAATACAAAAAGCTTCAGAGACGATACAGCATTGGAGAGCTAGACAATAGTTCGAACACACCTGTGTACGCTGAGGTGAAACCAAAACCCAAAAGTCTGGAGAAAGAAATGGAAAGAGTGAGGGCCACAGGATTAAGGCTTCCCACTCCTATAGAGCCAATTCATACTCAGTCTCATCAGGCGGAGGGTAAAGGGAAAAGGGGTGTCTTTTTCATTCAAGGAGAGGAGCTGCTACGTGACACTAAAGAAGGCACTGGGGAGGTTTTGCTTACATTGCCCAGTGAAGATAGTGATGACAAAGACAAATGCTGCTCATTTTGTTTCTGTTATAGGAAGTGCGAAGCCGCAGATGAAAGCAGTGAGAAAGATGAACTCTCATATTCCATACCTCTACAGGTCCTTCCAGGAATGGAGATGGACTCGCGCACATTTCCTGTTGTGAGCAAAACACTGCAGGTCTTAAATGCAGAGGACTGCAGTGGGGAAGAAGAGGAGGAAGAAGAAGAGGAAGAGGAACCACAGACACAAGATATTGACCTAAGAACCTGTGGCACACTGGAAGGGAGCCTCGCACGTGTACAGGCTCTGCAAGGGAAAAGTTTCAGTTTACCTGACGGTTTTCTAAATGCTCAGCTGGATGCTAATGAGTTGCTAGCTATCCTTCGACAGTGTGCCAACAGCCCACAGGCTGACGGCGAAGCTCGTCTTCAGTCTTCACGGATTGCAGAGTACAAACAGGAACTGGCAGTGCGGTTCAAAGAGTTTAGGGCATCGTGTCGACGAGTGGCAAGTGTCGAGAAAAGCCCAACACGAATGCTTGCTGTTGTTTCAGATAGCTTCCAGGTGTTATGCGAACTAACGCAGACCTTCATCAAACTGGTCAGAGGAGTCCGGTCAGACGCCCAAAGGCTACAGCTGTTGAGGAAAGTCGAGGAGGTTGCTATCAACTACACTTTACTTCTCCGTGCGGCGGAAGAGTCCATGGGACACTCAAGCAGTTTGCCAACAAAGACAATGAGCCCTCAGATTTGCTCCAATACCAATAACATGAGCTCACTTACACGACCCATCAAAACTCTGCCTGCACAGTAGGAATGAACCTGGCAGGTACATGGGTGGCTACTTTAGCCAAATTCATTATTTATTTAGCTTTTACAATTTTTACTAAATCTGCAATGAATCATTCAATTGCAATGCAACTCTTTCATCCCATGTTTACAGGCCCTGAGGTAGCCTTGTCTTGAAAACAGAGATACACCAAACTAATGCACAATTGAGCAAGAACTCTACAGCAGGCTGGGTGATACAGGGCTAATCACCTCATATGAACATTCGCAAGATGAAATACATATATATATATAGATATATATAAATATATGTATAGTAAAATATTTTATATACATATTATGTATATTTTAGTTGTGTCTATACAGCAAATATTATAAAGTTGGTGAAGAAAATGAATTATAAATTTATTTAAAATATACTAAAGTAATATAGTTATAAAATTAACAATACATCAGAAGTACATGTATGCGTTGGACTAAAATAGTTCAGAGATCTTGTCACGTAGCGACTTCTGTAAACCGAATAGTAAAAAGGGTTGGTTGGTTAGGTGGTGATGTGTTTGTGGAATTTCTTACCTGTTGTAATGCAAACATGATCTCTGTTGGCTGTGCTGGCAATGTGTGACATACAATGTACAGGCCAAAATGCAAGCAAACGAGTTGGAAAATGCAAAAACAATGAACAAAAAGTATAAAATAGATTATATTGACTACCTGGGGCCCCCTTTATCTCTTTACAAAACAAGCAGGTATGAAACACAAATGTTCAGAAGCAGACAATGTAGCAGAGACCCAAGTCACAGTTTTATCCACTGTACAGTAATGAGTGCGATTACATCACTCGGCTGTAGAAAAGACTTTACCACGGTATAATTTGTAACACGAACTGTGTACTTTACACCTTTATCGATTTATGACTCACTTGCATCTCACTGATTGTAAATGACATTGATAAATACCTTCACTAGCAAGTGAGTAAGCCTGTGACTAGGATTTTGCACAACCTCAAAATGATTTTCGGAGTTAAATGTATCCTTTAATGTTTACATATGTGTGTTTTTGTTTCATCCTGCTGCTGAAAACTTTACTTGAGTCAACATTACAACAGTTCATTTCCTTAATGCTAAAGCTGACCTGTTTCAAGATACTCTTTAATTTTTATTAATATTTTAAGATATTATAATAATAAAATCTGCTTTCTATGTGCTGTTACACATTGTGCAATCTAGCAAATATTTAAACACACAAAGTAGTTTTCTATGTATTTTAATAAAACTAACACACCATTTCCTGTCTGAAATCTTTCTTTGTGTCAGATCCTCTGCGTATTGCTGAAAATGATCTATATGCCTGTGCTGGCCTATAATGTATCACGGAGACTGTTAAAAGAAAGTACAATAAAACAAAATTATTGGTGGCATTTCTTCTGCACCAGTAAAAATGAAAAGAGATGGTTAATTTCAAAAAGATTCAAGAAACTCATTACCATAAACTGCATGTCAATCTGGTGGAAAGGTAAGTCTAAGGGTAATGTGATTAAAAATAATAGACAAATAATCAATATCACACAGCAAATAAAAATTTTCACCACATATTTATTAATTGAAAATAACTGGTTAATCTAGCACTGGAATGAAATTTGTCTGTAGAACCAACTACTTTCACTCTCTTTTAACAGTTTTTTTCTTTGCCGCTAATGTTGCATTTTCATAACAGTTATGTAATGTTCTTTTTCTTACCTGTACGTATTTTTTATCCCTTGCAACCTTCAGGGACACATGTTGGAGCTGGAGGTGATGATAATGTACAGATTTTTTTTAAAATGGGAAAAACAGACAAAACTGAAAGAGGAACCATGTTCACAAGTTGCAAGTAGTATCCCCATATGGGAATGTATAATTTTACACGGCAGATGTAAATGATGTGATAAAATATTTGAGAGAATAAGACATACTTTTAAATCATTACTTGTAATATTAAGATTTATCCGAGCCCTTCACTATTTTGTAAATAGGACATGTCTGTGAAGTAATTATTTGTAGCGTAAATGTAACATAGAGACTAATAGCGAAATCATATATTTTGAAGAATATCAGTACAAAGCATGGGACATGTTTATTTTTATAAACAAGAAAATATCAGACAATGTTTCCTCATCAGCCTGAGAACATTTCAGCATTACAAGAAACATTTTCTGTGTTTATCATTGTTTCTGTTGCTTTGCTAAATGGACCTCAGGTCAATTTGTTCCTTCTCCAAATTGTGCATCTAATTTGTGCCTCCTGTCTTTAGGTACACTACTGTGTGTCCAAACATTTCTCCCGATGAGTCATTTTTTTTATTTATGCATGGAAACAAATAATCGTAAAATATTACTAAAAATATGAGAAACTTTAAATTGCAATTCATGCGTTTTATATATATTTATAAACTACTCTGTTTCCATTTAATGTGATTGCAGTCCCAGTTTGGGCCAGTTGACTCTTTGAATATTGTCCAATGAAGATCTCTAGTCAAAGCAAAATGACTTTCAGTGATCATCTGCTCTGAAATGTTTATGAGTCACAAGATTTTCTTATAGTGGGTTAATTGTAGTTAAGATTATGTTATTTTAAACTATTGGTTGTCATAAAGACACCAAGGACAGTATGAATTGATGCACAGCTGTTATGTAACCCCTAGAGGCTACATAACAGTCTCTAGATAGCTCCTTTTCATACCCAAAAGGTCGACAAAAAAGTACAAATTGGCGAAGGAGTGAAATGACCAGCGCTGTGCTCAGTTGATCAGTCTGTGTTTCATTCACATAATGACGACCACCATGACTTGGTCTTTTGTTTTTCTTTTGTACACTTATTCATTCCTGTCTTAATTCACTGTCAATGATCTTGTCGACACTGTGGTCTTTTGTCTGTGTACAAAGTTACTTCATGTTTTAAGAGCAATAAAGAATATTATATAAACTATTTCAAAGAATTTGGAAATGCCATTGAATGAGCCAAGTTTAATTTAATATGCGATTTGTGTTGGCGCAACCGTTAACAAATGAAAGATTGACAACAAAGAAACATACCTCGTTTCTCTTGGGCAAAAAGTGATGTTGACTTAAAAGTGTAAATTAATATGTTCAATTGCAAGCTGGTAGTAATGTTTATATATTGTGTTGTTGGTTTTATTGCTTAAAATTTTAAAACCAAGTTTTACAGTATGCTAACCACTTTCTTGAGGTGATGTGAGAAAAAGTACCTAGTAACAGTATCCGAGTGTTCCTACTTAGCAATTCTCAGTGCATTATATTGAAACTTTACCAAGGTGTTTGCGTTGTTGTATACTTTTAAGTATAATCCACAAAAGAAATGTTGATGTTAAAAAAGATACATATAAAATTTTAATTAAAACCTTAGTGTAACACAAAGATAGAGAAGAAATTACCTAATAAATCAAAACTTTTAGACTATACAGATGATAAATGTTCACATACAATTTTTAAATAAAATGTCTTCACAGAGGCTGTCAGAGGCTTACATCATCACATGCCTGAATGTAAATAATAACTTAGGGCTTTTACCATGTTTTTTATAATGACATAATTATAAAACACACCTTCAATCATTTTTAAATTAAGTATATTGGTGCACAGATTTGTATTTTATTTTATTTTTTTATATCTCTAATCCACAGAAGATCAACATGATGCAGACAGGATAAGATTTATACCCCCTCTCCTAATATTAAAATGTCCAATAAAATGTTGCACCATTGCCACCCTTTATAGGCCATGTGTTAATTTGTGTTCATCCTTACACGTACTAGGATTTAAATTATCATTCACAAATTTTTTATAGTCTTAAGGTTGGAACTTTTTGTTTCACTTCATTTGTTTAATGTTAGCTTGCTTTATTCATTCCAGCCTGGATCTATGACCTGCAAGGAAAATAATTGTCTTGTCAAAGGATACTCCCACCTTAGCTATGGATCTGTGCCACTGCTCCAGAATTACTATGGCCCTCTTTGCTGCTTCAGACCTCTAAGGTCTTCACAGAACAGTATTTAAAATTTAGATTAAATCACATGCAGATTATTAACTAGGATAACTAGGGGATTGCCTGGATTTTATCATGTGGTATGGCCATAAAAAGGGAGCACAAAACAAAAGCACACACACTTTTTTATGTGTCCTTTCCTTTCATTCCACAGTTCTGTACTACTTTGTATTGAGTCAGTCACATAAAATTTTAATGAAACACACTGAATTTTGTTGTAGTAATATAACTTTTTGAGAAAAGTCACACTGTTTTAATATTGCTGCAGTGCACTGCACAAAGCACATCAGTTTATTATTTTATGTGTATTTTGTAGTTTCATAGGCATCAGCTAGCTTGATAAAAACCAATTTACTTCAACCCCAAAAGGTCACAGTGTAGATATGGGAACACCAAGCCAGTCCCCAGATTCCTGAGCTGTATTTAGAAACAGAGTACAAAGGGGTGTGTTCCATATTGAGAAGCCAGGCCATTGAAAGAAACACCAGTTTTATAGATCGGTTTATAAAAAGTGGATCAAAAAGGGCAACCTTCAGCATACTTTAATAGCAATGTTAAAATCATGACTTTTAATTCTGTGGATCTTACAAATTATAAAAATACCGCATAGAATTTAAGCAAATAAATAAATAAATAAAATAAAAATAAGAATAGTTTAATCCATAACAGCTGCATACTGACAGGATTTATAGTGTCTTTTTCATGTTTCCTCAGTCAACAGCTTTCAGTGACCTCGCTCGCGCACGATATCCTTTTCAGTTCCCTTGTCCATGATGACGTAATCGCGGCACAGCGTAAGCGAAAGCAGCGTGCGCGCCCCCTTCGACAATGAGCTGCACGCGCGAGGTGTGGGACATAATGGAGGATAGGTAGGAAAACTCTGCACGGCTCGGTAAAGAGTAGCTTATCAACTGTTGATATATTTGTAGTTGTTGCCCCTGACTCGACAAGCTTCTCGCTGCCGCAACCCGCCCGGTGTCGAACGACGACCCAAGCGACGCAACAAAATGCCGAATATTAAGATTTTTAGCGGCAGCTCCCATCCGGATCTTTCTCAGAAAATAGCAGATCGTCTCGGTCTTGAACTGGGAAAGGTTGTCACCAAGAAATTTAGCAACCAAGAAACATGGTAAGCTTCTTTTTTTTTTTTACGCTGTGTTAGAAATGCTAATTACGATTAAATGTCGTAACCTAGCGGTTTGTTAGCTGTTTATGAGAAACCGTGTCACGGTGAAAATTGCCGCGCAGTGTTTTCAGGAACTTGTAGTCCACGCATGCTTCAGAACTCACAATAACTTGTCTAATGGACAAGTGTGTAGACCCCAAGCATTCAAATAGTTTAAAGACTCATGTGACACTACCAAAAGAGTAGTGTCACATGAGTCTTCATACTTGTCTTATCGTCACTGTAACCGTTGATCAGGCCAAACCACATGGGGACACAAGCCATTGTTTCTTCGGTTTCATATGTCCTGCTTGCTTGGCTCAAAGTGCTGTTTGTTTACTCACTTCTCTCCCTCTGGTAGCGTGGAGATCGGGGAGAGCGTCCGAGGGGAAGACGTGTACATTGTCCAAAGTGGCTGTGGGGAGATCAATGACAATTTGATGGAGCTGCTGATTATGATCAATGCCTGCAAGATTGCCTCGGCCTCCAGGGTCTCAGCTGTCATCCCCTGCTTTCCTTATGCGCGCCAGGACAAGAAGGACAAGGTGGGGGTGAGGGATATTTGTCTACTTACTTCTGTCATGCCATTTGCCACCCTGAATCATGACAAGAAGCCCACAGACATGTCCACCCACAGTCAGCCCTTGTGGCGCATTTACTTTCAGTTTTGCCTGATGTCAGCAGCTCATTCCGATTGCACTGCTTAGTTCCCGCTTTCTTTCATTTGTTCATGTTCACTATTATTTCAGCCTTTAAATCACATCGCATGAGTGGAATGCACAGTGCATGTACGCACGCGTGTCGCTTTATTTGAATAAAATCAAAAAGTGGATTTATTTTTTATTAAATTATAAAGTGAATCAGTTTTAAGTTTTCATCAAACCAATTGATGTAGTTTAACAGTTTATTTCTGTTTGTAAGCTAATGATGGATTATGTTATTGAGTAAATATTACTTAATAAGTAAGTAATACTTATTAACATTAAGTAAGTATCATTTTCCTGCATTTAGTGTAGACTTTTATAGATTTTATCCTTTTATTGGTACGACTGAAGTCTGGTGCTGAGTGTTATTTTTAGAAATGAGCCATGCCTGCTAGATTTTTTTTTTTTATTCCATGTGACTGAGGAGATCTGTTTTCATTGCAGAGCCGGGCTCCTATCTCTGCCAAGCTGGTGGCCAACATGTTGTCTGTGTCGGGCGCAGACCATATCATCACAATGGACTTGCATGCCTCACAGATACAGGTGGGTTACAGGAGCTTGAAACATGACTAGCCTAACTGGATTTTATTCAGTGTTTTAGCTGTTTTTGTTTTTGACTTTCTGTGCCTGTTTATGTCTTGCTTTTTTCTCTTTTATTTTAGCAGTAATCGTGGCACAGCTAGTTTTACTTCTAAACTGCAGGTTCTCGCGACACTTCTGTCCTAGCCTCATTTATATGAGGGCGTTTTTGTTGACTTCTGCCCATTTTTACTTCTAAGTAAAATAAACAGTGTAACATGGCTTCATTTTAGTTAGAAACCATAACGACTTGGTGTCAGGTGAAGTTCTTCACCTGTCCTGTCTTTCCTGTTTGACTCCGATGGTCATGGTGAAACAGAGCACATATTTGTTAATGTAGCATAAAATTTGTTCAAAATTTGGTTGATAAAGTTTTTTTCTCTCTCTCTCTCTGCAGTCATGCTAGAAAACGCACTTAAATGAGACATTTTCCATAAATAGCCTTAAGGGTACTGATGGTACCTTTTGGCTTGGCACATGTTGCACTATGCAAATTCAAGGCAATGCTAATCAAAATTTGCTTTGCATTGCCTTGAATTTGCGTAGTTGTCAGCAGAGTGGGAAGTAAATCCACGAGAACTGACCAGAGTGTTTATTTATCTTTTTCCAGGGATTCTTTGATATCCCTGTGGATAACTTGTACGCAGAGCCAGCTGTCTTGAAATGGATCAAGGAGAATATCCTTGAATGGAAAAATTGCATCATTGTGTCACCTGATGCAGGAGGAGCTAAGAGGTATGCCAGGTTTAGCTTCAGTGTTTTCTTTTTGTTTGTTTTTTTGAAAGAATATTCTCCAGATGAGCAATTTTTTTTTTTTTTTTTGACATAACATACCACCCTAACATGCCATTTGAAGTGATTACCTTCAGCTTGTGAACTCTGTGTCCTCCCTCTGCAGGGTCACCTCGATTGCGGACAGGTTGAATGTGGACTTTGCTCTAATTCACAAGGAGAGGAAAAAGGCAAACGAGGTCGACCGTATGGTCCTTGTCGGAGATGTGAGGGATCGCGTTGCGATTCTGGTGGATGACATGGCTGACACCTGTGGGACAATCTGCCATGCTGCCGATAAGTAAGTTGCGTCACATTGCTTTTTAAGTAAACCTTGCTCCTATTTAGTCTGCAATATACTCTGGGATCATTTTCCACGTCTGTATATGCATGGAAAATGAAAATAAAATATTTTTAAAAATATTTGTTTTCTGATTTTATTAGGTGTAACACGCTCTAAAACTTGCATCCATCCATCCATCCATGACCTTTTATTTGTTTTGTCTGTTCATCCATCCATCTCTTCAACTGTTCATTTCTTTGTCTGTTCTGTGTTCTACTGTCATTCATCTTTTCCTCCTGTCATTCATGTATTCATTCATATCTTCCATTCATCCCACCCATAATACAGTTTTGTAATTATCCTTTAAAACACATAAAAAAATTGTGTCTGATTAGATAAAGTGTGACATTTTGACATGAAAAAAAATGTGGAGGAACCCAGAAGAAAGTGTGCAGCCCTACAGGAGGCTTAGGCCTTGGTTAATTAAGCTCAGGGAGAACTGCATTTGTTTTCAGCAATGCCCTGTGCTCTTTCTTTCACTCTAGACTCATCTCTGCTGGTGCCACAAAGGTTTATGCCATCCTGACCCACGGCATCTTTTCTGGTCCAGCTATTTCACGCATCAACAACGCCTGTTTTGAAGCCGTTGTCGTCACCAACACAATCCCTCAGGAGGAGAAGATGAAGCATTGTCCCAAAATACAGGTTTGAGATAAAAATAAAAAAAAGAAGATAGCGCAAGGGGATTTTATTTTTTAATAGACTTTTGTGATTCAGACACTTGAGTTTGATGGACAGTTTGTGCAATCCAGCTCTGGCAATGTGTTTCTTTTCTTCCTCCAGGTGATAGACATCTCCATGATTCTAGCAGAGGCCATTCGCAGAACTCACAACGGGGAATCCGTGTCTTACCTTTTCAGCCACGTCCCCCTGTAGCAACGCCGTCATCTGTGCTCAGTAAATACCAAATACGAGAAGAGGGAATGCCCCCAAACACTACCATTAACAGAGCTGTTCTGCTAATTAACGACGTCGAAAACAACCAATGAATGAATCAGCCGTCATGTCTTTTACTAATGCAGCCCCCACCCCCGTCCACCCGCCCGCTTCATTCGCCACCCTCCACCCTTTAAGTGGCACCCCTTGATGTTCAGGGAGCCGACGCAAGCGCAACCTACCAGTTTTAGACAGGCTTATTTATGTGTATGGGTAAATGAAGTATTTATCCACTGTGAACTTTGTGTTTCTCTCTCAGTGCATTTAACTCATGGTTTTCTCCTGATCGTCGTGTCACTTTGTTGTCAAAGAGCTTCTATAAATATCCCCGGCAGGTTCCAGTGCTCAGGAGAAGCGTCTGTTATATAAAGCTGTTACATTGTGCTTTCTGTTACAATGAATGAGTGTAGTTTCTCTGTTGCTCGAATGGATTACAGTTACTCCATTTGAATGTGCATTTAACTAGTTTACAGTGCCACTGAAGCTCCACTCAACCAAGAGTGCCTCAAAAGTCTGAAATGAAATTGAATTCCCCTCCCAAGTCTTCTACTATTCTCCCTTTTCTTCTCCCTTTGCTTTTAGTTTTCTCACTTTTCAGGTGTCTTAGCAGGCTGAAAACGAGATCTTTTTAGGATGTTTCTTTCAACTCTTGAGGTGCCCTCATTGAGTGGGGAATGCCCAGTGTCTCCAAAGTTTAATTTTTAATCTTTTTTTTTTTTGAGTCTAAAATGAAGATAAAGAAGGTTTTTAGCTTGGGGTCTCTGCGGGCTGGAGCTTCCTTCAGAAATCTTCACCTGCTATTTTTGTGCTTTTGTTTTGTACGTCTGGAAGGAAAAAAAGTTGTCATTAATGTGCAAAACTCAAGTTTTTGTGTTCTTTTACAGTAGAAAAAGGGAATGCACCAAGTGTTTGAGGGATGCATTCTCAATAAATTTGAATATGCCAAAAATAAATCTCTGGTCTTCTCTTTTATACTAAGTTAGTCAGTGATGAGAGATGGAGCTTACTTTGCATCACATTGCAAAAGTTTTCGAACCAGCTGAGATTTTTCTGTTTTTCTTGTGTAACAGCCGCAAACGCTGTTCTGTCAGTGCAGATTTGCAAACATGAAGAAAAAGTGTATCAGGCTTTTGAGCTAAAAGCTTTGCAAATTCATGGTTGGGATGGGAAAAAAATAGATGGAGTGAGCTCTTGCCTGCATTCATCGTGGAAAGTATGTTTATGCTCCAAACACAGGAGCTTCATGCAGGTATGGCAAGGTCAGAAGGCTTTCTCTGATTAACCAAGCCTATTTTCTGACAAAATGCTTTTTTTCCCTCTCTCTCAATTTGTGCTTGCCATGTGCAAAAGTGAAAATTGTTCTTTTCTTTTGTAACGTTCTGTTTCAGACAGACATACAGGAAGTTAAACTGTGTTAATCTTCATTCCATAAGCATAACTGTTATCTAAACACTAGATGAGTCGAGATGCCTTTCAAGTTATCACAAATGACATCATTGGAAACGTCACCTACATCTGCAGTCACAATTCAAGATATATCAAACGTAGTAGTCAAAATAAAATTTTTAGATGTCTGAATGAAGAAATTGTGCATAAGCCTCCCTGCGTATGAGCTGTACAAATGGCTGCCTGCAGAATCATGGGTGTGCACAAAACTGTCAGACAATGCCACACAATGTAGAAAGAAGTCATTAGTTTGGAATATGCAGAGAATGCAAACTTCCTGAACCTTAAAATCTGCAAAGAATTTTCTATGCATTCTTTCCCGACAGACACATTGTACTCATTGCACGAGTTTGAAAAGCTGCTATACTGTCAACCCATTCCCAATCTGAAAATGATGGATTATCAAAAATCTATTTTTGGTATATTTATCTCTAAGTCAGTTTCACCTAATCATTATTTTTTTTTGCTTTTAATATATCTGCAATTTCATTTCCTTTAGTCAAATCTAAGATATCTCTAATTAGAATTATGACTAGTCAGAATAAAAAGGAGATATCTCAAGTTTTCTTTAGTCATAATTTAATTTATATACCAGTAATTCACAGATAGTAATTTATTGTAAATCTTGAATCGAAGACTCCATAGGACTGCAACTTAACCTGACATAATTTATACTATAATTTATAATGAAGAATTACTCAAACAGGCATTATGTGTCGTTAAAAATAACAAATATGTCTATATCAAGAGTGTAAGTATGGTGAAGTCGATTTTATGCTTAAATGGCCGGCCATATATCAGGCGTTATTTTATAGAGCTCTTAAACGAGGCTGCTGGTAATTTATCGTTTAGATTACATTAATAGTTTGTCAGCACCGTTATTATGTAAAATGTCTAAAGCAAAAAGGTTTAGATTAACACAAATCTTGTGTCTCACTGTGGTGAATTACGCGATGATGTAGTTGACTGATTGGTGACGTAACCAATCCGTAAATCGAGGTGGGCGGATCAGAGGCACCGGCGGATTAACCTCCAGCAGCCTGTTATTTTCAAAGCCGCGCCTCATATAGAAACGGTAAGTCTCTTTTCTGTTTTCAAATGCTGAAATATTAAATTCGTCCATTGTGTCGTCCACTGGAAGTGAAACAGACGTTTGTGCGGCCTTAATTTAAAAATAAAAATAAAAATAAAAACGGTGCAGGATTTAATGGAGACCACATTTAGCCACTACCATCTTTTGTGTGACTTGACGACTGTGAGCGCGTTCATAAAACATTAAAGCAGTTTCGTTTCATACACATGACATGCAACTTAACGTGATGGGGTTTTTTTTTTTCTTCTTTCTTTTCCCCACTATTCAAAATCTTTAAATACGCTTCTGTATTGCACGTTGCCTTTAACGATATTTACTGTTTAAAATAAGTGTTTAGATTGATTTAAAAACTAACAGAATCAATTGAAAAAAACAGGAAAGGGGGACACTCATCACCAGGGGTGAATTCAGGCGGAAGCTGGGCTAAAACCAGTTGTTCTCTCTAACCCAGTTGTTCCCAGGCCTGGTCTTCAATCTTCTCTTCTCCTTCATGACTTATGCGTCTCCTGACTTGCTGCCACACACCTAACTTTAATGATAGGTTGATTAAGAGGCTTCAGCAGCACTAGATGACATGCAGAGGAATTGTGTCTAAGATATGTAGGTCAAGGGGCTTGAAAACCAAGTTTGGAAACTACTTCTGTAACCATACAAGTTTCACTTCTGCATGGAAAATACAGCAAACTGAGAGTTCCAAAGATTTTAAGCCTTTTAATTCTAGTATTTAAGGAAAAAAAATACTAGAATGAGAAATACAATTGATCTTTTCTAAAGAGTAACTTATAGATGTAGTGTATTTCTACAAATGTCTTTATTCCTGATAAGAATCATCACTGCTGAGTGCATGCCTGTTATACTTCTTGGCAATTGACAGGATGCAAGGCTTGTTATGGAGACTTGACCCCTTTGGTGCCACTCCTTGCTACATGATTTGTGGTGCTAAAATGAATCTCGTCCAGTCTAATGGGCTGTGAGTGGAATAAATGGGCCTCTATGTTATATATAATATCTTTGACCCAGGGAATCACAATGTCTAAATTATTAATAAGATTGTTTATTTGAGATGACAAAAAATGTGTCCCAATTGCTTCTTTATGTTTTGTTTTTTTTTAATATTGGATTTTATTTTATAGAATCGATGTACAAACATCGTGTTCTCTGCTGAGCTCGTCTCATATCAGTGCAAGACTAACACGGTTTGCAAATTTAATTTTCCAAGCTCTGGGATGGCAGGAAGCCCTGATCACGAACAAGAAGACGGAGGCCCTCAGAACACAATCATTCGCCTTCAAAGCTACTTACACGGAGGAACCTCCAGCTTGCTGTCAACGCTCCCCACCGTTTTTGTCTTTCCCGTCTACAAGACCATTTTCCGTCAGCAGATCCACAACGCCCCGGTGCACCAGGCGGTGGGACAGCTCTACAAAGAGGGCCCTCTCAAGCTCTATCGGGGCGTGGCTCCACCGCTCCTGATGAGGACCCTGAACGGCACGCTCCTCTTCGGCCTGCAGGACACACTCCTCCGTCATCTTTCATTGTCAACCACCACCTCTGCCGCTGCCCTGCCAGCTCTGGCTGGATTTGGGGCAGGTGTTGTGGAAGCCGTGGTCTTCACCCCATTCGAGCGAGTTCAGAATGTGCTGCAGAACGGCCACAATGACAAGCATCTGCCGTCCTTGAGGAGTGTTCTCATGAAGTTGAAGGTAGAAAGGATTAGCCAGGGCTATTACAGAGCCTTCCTGCCCATCGCAGCCCGCAACGCCTTCGGCAGCTCCCTGTATTTTGGCCTGAAGGGGCCTGTGTGTGCCGTTGTGGCTGGACAGGGACTCTCTCCCGTGGTCTCTTCATTCGTCTCAGGAACGGTGACCTCGATGGTAATCAGCTTGACTCTGTACCCTCTGTCTGTGCTGGTAGCAAACATGCAAGCACAGGTGGGAGGAGAGGTTAAGGGTGTCACTGCATGTTGGAGGCAGCTGTGGAAATCTCGGAATCACAGCTTGGTTTTGTTGTATCGAGGGGGGAGTCTTGTTATCCTGAGGTCATGCATTACGTGGGGAATCACCACAGCTATTTACGACAGACAACAGAAAGGATCCTCCTGAACGTGGATGCTGAAACTTATTCTGCGTAAACCCTACTTCTCATTAAGTGCACCTATGATAAAAGACTTTGTTCTTCTGATTATGTCAAGTTTTAGCAGGTTTTTCAAGTCTAGGCCTTTCTGACAGAAGAAATTCTGATTCGTCAGAGTAAAACTCAGGTGTTCCAGATCTCAGTTAAAATTACTCTGGGACCTGTGACTGTGTTAGAGCCGTTATTTGCAAGAAAGCTGATTTCACAGGAAACTGAGGTTGGAGGCAGTGTAACTTCCTGTGTGTAACTTCTACAGAGAATTAAATGTTGAAAGTATTTCTCAACAAAGTAACTCTTGGATAGGAAAGTCTACTAGTGAATGTTATTTCAACTGCGAGTGAAACAACATTCACTTGCAATTAAAATGAATGTAATTTTACTGTTATTTTTTGTGGGGGTTTTTTACACTTCCTTTAGTTTTCTGCAGTTATTCTGACTGGCAATGCTAAATGTCTTGTTCAAAGTATCTGTTTATTGGTGGAGCACCACCTCCTACAGCCAGTTCCTGTGTAAATAATCATCAGTTTCTATGTATATAACCACCCAATGCAAACATGGTTGATGAATGAAACATAAAACATTTATTTTTTGTCATTTCAGTTGTAAAACATAAAAATTTTGATTTATTCTTGAACCAACGTGTCTCCGACCTCTGGGACCAATTAATCTTGATTTGTTATGAATGAAATGCAAAGAAAATGATGTTCTGCATGTCAAATGTGAACTGCTTATAACAACCTAACTTAAAAAATACTGATTGATCTCTTTAAATCATTGTAGCACACCTGCCTTGATGAAAGCAACATGCTGCCTCTGTTATGTCCAACATTGCAAACTAATGTCACTACTGCCAAGAAGCTTTGGTGAATATTTCTCATGTTCTTCAAGTCGCAGATTATGGTGCTGGTTTAAAAAAACAAAAACAAAAAACTGCCTTTTGTTCTTGTTGACTTTTATGGGAATTTGTGCTCATTGCAATGCTGTTACATATTTGTTAAAGATATAGTCCGACATTTTTACTTATAGAATGGTTAGCTTGAGAACACAGCAGGCGTCGTTATTGAACAAATGTGATCAGTCACTTAACTTCAGATGTACAACAAACCAAAAGTAAAGAGTTTGCCTTTAAATGCATGTTTACTGAACATTAATCACATGCAGTGTAATATCAAGACACTTATATACATTATTATCCTGTAAGTAATGTTGTTGTTGGTGGTATGAGGTTTGCTAAACAAGGTAGCAGCTTAAGACGTGGTTTACAGGCACCCAGAAAAAAAAACAAATTAACAGTAAATCATAATGTTGTAAACCAACTGCATCAGTTTGACCTTTTAATTATTTATTGTCTTCCGCATTGTCAATTTAAATTAATCTTAAATGATTAGGAATTTTTATGCATTTTGTATCAGTGGTTGTTGTTTTTCAACTGATTTTTGAATAATAAACTCCGTTGGCCTTTAAAAGAACTCTTTAGTCCGTATTTACAGTTTTCATGTAGAGATACAAATACAACTACATAATTACATATACTGTAAAAAAACAAAAAAAACAAAAGGACAGCCATTTTTCACTGACTGACATAAATATGTTGCTATACATTTCTGTGAAAAATTAGGACACCCCATTAAGTATTTAATTTTTTTTTATCAAGAAATGTTCACAATTCAACATCTAATCAAATCTTATTAAGTCTGGAAAAACAAAGAAATGTACCTGCAAACAGACAACAAAAATGTACACTGTTTCACTCATAAGACAAAGATTATCTACAAAAATGTGTATTCTACCCGAGGAGGAAGTTTGGTTTCTCTACCTCCTCATAATGAGTGTTGCTCCCTTTACTCACTTTCAGTTGAGATGTGTTTGAGGACTTTCTTGCCTGCACAACCAGTTTCAGATCACCCTACGTACAGCATGTCAATGAAATAAAAACCTGGGCTTTGACTAGTCCCTTTTGACTATATAGATTTACTAGAACGCTTTAGGTTATTGTCATATTGAGAGCTTAAGGATTAAACTTTCTTGCAGATGGTCTCCATGCTGCACAACGCTGATGCTAGTGTCTGATTTGTGGCTTATGATCTGACCATTTTTAAATTGCTGGTGTATTATTTATTTATATGTTTTTATGTTTGGACTCCATTTGACCATCTAAGATCTTACATGTTTAGAGGTCAGATATCAATCAAAATCATCTTAGGCGAACAGGTTGTTTGGTTGGAGATTTATATCTTTATTTTTTTCTTTTCTTTAAAAGATTTACAATATTTTCAATATTTTCTTGGCTTTGGAACTACCATAGACTGTAGCAAGAATGAAAAGCACAAAAACGGTCTGATCAAAGATTGACCTAATCATTCTGAAGTGATTACAGAAGATTTGTGAAGAAGGGATACTTAGTCCAAAATATTATTTAGCTGCCTGTTTAAATCAATATTATTCTTTTCTTATTCTTTTCTCATAGCTATAAAAACGTATATAAATATATATTAATGTTCCTTACATAAACTTTGGGGAGTTGGTGTGTATTTGGTTGTGTGTGAAGTGCAATTTCCGTGCATTTAAGTTGCAAGACCCACCTCTGTATTGAAGAGCTGAGTAACAGTGAACCAGCACTACCACTTCGCATCGGATCAATGGTATCATGCTCGCTTTTTTTTTCCCTCATCAAGATGCAATAGTAAACTAATCTTACCAATTATGCATTGCTGCATTTTCTTTCCGTCATCCTTTATCGGCTAGTGGTGTCATGTCAAATGCAGGCCACTAGATGGAGATGTTGTAAAAGATTAAACACTACAATCGCGCGTATTAAAATATGTACGATTGTACGTACGATTCTAAAAGCCGTCGCTTCTCTTGCAATAGGCATTGGAGGTAAAGAAAATAAAAAAATAAAAAAAGGTTTATCTAAGCAACAAATTGTGATAACATGACGGCTGGTGGACGTACACTAAAGTGTAATATGACGCATGTCCAGTTGACATGCTTCCCCCCTGATGTGTGGGAGCCAATGGGAAGCAGAGCGATAGTGTCCATGTTGGCGTGCAGAAGGGCGTGTTGTCCCTATTTAAACCCCGAGCTTTGCACAGATTACACACAGGCGCATCTTACCTGGAGAGGACCGTCTCACAGAGCACCGCTGTACCAGGTAAAAGCAGCTTTTTACCATTTCTATCATTTGACAAATTCAACTTTGGGCTTTACAAAAAATAAATAAATAAATAATAATACAGAATTAGTGTAATCTGAAATAAATTATTTCATGTTCCTGAGGTCTCACGAGTCTTTGCCAGGTGTTATATAACATTTTTGCTGCAGGCCACTATAAAGCAGTGTTGTTTTAGCATGCGAATTACACGGTTATACCGTTCAGCCATACCTGACACTCCTGCATTCTTCACTGAAAGGGAAGCTTGACTAATAGATTTCTTCACTGTAAGGGAAGCTAGACTAATAAATCACTTATTGCTTTTGTTTTGTCGCATCCGCTTGTTTGTACATTTCATGTGGTTCAGAATTTCGCCGTGCATATAAGATTTTAGTGGGTTGGCAATATCCCACAAAGGTCGTGCCTTTAATTTGCATACACAATGCATACTTGTGTAGTTTTTTTTTCCCCTGAAATAAGTTTCATCATTTTACCTCCCCATTCAGTTTACCTCACAGTAACAGTGAAATGTGTGAACCGAATCCCAACAAAAGCTCTCTGTTGATGTTTTTGCATAATATCTGACTAGCCTACGTGTTACGCCTTCAAAATAGACCTCTATTGAAAAAATATTTTCAACCTAGGTGTAACTCAGTTCCGCACCCCCCACCCTCCACTCTCTATGGGCATGCGCTGCTGATTGTTTGTCATACGCGCCTCATATTTGCATACGTCTTCCCCTCTTTTCACACAGAACTCTTCCAAAATGGGCGACAACAACCCAGTCAATCAAGAAGTGGAGCAGTTTAACAAGCAGAAGCTCAAGAAGACGAACACAGAAGAGAAAAACCGACTCCCAACCAAGGAGGGTAGGTGTTAAAAGTGGAAGGAGAGCAGAGGGAGGGGGGGTTATGAGAGTCTTGGGTTAACAAAAGTTGATCTTGTCCACACCTGCTTCAAATTTTACCTTTTCTTTACTTGGCTCCAATGTGCTTCAACTCCTCCCTTATGAGAGGCAAACATTGCATCACAGATCAGAAGAGTGTACACACCCAGCCACCTGAGAGCAAATCCCTCTTTTCTATGAAATGTCTATGCATAATGCCGCCCACAAGTGCATTATGCAAGTGATTGATTTATATGGACCTGTTATCTTTTTACAGTTATTATAAATTTTATAACCCTGAAGAGCTTCCTTATTTCTTGATTAGTACGAAGAGAAAATGTACAGTTTTTTTGTTTGTTTGTTTGTTTGTTTGTTTGTTTAGCGACCATACAGGAGAGTAATTCATTCAGGATCTCTTTTTACATGTGAAAAGTGTCTCAAAATGCTCATTCTTTGCCACCAGGGTCCCAGAGGCTGATCTACCTCTTTCTTAGTCTAAATCTGGCCCAGACTGGTGTGTCACAGGGGAAGCGGGGAAACGGGAGGCTCTGCTGGCACATGTTCATTTTATGAGTTTTTTACTGGAACACTTCATAAAAGGAGGAAGATAAATTTATGGCTGCCATAGCACAATGGGAGCATTGAATTCACTGTCCTCTTCAAAACAGGATGATGGAAGGATTTAAGACCACAGAGACTAGAGTAATTAATGCAAAAATATTTGATAAGAATGTTCATAACTCTACGTACCTCCAGTCAGTTATTGAAGAAGCTGCTCATGCCTGGTGGTTGGTTTAAAGTTTAGGTAATAAATAGCTGAAGGCAAAGATTTTTTTCTGAATGAGTAACTTATATTTAGACTATTTAGGCAGCTCTTATGAGTTTTTTTTTTTTTTTTTTTCAACACAACCTCTGAAGGCTCGCTTTAAATAATACGTGATTTTTCTTTCTGTTCATATCTTTCATAAATGTTGTTAAATTGGCCCTTTGGACCACTGATAATTTTTGGCTTTCTGTTATGGCTTACTGTTGTGAAAGCCATAGAAGAAGTTTTTTTTTTTTATGCCAATACTACATTTTGCTTTGCATTTATTAGAGGCAAAAAGGGACAAAAAAAGAGTAAAGAAAAAATAACAAACTCATTTACTTTTGCTTTCTTAAATAAACGCTCATTGCAAAAATAATACCCTGTAAGGCTGTTTGGTTGGTATTGCATTTTTATCTGAGAAGACATTGTTTCCTCTGACACACCCCTGGTTGTGCTCTCCACTAATAGGTGTGTCAATACCAAGCCCTTTCTCAGTCAGTACCCACAGTGGAATTTGTCCTGTGTTGTTCTGACTTTGACTGCCTGAATCTCAGATAAAATAAGCTTAGAAAGAAGAAACCGACATATGTAAATTAAGTATTCAAGGTGACTGGAAGGCCACAACTTTAAAATAGAAAACATTGTATGAAAACCAAAAAGTATGTACATATTTTTAGTACTTCTTCTACAGTACTTTAGAACTCATCTGATGCACCTTATGAACAAAAGTAAATTTCATCCCACTGATCCCAGTATACATCCACTATTCGGCAAGAGAGTACATCAGAATGGAAACGTATGCTCCACAAAGACCGAACAGAACCTGACGTTCCTCAAAATCCATTTCATTTCCTTACATTAGATCCTCTTCCAATGCGCCAGCGTGCACAGTAAGACGGGAAACAATGGGACGGCAGTTTTAGATTGAAGTGCTAGTTTGTGGTATTTTACAGGAGCGCTTCTTCATCTGTGTTCCACCCACACCTGATCATTTTTGGAAACACAGAGGTTGAAACGTCTGACACTGGAATGCAGTTCAGAAAATGTATGTGGAAAACCATCTGTTGTTGGAGTTGCTATATAAACAGGGTTAAAATACTCTAGATTTTTAACCCTACCCTACTGGTAAAAATTCTAGGGTATTATAAATACCATAAACCTATATCACATATCCACAATCATTACTGTGTGCAGTGCATGTATTTATGATACAAGACCTCCATTTAAGAAAAATCTAACGAGTTTTCATATTGACATAAGTTTTTTTTTTTCTTTCCTGTTTCTCCTTTCAACCCTGCATAAACCTTCTTTGACAGAAGGTTGTGAACAAAATATTTGACGGTAATCTTATATTTTACAGTTTGAAAGTCATTCCCAAGATACATTTCTCATCAGTCTGTCTTTTGTGCTCACACAGAAATCGAAGAAGAGAAGAAGGCCATGAAAGAGGGGAACTGAAACACTACTGCCATGATTTTTCTTCCTGCTTCTTCTGTCCTTCTCGATCACCTTGCTTGTCTTCCAGTTCAGAGTTCTACATCTACATCTTTACTGCTGTCTGCCGTGTTTTAGTGGAAATGGGTTTAAAGGTTGCTCAAAGCAATTGAATGATCTCATCGTGATCCAACTTGTATCTAAATCTAAATGTAACGGGTGCTTCTTGTGCTCTTTCTCAAGATTTTCCACAGTGTTGAACTGAAGGCAGTAAATTGTGAGTGTTGGACGCATACTTAAGACAAAAATGAAAACGCAAATGTACTGCAATGACGTAATTCACTGTTACTAATACCAAAAGTATGCCTGTAAATGGTGCATTTAATGACAATGTAGAGAAGAATAAAGGGGGAAAAAAATATATTTTTGTTTTAATAAAACATCGTGACAAATGTTTTGCTTAATATGAGCCACTGTGTTGTCTGTTCAAAATTCTCTTTTAACATGTCAGATGTTGTAATCATTCAAGAACCATAAGAGTTTTGTCAAAACATGCCTCACATTTTTTACATTCCAACACTTTCAATCAGATGTTCTGTTAGATCTAAATATCAAGTACACACAATGACCGGAGATTTATTTTGCACAGTCCATCCATCCATCCATCCATCCATCCATTTTCTTACACCCTTGTCCCTCAGTGGAGTCGGGAGGGGTGCTGGTGCCCATCTCCAGCGAGCGTACAGGGTGAGAGGCGGGGTCACCCTGGACAGGACGCCAGTCTGTCGCAGGGCAACACAGAGACACACAGGACACACAACCATGCACACGCTCACACCTAGGGGCAATTTGGAGAGGCCAATTAACCTGACAGACATGTTTTTGCACAGTACTTTAGTAAAATAAAAAATAAAAAAATCATCTCGTACAAAATTGGATTCAATTTAAAACCTTGTTTTGGTTTGCCATGCTTAATCTTGTCTGGTAATCCTGGAGTTGATGTATGTTCTGTTTACGTTTTTTTTTTTTCTTAAAAAACATCAGTTATCTCCTTTGCAAGAGCTGGAACCAAAATATTTATGTTATTTTTATGTTGTCAGCATTCTGATGAAGGTCATTCACACACCCACAGGTCTGGGCTTGCAGGGACAGAAGAGTGGTTAAGAATATATTTCTATCTGAGCTGGCAGAACAATTTGTGTCTTAGTTTATCAACCTAAGTTTTAATTTATAAATGTAATGACATATTTTGTGACTCTTGCATTTGCTGTTCTTCCTAAATGACGAAATACACGGAACAGAGCAAACTTGTGTTTGTGTTTCTCCTGAATGTGTCCAGACTGATTTCTTCTCCCAGACTCTTCTTGCAAATAGCTTAAACTTGTGCAGGGTTTTTCCACACCATCTCTGTTGGGGCATGCTTTTCTCACAGCATGCAAGTACATGACAGGAAAAATCATCCATGCAAACTACTTTGGTAATTTTACATTACTGTGGAGTAAAATTGTCCCACTCTACTTTGCATGGTTGTTTTAATTCACCTGAACAGAGATTTTTGAACATGGACTAATTTGAGGTCACAGTGTCTCAGATTAATCGAAAACCATACCTTGACTAGGCCATTCCAAAACATTATTGTTACCTTTTTTTTTTTATTCATTGAAAGGTGCACTTGCCATGTGCTTTGAATCATTGTTTTTTTGTTTGATTGTTGGTTGGTTCTTTTACGGTGGCCGTCAGGTGCAAACGCGCAGCAACAGAGAAAAGATGCAAACAAAAAGAGATGCAACCAAATGAAATGCAGCAAACAAGAAGAGATGCAAACAAAAAACGAGACACAAACAAAAAGCTAATGCAGCAAACAAAAAGAGAAAACGAGACACAAACAAAAAGCTAATGCAGCAAACAAAAAGAGATGCAAAGTGCTGAAAACGGAAGTGCTCCAGACCACTAGGGGGAGTCTAACAAAAAACAGCTGTGTCCGAATTTAAGCTCTGCATCCTTTCAAGGGCCCTGAGAAACGGATCCTTCGAAGTATAGACATAATAAGAGTAGACCCTCCGATTGGCTGCTCCGGCGCAAATGCGCTCTTGGAGCGGTCTTCCCTCCTGCTTTGCTCAACCGAAACAGCAGAAGATGTCTCAGCTCTGCGGAATATTGTTGATCGGATCGACGGACTACTGACGTGAGGGCTCGACAGACTTTTCGCAAGTAAGATGGACATATTACTATGTATTTTTTTGTGATTAGAATATTACTATACTGTATTTATGTCCACTGGCGAAATACCAGCTAATGCTAGCTATAGTGCTTGGTGCTCAGCCCCCGCTCTGAAAGCTAAAATGTAAATCTTAAAATGTTTCAGTCATTCTTCAACATTTAGATTATCTGATACAAGAGCCTACTATAGAAATGAAACGGTATTATAAAAATCATAATACAACATTCACCAGCAAAGTTTACACAGGTGGCAATGGCTATTATTTAATTATTTAACTCTGTCAACGTAAGATAACTCGAAAATCTCCCGTTTTTGTTTTGAAGGTTTCCTACGACGTGAGGAAGAAGGAAGAAATGTCTTTAAGGAGAGAGAGATTCACTGCACAGCACGGATGAATCTCGTATCGGATTTTGGACCCAATCTCAGCTGCTGAATCATTTTTAAGCCAGAACTCGTAGGCTGGAAAACATATATATGTGTGTGTGTGCGTGCGTGTGTGTGTGTGCGTGTGTGTGTTTGTGCATAAACATGAATAGCCTAATGTATATTATTCAGTATTAATCATTATTTATTTATGTTTATATATTTATATAAATATGTATTGATAAGATGAGAGCGGTCCATTAGGCATCTGTCCTTTTATTATGTCTGTGAGAAACGGCCTGATCTACGGAGGACGGGTCCTTCGAAGGCCACGAATATGGACGACCAGAAGAGAGAAGCTGTAGCCTCCGGCTAGCTGCCTAGCTTCCATCTCGGCGTTATGTTGCTTAGCAACCGTGACAACGTGAAGCACGGAGCGGCGAAGGAAAAAACGGACTCAAAGTTGGGTTTTTTTACTCTTTATTTCTGTATTATTCTTCACCTTTTGTAATAAAGTTTGTTCCATAGTAAAACAGAAATCTGATTCTAAAATGTTTAATGTATACAAGGAATATTATTCATTTTCAAATGCTCTCCAGATCTCAGGTAGTAAGACATTACAGTTAAATAAAACTATTATGTTTGATTATGTTTAACTTTAATCAGTCAAACCCATTTGCTCAGGAATAAATTAAATACTTCAGTGAACCAAAAGATTTTACTACTACCTGACTTAATATCTGTGTTCCACCTTCACTCATAGGGGAAAACTAGCGGGAGTTTTTATAACGATTTGCCACCGGAGACATGCGTTCTCTCTCGGTGTACCGAACCTGGAGCGCCCGGTGAGCTGGCTGTTAATGCAGCGGAAGCAGACATCTCCGAAAACGTTGGAGCAATATTGGAATTAGGTGATTTATTAATGAACCGAACAGATATTTGAGATATATACAGCTACATTCTCGCCTAAAAACATTGTAAAAAATCATTTTGTGTAATTTTAAGCGTAATACAGCAAAAATTATTTTGTCGCCATTGCTGCTTTTCTGAACACCCGCTCGGACGCAGCTGTTTTTTTGTTAGACTCCCCCTAGTGGTCTGGAGCACTTCCGTTTTAGGCACTTTTTGTTAGCTGCATTTCATTTGTGGCTGTAGTCTTTTTTGTTTGCATCTCTTTTTTTGTTTGCTGCAGTTTGCGTCTCTTTTTGTTTGCTGCATTCACTTTTGTTTGCGTCTCATTTTTTGTTTGCTGCATTTTATTTGGGCTTGTAGTCTTTTGTTTGCGTCTCTTTTTTGTTTGCTGCATTAGCTTTTTGTTTGCGTCTCTTTTTTTGTTTGCTGAATTTCATTTGTTTGCGTCTCGTTTTTTGTTTTCATCTTTTGTTTGCTGCATTTCATTTGGTTGCATCTCTTTTTTGTTTGCATCTTTTTTTCTGTTGCTGCGCATTTGCACCTGTCGGCCACCGTATTCTTTTGCAAAACTAACAATAATCTAAATTCTTTTTTATCTTTAGATCACAGAATGATGGTCAGACATTCTTGAGGACTTTTTGGCACCACGCAGAATCCATGGGTCCATCAACTGCAGCAAGTCATCCAGGTCCTGAAGAGGCCTCAGGATACTATAGATCAGAGGTGGCAAACCTGCGGCTCTTTGATACCAACATTTCCCACACTCATTGAAGGCAGCACTGACAAAAGCAGCATATCGTGCAGGGTGTGAAATTTTAAGCTAGTGCTACAAGTCTGCAATAGTTGTCGGAGAGGTTGAGAGACTTAAGATCAGGGGTGGTGAACCAGTTCAGCATTAAGAGCCAAATAAACCTAATTATCACCACAAAGAGCCTCACGATAATTTCAAGATAAGCTTTATACCACATAGCTAGCTGAAACAGCTTTTTCAGCTAGCTATGTGTCCCTAATGCTTAGTGGGACACCTGACAGTGTTCTTTTTTTTTTTTTTTACAAGTGTCTTTAGATTTATAACTGTTTGAACACAACTCTTTCACATGTGTCAGTGAAAACGACAGTCACATAAATACAGAGACCTGTTGAGGAAAGCTGCCATGGAAACAGATTTTATTCCTAAATGATTCAGCTTCCGTCTATCTATCGCCTAACCAAAAATGGCATCGAGTCATTCTCTTTTCTCTACTCAGGATTCATGTTTTGAATCCTGAAAACATATGCCAACTGAGACAGGTGACTTCTACAGTGCTTGTTTTTTTCCTCTCCTGGATCAGTCCTTGATGATCTACAGCAATAATTTTGGTATAGCCTTTGCTACAAAGGTTCAGAATTTGCTCCTTGTTTTCTGTTCTCCATCCTGCTCACACAGGTAGGATGGAGTACTAAGAAATAATCCTTTCTAGGGTGACGTCAAAGACTTGTTTTTTATTGGTTCTTGAACCTACTTGGAAGATAATGTGTTGCTTTTTTAAGATAGATTAACTCATTCACAGCCTTAAGATGGTTCTATCTAAACATTTTCTCAATTTTAAAGGTCTAGAAGCAATCAGGCCAGAGCTATGTGGTCAAAGATGTCTTGCTGAGGTTTGAGGACAGAGAGGATGGAGGACACTGCTTTGAGATGGCTGAAAAGTAACAGTAATTCAAATAGCCACACTGTCCACCAAAATTGGATACTAAAATATCAGAACAATGTTGTCTGACCTGATTTGTCTCCATTTTAGCTGTACCATTCAAATGGTAGGGTCAGAATATGCTGTAAAAAACATCAAAGTATGATGTCAGTCCAGAATTTCTTCTGTTGTGTCAACAGTACAGGCTGGACGCAGTGATGTGAGAGTATGGGGAATATATTCTTGGCACTCTTAGGACCTCTTTTGGGTTATTTTTCAGACAATACAAATGATATAAAAAAAAAACATTTCTGTCACTAATGATTTGTAATTGGGCAATAAACAACTGCTTATGCCCTATTTAATCATAATGGCAAAAGAAAATACCCAGATGATGCTAAAGAAAAGTTTTCAAATGTGGACAGTTTGATCTGCACACTCAGAAATGGTCATCAACATTAGCCATCCTTGTTGCTTGTAATTAGAACATGCGTATAAAAAGAGAGTTTCTGTGCTCAACACAAAACCATTCATGTCTCATCCAGTGCTGCACTGAGGTTACTGGAGAAGACAGCTCAAGAATTAACAAGAGGGTGGATTCTGCCAGGATACGTACATTTATTAGCAAAAACACATTTTAAGACAACACCTCAATCCCACTGCTCCTTGGCATGTTTTCCAAGGAAGCAGAAAGAGAACTGTGGAAGTCCACCAGGTCTTATTCCCTCTTTCTTTCACTTTTATTTCAAGATGAAAGTGCCATGCCTATTTTCTTTAGACAATTTAGTGCAAAACACCGTGGGGATATCCAGTCATCGTGCAATTCAGCAAGGATACAGAAAAGCCCAAAGATATTTTGGTCTGAAATGTATATATCAGTCTTTCTGCATGGAGTTTGCATGTTCTCCCTGGGCATGTGTGGGTTTTCTCCGGGTACTCCGGTTTCCTCCCACAGTCCAAAAACATGACTGTTAGGTTAATTGGCCTCTCCAAATTGCCCCTAGGTGTGAGTATGTGTGTGCATGGTTGTTTGTCCTGTGTGTCTCTGTGTTGCCCTGCGACAGACTGGCGACCTGTCCAGGGTGTACCCCGCCTCTCGCCCGAAACGTTAGCTGGAGATGGGCACCAGCAACCCTCCCGACCCCATTAAGGGACAAGGGTGCAAGAAAATGGATGGATGGATGTATATATCAGTCCCAGATCAAAAGCTAAAGTGAGAGCCATTATCCACAGTGAAACAAGTCCTTTACTGACAATGATAAGAGGCCACTCAGAGCAGATAAAGTCATTACACTAAATTCAACATAAAGAGATGATAGTTTTCTGAAACACTCAGCAAAAGCTACTTTTTAGAAGCAAGTCCTGCGGTTTGATGAAACTAAAATGTATTTGTTTGTGTTTAGTCATAATTACCATTGCTACATTTAAGGTAAAAAGGGGGATGCTTGCAATTCTGAGAACGCCAGCACAATTGTATGAGGTGTTGGAACCATCATGTCACAAGGCTGTTTTGTAGAAGGAGGGACAAAAAATATATAGACATATTGAAACAATATCTTAAGATATCAGCTAGAAAGTTAAAGCATAGATTAAAATGGGTCTTCTGAATGCATAGTGACAGATGTGGCTTAAGGACAATCAAGAGTTCCCATCAAAAAAGGCTGACTTCAGTTCATAAAAAATAGGCAGAGCTGAAAATGTGCATGTAAACAAGGCAGCTTATGAAACTGACATGGTTATACCAGTTCTGTCAGTAGGAATAAACCATAGATCAAGGGTCATACACTTGAAAATGCAAAACTGCATGTAAACTTCTGAACTTGATGCTAAATTATACTATTTTAAATGACTCACTTATTGTTGAACATTATAAGTAGAAATAATTTCTGTTATTTTTAACTGATTGAATGACCACTGTGTATTTGAGTGTCTATCTGGTTACACGCCCATAATATTTGCACAAACACCTGTAACTATAAGAAAGGGTGTGTACACTTTGAGAATCATATTTATTAATTGAACTTTTGGATCCCAGCGTGAGTTGTTGGTGTAGAGAGTTCCTAAATTCTTGTCCCGAAATCTAAATTAAATTTCAAAGTGAATCTTGGTACACATTTTTTGTTTTATTAAAAGGCAAAAATGGGTAAAAGACAAACAGATAAGCACAGCAACTTTTGTTTTGTCTGAAACCTATTCCAATTAGCTAAATAGCGACGATTTCATAAGTCGATTTTTTTTTTTCCATCACTGTTATTTGTGAGCCAGCAGCGGGCACACCAAAAGACATATTCTGTCCCCTACAGTTGGAAACGTTGTTTGACACAGCGACACATGGCGGCTTTCACTGTGCATTACAAGTGTCTTACTGCAGTGCGAGGTTCTCCCATAGAGGGCGCTAACCAACAGGATAAGTCGAAGGGGGAGGGGCGAATGATGCTCCGCTGCAGGTCTGCTCAACTGAACTGGGCTAACTAATTCCATCATCAAGCTAGTTAGCAGCTGTGCGATGCGCTCACCAACAACAGAAGATGGACTAGCCGCTTTCCCCGCTTCACTGTTTGGACAGCCGCTTTCGGTCCGCGGGTCGTTTTCTCGTGGTTGTAATTAGCGTCTCCATTCATGCGGTCCCCGGTGCTGCTGTGGAGGGTTTGAGCTCTGAGTGGCGGGAGGCTCAGTCACCAGCTCGCAGGGACAGCACGGCTGAATCACCGGTAAGGTTCTGTTGTTGTTAGCATGCATGCAAGCATTTAGGCAGGGAGAGGTTTTTGTTTTTTTTTTTGTCTCGGTTGCAACACAATGTCGCAGTTTTAGGCTAATAATTAGCTTATACAGCCTCTACTAACTCATCTGGGGCAATGACATTAGGATAAGATAAGTGGAAACGCAAGCTAAGACCGATGGATGTACATGTGAATAGCGTGTTTATATTTGAGCTAGTGTGCTGGGTGAATACGTTTTTATGTAACGGAAAGAGGCAGAATTATGAAGCGCTTGTGTCATGTAGCATGTGTTACGGTGTCTCCCAACAGAGTAGCAGCATGGTGGTCCCGGACAGTTCCGGTGTGGTCCCGGAGCCCGATAACGGCAGGCCCACCGGCCTCACGGAGAGCTCCGATCCCGTGTGTGAAGAGGCCGAGGAGAGGGGTCATGACCTGGCTGGAGTGGAGCTGGAGGAGGTGCGGAAGCTGCAAGAGCTGGTTAGAAGGCTAGAGGTCCAGAATGAGACGCTGCGCAACAGGGGAGCCAAGACTGTTATCCCCAGAGGAGCCAATAGCAACCTGAGTGCCGCTGACAACGTCAACAAGAGGCTGACCTGTGATCAGGTCAGGGTGGACCACAGTGGAGAACCGGGCAGCACAGATTGCAAGCTGTCACCCCCTCAGGACAACAACAGCTGTGGGGAAGATATGTCCCCTCTGCCCGTGATCAGCAGGCTGGAAGACGGGGACGATGAGGAGGAGGAGGACAGGCTGGAAGAGGAAGATCTGGGTCCGTGTGGGGGCTTTCTTACTCTGACATGTAGAAACGGCAGCGAACGGTCTCAGGGGCAAAGCCAGACCCCTGAGAGCCCCTCTCAGGAGAGCTACGAGTCAGAGACGCTCACAGAGAGTGACTCAGGTGTGGACCAAACTGCGCTGGATGAGGTGGATGTCCTAGATTTGGAAGATGAGTGTTTGGAGGTAGAGGACGAGGACAGCTGGTAGGTCCCATTTTCTCTCTTGTGTTATCTATCTTTTCTAGTTATGCAAAGAAGGCACAGTTAACGGTTCACTTCATAATGTCTGCGTGCATGTGTGTAAAGGAGGCCCCTTCAGCCACATGAGTCATTTGTACCTTTCCATTTGATCGCTGGATTGTGAAGTGTGAAACTCCCCCACAGGGCAGAAACTAGGCAGCATCTGGATGCATAGAAAAGCTCAGTCCTGCACAACATCAAACTGGTGCCTTCTTTCTGAACTCATGCAGCTCAGACAGCTATATCTGTAATTTAGAAGATAAGACGAGCAAAAAAAAAAAAAAAGAATTGTGCTTGACATGTTATGGTGAGCATAATTTTACCTAAAATATATGCGTTTCTCAATGTATCTCCTCAAAATAAGTAAAAGCAGTTTCAGGAAACACAATTGCTGTTGTTGTTGGCTTGATTTGACACAAATAGCTTCAATCTCATTATTATTATAATTAATCATTATGCTTCAGACAATCTGATACAACTGATGCTTGTTTACCCTTCAATCTTAAACTACATGAAGAATGGTCAGCAACATGCTAGTCATGACTCTTCCACATGGTAACAATGGTCTTCCTGATCCAATAGAGCTTGACAGCCTAACCACTCAGCTTATTTTTTTTCTTCAGCTTCACGTTATTAGCCATACCATATGGGCTTTGTGAGGTTATCATCGCCAAAACATGGGGTAATCCTCATTGCAGCATAATCTGATCTGCCCTGGATGTTGGCGTATGGCTAAACTGCTTTGCGCTGGATTGCGCAGCATGTGATCTGAGGTGCCCCCCCGCCCTACGTGTGGCAAGACTGTTTTGTTCTGGGTATATTTTTTTATTTTTTTTATTTCTGAGTGATTAATTAGATGCCCCACATTTAAAGATACTGTGTTTTATTGATGGGTGCATTGTAGCGCCAAAGGAGATGTTTATCTTTGCATTTCCTTGCAAAGATGTTCATAACCTCTTAAACGTTTCCACATTTTGTCTGGTTTCAACCACAATAGTCGTATGTTTTTTTTGTACGTCATGTGGCACAACTACACAGCTTTCCCAATAATTATGAAGTTAAAAGAAAATTAATGACTAACAATCTAAAAAGTGTGGTGTGCATTTGCTCTCAAAGCTTTTCAGAACCACCTAATGTTGCTAATACAACTGCAAATCTTTTTCACATAGAGATTTAACTTTTTACCCTGAAGCTCAGTCTTATTGTTTAGATTTAAAGCATTCTGTTGAAGTTCTGGTTGTATGTTTTGGGTCAATTTCCTGCTCATATCTGAACCTCCAGTCTTTTCCAGCCTCGTATAGATGGGTTTTTTTTTTTTCCAGGATTATCCCATGTTTTGCTTCATAAACGTTGTCACCTGTTTCTCTGCCATCCTGCTGAGGAACCTACAGCAGGATGCTCCCACCACCATGTTTCCATTGAACCCAGTGTGTTCAGGGTGATGTGCAGTGTTTGTCATATGCCACCTTACTGTTTTGTATGTAGGGGAGAAATTGCAGTTGGACAGAACATCTTCCACATGGTACTGCTCTTCCAGATTCACAGGGGGTCTCTATTTTTTTCTGTGGCTAATATTTCCTGGTAGGTCTCGCAATGTGATATTATGTAACCTGAATCTAAAAATATAAATGTCTGACTCTCTTTAGGATTCTTATTTCCCCCCTGGGGGTGATTGTCTACCTCTTTGACATTGATTATAGCTTTATGATTCTGGGTGCTAATGTGACACAAATGGGCCTCAAACTTTCAATTCTGTCACATGTTTTGCTGAGAAGCCTTTTGAAAAGATATGGTAGTTATGTGGCAGGTGAAGCACCTCCTACGTCATCCATGTTTTCCTTGTGTTTTGACATTGTAATCGGCACAAAAACTCGCCTAACCCTTTCCGCATGGGTTTAGCATTTGATGTGGTTTCGATTTCTTCGTCTTCTAAATCCCCCGCTAACATCTCACCTGGCAACCAGTGTGAATTCATAGAGCGTTGTTGCAGAACAGTATGAGAGCAGTTTCTGCTGCCACCTCCCGCTCTATGTCCCCTACCCGCCTTCCCCAGCTCTCTGGCAGGGTGTGTGACCTGAATATTGCTCCCCGCATTGTTGCTCGCTCCACTGGGAAACGGGACCTTTTGTGTTTGCCTAATGGGAAGATGATTTGCTGTTGATTTCTACAGAACCAGTCTATCCAGCGTTGCTTTGTGTATCTTAACTGAAAAGATCGGCCCGTGTGATCGTCGCCACTTCAAAGCTCACACAGACTTCACGGCCGTTTGCCGTCGCCGGAGCAACAGTAGACACCACAGAAGAAGTGCCCACAAGCAGCCATGGAAATCTGTGGCTGATGTCTCCTGAATGGAGGTTTTCTCAGCCTTTGAATTGATCAATCATCCACCCAGACAGCACATTTGAAAAAGTCTCGGACTATAAAAGAAGGGCGTCCAGTCTTTTTGTTACAGGATGCGTTTGCTTTTTGCTTTCAAACAAGTTCCTTGGTCATTAAACCCCTTAGTGACTTGTTGATCGACTTGTTGCTTTGATTTTCTGCTGTGAAGTCGTGACAAGAAGGTTGCTCTCATTTCTTCTGTTCCTACCTGCGGTTTTCCACAGGCGTAACCCTTCGTCCCGTGTGTTTTCTCTTGCACAGGTTGTACGTTTCTCCAAGAAAGCAAGTGGCAGAGCAAGGTCCGGACTCGCCGCTGAAGTGGTGTCGGCAGGCCCTCGACCATCGCAGCCCGGAGACGGAAATGGCTTGCCGGACACTGATCAATCGTTTGGACCAGAGTACGCTTTTAGCACAAAACATGCATAATGTTTTACTGCAACAAATCCAATCTAAGGAATTTTTATTTGTATTTTTTTTTTTAAGGAAATGAAATTTCAGCACATTTCCTGCTCCTCCTTACTTACAGCTCACCTCTCCGAGACATCTGCACGAATCGGTCTGTTTGAGCTCTGTGGCGAAGTCTGAATGGTGCCATTCAGTGCGGATGATCCACTTTTGTTGCGCGGATAGAAAGTTTGCATCTGATCCAACAGACCGCATTCATTATTTATCACATGCTCGGCGTCGGCTTCCTGCGAGCTGCAGGACCTGAACAACAAAGCCATTCACACCACATCCCAACAACTGCATACAGTCATGGGTTAGATTGGATTACCTTCCCCCCTGTTCCCAGGGCTGCTCTCCATTTAAAACGGCATCAACCTGATAGCAAAGACTGTAGACTTAATCATTTAAGCAAGCACGCGCGTTTTATGTGTTAATCCAATACTTTCAGCCTGCTTTTTCAGACTTGACGTCATTCTCCATTCATGTCGGGTACCTGATCTGTCCTGTCCTGTTGCCCGCAGCGTCTCGATGGAGAACCATGTACTGCAGCCCGTCAGAGGGAGGCTCGACTAGCTCTGGCCTGATCTCTCCTGGGTACCACAAAACGACTAACAAATCCGTACTAACCTGTGGCAGCTCAGGTATGGCATGACATTAACGCACTGCTTCTTCGGTGGGAATAATGTTGATGACATTCACAGTTTACACGTGCGAGTTAAAAAGTGTCGGCTTTTGAGGAGCCACACTTTGACCCTGTGCATGTTGTTGACCTGCTTTACTTTGGGTTTCCCAGCTCTGCAAACCGTTTTCCAAAATCTTTTGCATTTTTTCTTTTTTTTTTTTTTTGACTGATTTCTAGTTTCTGCCTGGCAGCGATTTGTTTTCTCATCCACACAGGAAGCTACACAAATAAGGAGATTCTTAAATATGTATTTGTCATTTGTACGTTAGTGCCACAACTTTTTTTTAATCTGCACCCCAGACAAAAAACATCAGAAGTAAAAGTATTGATGTGTTTTTCATAGCCACATGCTATTTTATTGCATTATGATTAAATTTTATATGGCCGTCTAAAAATTCTTACTTTTTTTGTTTACATTTACTTCTAATTTTCCAACTGGAGAAATTTAAACATGATTTAGTTTAGAGTCTGATTTCATTTCCTATAGTTTTTTTCCCCCCAAATATCTACAGTATTGATGTTTCTCAACTTTTCCAAATAACAGGTTTTTGGTTCAACTTGAACATGCCTGGTCAAAGTGATCTGGTCCTGCTTAGTCTGAGATCTTTTACATAACATGTTTTGCATTTGTCTTAATCTGTTATTTGTCAGCCAGGGGACCTCATGAGGAGATTAATCTTTCTAGAGTAATGCTGCCTTGCAAAAACAGAGTGAAATCTGGAGAGCTTTAACTTGCAGCGCCTTGCAAAGGTCATACATTTTATCATGTTACAACTACACGCTTCAGTGTGTTTTATAGGATCCCTTTTTCTTCTGTTTTACATTTATGTTCTAATTGCTTGTTGTGCATTGACAGGATATGAAGACTTTTACAAGGCACTGTAAACAAAGCAAGACAGTAAAATTTTGTAACGTTTTACACCGACTTCCTGCTTCTGTGTTGTGCAAATCATTCTGTGAAGTGATTTTTGTTTTTGGAAGTTTGTGTGCAAACAGGGAAAGTACCCAGGATGTCTTCACAACATCAACAAAGGATTTATTTTTTTCAAATTACAGATTGTTTCGTGTACAAATGATGTGTTGTGCTATACCACTGTTTGCTTTTTTTTATGTTGATTTTTGCATTTTTTATTTATTTATTTTTTTACTCACCATAATATTAGAATCTCAGCATCATTATGTAGCATTTAGTTTTTGCTGTAACAGGTATCACTGTCTATTATTACAGCTGTCCCCAGCATGCATTCAGCCCTGAGCTCCCAATCCTCTATAGACAGCGAACTCAGCACCTCGGATGACTCCATCTCGATGGGCTACAAGCTACAGGATCTCACTGACGTGCAGATCATGGCTCGCCTGCAGGAAGAGAGTAAGTTATAAGTTAGTGTGTCAAACAGAGTTGTTGGCGCTTCCTCTGCATCGCTTCTGTGCGGGCAGTTTTTTGCTTCGGTGTGACGTCTTCTTTGTGCGACAGGTCTCAGGCAGGATTACGCTTCCAGCTCAGCCTCCGCGTCTCGCCGCAGCTCCACGACGTCTTTGCAGTCCCTGCGCCGCGGCGGTACGTACAGCGACCAGGAGTTTGACACGTACAGCCTGGAGGACGAAGAGGACGAGCTGTCGTCGGCTCCCCAGCGCCGGCATCGCTTTACCCCGTCGCCGCTGGGCTCGCCTCGCTGCCTCTCTCCCTCCACCTCCAACCACGGGCAGGAGTACAGCAGTCGACTCGGGGCGCCGCGCGCGAGAGCGCCCAGGCGTTCTCTGCAGGGTCCCAGCGCGGAGCTGCTCAAATTCGCCAAGAGTGAAGGTAGGCTAAAGCTTTGGCAAGGAGTTACCGTCGTGTGCGAGGCCGGGAATATAGTCCCGGGAAGGTTGCTGTAGTTTAAAATCAGGTTTATTCCTGTTGTTGAATACATTTTGTATGGTTGCAGAGGAGTTGAGACACAGCATGCCTAACCTGGCCCCCCGTACCAGCCTACGTTCCCTGGAGGCAGTCAGGAACAGCCGCAGCATGGAGGCTAACCTCCAGAGCTCTGGCAACCGCATGTCCCACCTGACCCGCTCCCCCTCCACAGGTAACCCCACCCTCCTTACCCGCTTCCCTCACTCCTAAAGTATAACTTTCCACCGCCTCCTGATGTGTGCATGGCCACAAGAGTGCTAAGACAAAAGGACAGGAGGATTCATCTGCAGTATGTTTGGACCTTTGTGTGCCAGGGAGTATGATTGGATCTTTTTTTTCCTGAGGCATCTCAAAAAAGATCCACTCATTTTTTTTTTTGTAAATCTTGTTAATTAATGTGTTAATTAAGCACATTAATTAACATAATTCTTGTTAATTAACGTGCTTAAAGATATCAATATTTCCAAGAATCATTAAATATAAAGAAAGAGATCCCTGGTAGATTAATTATTACAAATTTGAGGGTATTAACAAAGACGTAGCAGGCCTGTTTGCATTTATCCGTCTAACATGGCATCACATCTTGCACAACAAATTTTGTGCATGCTCGCATCACATCGCAGTGCGGATGCTAAGATAAGCAGCCCTCATCATGAGCAATGATGGTGCCAGCACTTTCGCCTGCCAGTAGTTATGCAACACTGCAGAGCTGCTGTCATGTTTTCAATAGAAATATTGAAACAAAAATAATCCTGGCTAAAACTTGTAGTCACAGTTAATATTTTATTTAAGACATTATTTGCCACAGCTGGATTAACACGTGCATGATGCAACTCTCAAACAGTTGCACAAGCATCTAAGATGCTTCTCTCTCTTCCTCCTTCTTGGCCATTTGCATTTATTTTTCTTTTACTTATCCAGAACTGCTCCTCGAAAGCTTGTGTGCAACTTCCAGACGACACAGGAGTCTCACTTACACTGCCTCCCAAAAGTATTCATACGATTTCATTTTGTAACATTTGTCCTGTTAAAACAACAGACTTTAATTGTTGGGACTTTATGTCATAGGTCAACACAAGGTGCATAAATGAGAAGTGAGGAACAAATTATTAATTTTTGCTGAATTAAACTTGTCATGATATGTTCTTTGTTTTTTTTTTTGATGTAAACAACAGTCGAACAAGGCTATAAATGTTAAGTGTTTGACGGTTAATTCAGAATACTTCCTCCTATAGAAATACACTGATAACTGTTTAAACAATCATCATAATGCAACTCTTTTGATCTCCTAACATGAATAAGGGGGAAAAAAACAGGATCCGTGGTAACTCCGGAGGAGCTTCAGGGACCCTTTGCTCATGTTTGTCAGTCTTTTGACAGGAGAACTATTGGTCATGCATTTCACAAATGTGGCCTTTATAGAAAAGACACAAGATGAAACCCATCCGAAGTTACATTTGCAGTTTGTAAAAAGCCATGAAAAACAGGTCGGATGAAACCAAGATTGAACTTTATTGCTGTTTGTTGCAAATACTGCACAAGCCCTCAAGAAAAACAGGTGGAGGCTGGAAACTGGGACAGAGGATCAGCTTCCAACAGAATTGCCTCCCTAATCATACAGCTTGAGCAAATATTCCAAAAAAAACAAACAAACATTGAAGCCAGAAAAGTTCAATCACATAGATAGCTTTGCAGGGATTATACATTCTCTTTGTCCTCAGTTTGTCTAAAATATCAATAAACTGCACATGTCCAGCCTGTGTTGAAACCTTTGCTGTCCTGCTTAAGGTATGGCTTGTAGTCGTCTGCGGAGCAACGGTCAGTCTCCGCTCACGTTGCGAACTCCGGTCAAAGCCGTCAACCCCGTGGGCTCCATGTCAGCCGGTCGTCAGTCCCCCAGAGGTCTCCCAGTCATCCAGTCGCTTCCTGTGGCAGGCGGTCGCCGGGTCCAGTCTCCGGGATCCGTGAATGGAGGAAGCTACGTACCCGGGAGGGCCTCGGTTGGGGGAGGAAGGCCTGCGGTGGGGCGGGGTCAGGCTGTGTCATCGATCTCCGCAAGAAGCAAACTCACCCAGCCTCCCAGGAGGTCAGTGATGAGGATATGGCAGAGAATTTAATTTTACGCTTGTCTAAGTATAAATGGAGACTAACCTTTCATTTATTTTGACAGGTCTTTGGGAATGACTAAAATCTCTGATGAATCCTGGAAAGACGGCTGCTACTGAGTACTTCCCGTCTTTGAGGATGCTGGAACACTAACCCGACTTTTCCTGTATCTGAAGAAGCTCAGCCACTGTGTCCCTAAATGAGTCTCAGAACCTCTAGGTCCTTCATTTCAGGCTGGATCCCTGGACTGCACTGGATTTGTAGTTAATCTCCTTCCTTTGCATGATACATTGTCAACCCACACATAGAGACAGAGAGAGGATGGATGTGTAGAACGACGTGGAGTTGCACAGGCACACTCCGTTAGTTACGTGGACCAACTCTGGATTTCCTACAAAAAAAACAAACAAAAAAAATCTATATATATGTTTGTGTCAATTTGACATATTTTTCTATGGTGTTTTTGAGAAACTGCTGGAATTTTAGGGGTCTTATTTCTGCACTGTTGCTGTAATTGAAATGAAGACAATAAAAATGAAGATATTGCTGGTTTGTACATTTGATTAACTAGATGAAAGTACAGTGTTGCATGCTGGGTTTTGTTGTTTTACCCTTTTGCTCTTCAACAGTCTTCTCATCGTTGTCTTAACTGCAATATGACAAATCTTCCATGTGTTTCAACAATGATCTGTGGAAACTTACAAATGTTTGAGTGACTTGTGAATTGTGTCGTGTTTGTGTTCTGCTACATGCCTACACAGCAGTGCAACTCTTCTCAACCACACTGCCCTTATTAATATCTGAAAAAAAAACCATATAGTTTGTGCCAAGGTGCATTAAAGCTGGAACTCTTTCATTCTATGAACAATTGAAGGTACTGAACACGACTGAACTTCACAGGCATTTTTACTGCATATCTGAAGGTGAATTGAAGGCCTGCTTTTTGTAAAACACTGTATTAAAAAAAATGTTTATGCACAGAGGCCTCGTGCCTTAGTCAGCTATGCACCCTCATGAAGAGTGCCTCTGAAATTTGGGAGCTATGATGAAAATGAATAAACTTGACCCTGAAGTAGTAAGTGTTTTCCTGGTTATTTTAGGCTTTATTTGCCAAAAATAAGTTTTAAACCACAAGCTACTTGTTTACTCTGCAGTTTATTAATGAACGATAGTAGCAGTTACAACAAAAGTCTAGCTCATTTATAGAGCATATTTATAAAAAACAAACTTGATGTGCACAAATGAGTTCGAAGCTTAGAGACTTGAGCTTCAAACTTAAGTCTCTAAGCTTAAGTTAGAGACTTAAGCTTAGAGATCAGGCAGTTGTTTTTTTTCTATTTATAAAAGTAAGTTTACTGTAGTGCAAAATATGAAAATAGTTTATGGAAGAATTTAATTAGCGTGTTTAGCTAAAATAATAAGATCATAAAGAGAACTGGTGTAACTTGAGTTAGGTTTGTTTCTTGCTTCCACTCACCTTTTCAGCTCTGCTTACAGGTTTATGGTAGGAATGGATCAGGGCTTTAGGTTGACCACTGCAGTAAATTGCTTTTATTGTTTGTCATTCACTATGCAAGTAATTTGGCAGCATGTTTCAATTATTCAATTGGAAGACTCACTTGTGCTGAAGTATAAACTTCCTCAGGTTGCGCATTACGCAACAAAGAATCAATATCTCTGGGACAAAGAATCAATCTTCTTCCTGAGGAATATCAGAAAATGACATCAGTAACTATCAGTAACTTAATCATATGGGTAGTGTTTACTAATCACAACTAACATATAACAGGAGAAGTGTAGTCTAATGTTATTTAATGTGTGTGTGTGTGTGTGTATATATATATATATATATATATATATATATATATATATATATATATATATATAATGTGATCATTGACTCAATGATCACAATACTATTTCTAAAGTGAGCTTTTAATATTGCATTAACAGTAATTCACGTAAATTTAACGTTTTTTTTTATTTGGCAAATTCTGTTTTAAAACAAAACGTTGTTTTACCAAGCATTTTAAAATTGTAAGAATCCTAAAGTATAATTTATAATAGGGCAACTAAGGTAATGTAGAGTCTAGTCTTCTATGCAAAAATATTGATAAAAAAATAATAAGAAAGGAATATTACTTGAGTTGTGGTGCCTTGTGGTGGGAGGAAGAGCCCCCCAATCAAATTCTGCCCAGGGATCTATATAGTCTTTGACAGGCTCTGCCCAAACCGATATATGACGTTCTTTTGTTTCAACCTTACAGAAATAATTTGTTGTCAAATTCAGTGTGTCATCTAACAATGGGTAGAATGGGTAAAATTTATTTGGATATTGCAAGGTGACACACATTTGTTGAAATACGTGCAAAGTTTCCCTTTAATCAACTGGAAGTTGTCAATTTAAAACTGACCGGCGTCATTGGTCTCAGAATAATTTGTGAATTTTTGATTCACAAGTGATTTTATTAATGTTCTTAAAAGTAATGCCGCACTAGGCTAAGGACATGGAGTGAGGCTGCATGATCAGCTCTCCAACGAGAGTGCTACGCTACCCACCCCTTGTGACAAAAATGGCCTACAGGCCTCGTCTGTGCTTACAAAGTCTGAGCGCAGATTGTGGAAGCATGAACTTTATTTTCTTACAAAAGTCAGATTTATTGTTGATATATTCAATTCTCGATACAAGTTGAATTAAAAAATTTCGATTACGCCAAGGATTGTTTTAAAGCAACTGCTCTCTTATGCATGACGCAAATAGTAAGGGATCAGCGGTAAACGAGGCCACGCATTGTCTGCCCCCCGCCCTCCCTCTGCTTGTCAGGGAGCAAGCTGATTGGCCGAGGCCTAGCAAAGAGTGGCCGGGAATCCAAAAACTGCAGGCCGCACTTAGCTTACCGTCAAAAATAAACCAAAACAATAACAGACAAATTCGTCAAAGGGGAGACACACCGATAGGGACAGGAGACGAAGCTATCAGGTAAAAATATTTCAAATCGACCGCAGAGGCACGGGGAATAGGACGCAAAGGCCCAGTCAAACGTAGCGGGCCTCCTTCGAGAAACAACATGGAAGATAATGCGGCACAAGCTGCTCCTCTTAGCTTAGCAAGCTAGGTAGCCGAATGGACGGCCGTCTGCGCAAATATACGAGCGAAATGTTGTTTATAAATAACATATGACATATGAATTTGTTGCTCTCGTTTCTAATCTTTTATTATCTTATTTTATATTAAAGCGTAGTGGTGTGCAAATGCATGTTTTATTCGGGCTTAGTAATCCAGTAAATTAGCTTTGTGCTAAAACAAAATGGCGCTTGAAGACTTTCCCTTAGCTTGCTAGCTAGCTAGCTTGAGTGGGTGGAGGGCGGTAGCCCCCTTGTTATGCATTGCATAACTGCGGTGCTTTCTTTGGTGGCCATAAAGTCTGAGCATTTGTATTTTTGTGTTGACTCGAGATCTAAGATATTTTCTAAAAGGAGTAGTGTGACAGCCCAATGATCGTCTTTATCCCGGAAGGGTGTATTTATATGTATATCCTTGAAATGCACAAACCATTACCTCAGACAGTATAAATTAATCGTATTTCAAATCAGCGTAGACATTGCATGTCATGCAAAATAATAACGCAACATGTTCCAAAAGCCTTCGGAGCAGCTGCCTATCAGCCTGACCCTTGCAAACTGAGAGGGACTGTCCTTTGTGCAGGGCTCTGCCCATCAAGCCCAACCAGGTCCAGGTGTATAACTAAACGAGTGCAGATTGTTTCTGCATGTAGTATTCTTGATAAACAATAGATGGAGCTACTGTTAAATAAAAACAACTCTTCCCCCAAAATTTACAAGACTGTCTTTTATTATATGTACTTTGTTTCTTTCGTTTAAAGCTGATTACGTTAACATCAAAAAACTTAATATAAACACAAACATACTCAAGATATGTTTACATGATTACATGGCAGTCTGAAATAATATGCCTTGAAATGTTGATGTGTTGTTTTTCTTCTGTCTCAGTGTGATTGTCTTCATGGAACAAGGAACTGCAGCTGTCCAGTTGGTTTTAATGTAAAGGTGTTGTTACTAGATGTGAAGGTATGTATTTAGGACTGAGCGTGGTTGCACTGTCCTACCTTCCGCTTTTGATTTAGTAATGAACATGTCCTAAAACATTATCTCAGCTTTTTACATTTCTGAAAAAAGTAAACAAAGCAAAGCAATTGGAGCAAAGCAAATAATTTTCAATGTGTACAATAAAATGTTTCAGTTTTTTACGAAGTGAAGACATGGATCAAGGAGGAGGAGTATTGGAGCTACACACCCAGGAGCTGAAGATGCCCCATGCTATGATCATGCAAGATTTTGGTGGGTGGTTAGGAAGGTCAAGTTGAGCTTAACCTAATGATGTGTAACTTCAACTTGTAGCAAATAAATGTTGAAAGTCTAATAAGACGTGAAAAAAAATAAACAATGAAATCAATCTAGTATCACATTATTTACTAGAGTTGCATTTTGAACACTTAAATTTGATTTCAATAGCATATGAGTCTTTGAAGGTTGATTTCCTACACCCCGCATATTACAATTACCTCAAATAATCTGATGATAATTCTGTCTAGATTCATAACTAGACAGAAAATGGGTAGTCTATATTCATATTTTTACATTTCAGAATGAGCTGTACATGGAATGAAGTAAACTACCATCTCAACTTGAGGAGACAGTTTAAAAATACCCATTACAGCATTTTTCCTAAAACTGCTCAGAAAGTTTTTCATTTGAGTTTTTTTATTTTTTTATTTTTTTTTTATTTTAAATTTTATGAAGTAACTCTTAAGACAGTCTTTGGTCTGAGCAGTGAGTATTGGCTATTTTCAGTCTCATTGTAGAATTATAGTTTTTTTTCTGTAAGCAAACAACAGAAATAAGTTTTTGGTTTTTATTACTATTTTTAAACTAGTTTTTCTGTTTCTTGCAGTTGCAGGCATGGGAGGGTTAGCTCACATCGATGGAGAGCACATTGTGGTGTCAGTACCCGAGGGCATGCTTCTGTCAGACGTGATGACGGATGAAGGCATCCTCCTCGAGCATGAATTGGAGGTAGAAGGTCTGGAAACTCAAGTTGTGCAAGGCCTGGAAACCGAAGTGGTTGAAGGACTGGAGACTGAAGTGGTGGAAGGCTTGCATGCAGATGTGGAGGGCTTGGAAGCAGAAGTTGTTGAAGGCCTGCAGACACATGTGGTGGAGTTGGAAGCTCAGGTTGTTGAGGGCCTGGAAGGCGAGGTTGAAGTGGAAGGACTTGAGGCGCAAGTGGTTGAGGGCCTGGAGGCCGAGGTGGACGTTGAGGCCCTGGAAGCTCATGTTGTTGAAGGCCTCGAAGAAGAAGTGGAAGTACACGGTTTGGAAGCTGAGGGTGTTGAAGGACTGGAAGTAGACGTGGAAAGTCTGCAGGCTCAGGCTGTAGAGGCTCATGAACTGACGAGTGAAGACATGGTCCCTCCAGGACACAGTGTGATCATGCCTGAAAACATACTGGGGACAGAGGTTGCTATAGAGGAGGCGTTGGACGCCCATCACCACCATGTTCTTACGGCAGACCTCATCCAGGACTCTAATCATCACCACCATGATGATATGCAAGACCAGGTATTTGTGGCAGAGCTACTGTCTGAACACCAGGGAAACACACTGGATCACCAGCTGGTGTCAGAAGGGCTGATGGTGGCAGAAGCCAACACAGAGACCATAATCCATCAACAGCTGCCGACCGAGGAGGTTCCTCTGCAGACCGATGAGGAAGATGATGCAAGAAGTAGCTCTGAAGATTACCTCATGATCTCCCGTAAGATCGTTTGTCATAAACGTTCGCAATTGAAACCAAGTCCCACGTTTGCATTTATTTTGTCATAACTGCTCATTTTTGTGTCATTGAAGTTGATGAGGTTGGAGAGAAGTTAGACATAGGAGACACGCCTCTGGAGATCAGCACAGAAGTCATGGAAGACAAGGACATCAAAGAAGAGGAAGACTCCGAGGTCATAAAAGTCTACATTTTTAAAGCAGAAGCAGATGATGATTTAGGCAAGTCACCATTAAAGCCCTTTGCAGCACAGCTTGTTATAAAGCAAAGAAATGAATTCCTGAATTTATAACAATTATCTTTAAATTTCCAGGTGGAACAGAGGTAATAACAGAAGATGACTATCAGAACGGCCATCCAGATCTGGAGGCCGCATCATCTGGGAGGTTGGGTGTTGGTCGTGACAAGATGGTATACATGGCAGTCAAGAACACCATAAAGGAAGAAGAGGACGAGGCAGAGGATGATGACGACGATGATGATGATGACGACGATGAGGAGAGTGATGATGATGACGATGATAGTGATGAAATTGGTACATTTTCTTTTTGTTTCCTAATTTAAGAGCGTGTGGTTTATAAATCTGTGAGGAGTCACAGCAGCTGTGACACAACTGCTGTCCAGGTGCCTTTTACAGAAAACTTATTAGAGATGCACTGATTGCAGTTTGTTCACTGATTTCCAGGCTCTGGGTTTTGACCTGCCGATAATATGAGGCAACTCAAGATTTCTTAAGAAAAATAAAAATCTATGGGAATAGCATGGGACATATTCTTTCGCCTGAAAATCATGTGATTCCTGTCATCAGCCGAGTTTTTTTTTTTTTTTTGATCAACAAAACACCTCCTTCATTTTGATGCTTTCTGAAAGAATTCTTGCAATTTTTATCTTCAGCAGTTCATTCCTATGTAAAATAATTTTTTTCCCATTTCTTTCCCAAATATTTATTGTAGCCGTTTACAACCTCTGTGCAGGTAATACCATTGATCAGGTGAAGAATGGAGTTGCTACGCCTTTCTTACAAATCAGAGAGGGACTGGGTACAAACCGTGCAATCAAACCCAAACCTAAGAAGAACAAAAAAGGAGAGACACGTCAATGTCAGACTGGTACGAGAAACATAACGATGGCCAAACTGTTTGGATTTCAGTGTTAATAATTTGTTTGTTCTCCCTGCCTCTCAAAACCTCTTCTCTGAAGAATCATCACAATAACTCCCTGCTGTTTTCCCAAACTTCTTTTTCAGCCGTCATCATCGGACCAGATGGGATGCCTCTGACTGTCTACCCTTGCCACATCTGCGGAAAGAAGTTTCGCTCACGGGGATTTCTCAAATGCCATATGAAAAACCACCCAGACCATCTGTTGAAGAAAAAGTATCAGTGTACTGACTGTGACTTTACCACCAACAAGAAGGTCAGTTTCCACAATCACTTGGAGAGTCACAAGCTTTTGAACCACAACACTGAGCGATCTCCAGAGTATACCGAGTACACAAGACGCTATCACGAGTCCAGTCCCCTGGGCTCTGACAAGCTCATAGTAAAGGACAGAGAGCCCAAACTTCATCATTGCAAGTACTGCGACTACGAGACGGCTGAGCAGGGGCTACTGAACCGCCACCTGCTAGCGGTCCACAGTAAGAACTTTGCACATGTGTGTGTCGAGTGCGCCAAAGGCTTCCGTCACCCATCAGAGCTTAAGAAACACATGCGGACCCATACGGGGGAAAAACCCTACCAGTGCCCGCATTGCGAGTTTCGATGCGCAGACCAGTCCAACCTTAAGACTCACATCAAGAGCAAGCACGGTGCAGACCTGCCCTTTAAGTGCAGCCACTGTCCCCAGGCCTACGCTGATGCACGGGAACTCCAACGTCACATAGAGATGGTGCAAGGCCACAAGACCCACCAATGTCCACACTGTGAGCACAAGAGCACCAACTCCAGTGACCTTAAACGACACATTATTTCTGTTCACACCAAGGACTTCCCTCACCAGTGTGACGTGTGTGAGAAAGGCTTTCACCGGCCATCGGAGCTGAAGAAGCACGCCGAGACACACAAAGGCAACAAGGTGCATCAGTGTCGGCACTGCAACTTTAACGCTCCCGACACGTTCACCCTGAGTCGCCACATCTTGTCTTTGCACACAAAGGATCTGCCCTTTAAGTGCAAGCGCTGCCGGCGAGGTTTTCGTCAGCCAGCAGAGCTGAAGAAGCACATGAAGACACACAGTGGTAGGAAGGTTTATCAGTGCCAGTATTGTGAGTACAACAGTACGGACGCTTCTGGCTTCAAACGCCACGTCATTTCAATTCACACCAAGGACTACCCCCATCGCTGCGACTACTGCACCAAGGGCTTTAGGAGGCCTTCAGAAAAGAGCCAGCACATAGCCAGGCATCACAAAGACATGTTGATGTAATGTCGTCACATTGACACACACACACACACGCACTCCTTTCTCAAGTCAATCTGTGTCTCTCATCCACAGGTAATTTTAGTGTATTAACAGAGAACTGGCTGATACAGGCAGTTGATATAGTAATTGCTGTTTTGTGTTGTGTCGGATTTAAACCTCTGCAGGGGGAACACACAAAAACATTTTATATTGAGTGAAGTCTGAAAAAGGACAGTGTATAATCTAAGTGGGATGGCTGTAAATTGTCTTTTGTTGCAGAAAATCGCATATGAACATATATTCAGGGTTTCAAATGTCTATATTTTTTATACCCACTCAGCTGAAATGCTGCAAGATGATGACTCTGTTAGTGCTTTGTGATCGTCATGCTAGTTGTTCCAGATGAGGCAGAAAAAGTTTGCCTCCACAGTACAAGCTAGTCTCCCTAATAGCAGCTTCGACCCTGACATTTCTGCTCGGTGTTACGTGATCTTAAAGAATCAGGGCCATCCATGTCAGTGGCACGCATAAAGCTTTTTTTTATTATTTAATATCGCAACTTTCCTCATCTTGGAGTTTCCTCTCAAACTTGAACACTTGATGTTCCGTTAAAATAATCTTGTATCAACAGTATCAATTATGTTTTGTCAAACATGTTAATCAGAAATATTCTGGGCCAGTTTGTTTAGCAAGAAAAAAAAAAAAAAAGCTGGTGTTCTCAATTGTTCTTCTAATCTGCACATTTCCCACACAGAAATCCAACATTCTGTCTGCAAAGATAATCCTGATAATTTACCAGTGTGTTGTTGTTATTATTATTGTTCTTATTGCCATTATTAATCTCAAATGAGCATAACAGATGGCAGGCTTCACATTTAGTAACTCCTGGAGTGGTTGTACTGTATCCGACTGCCGTCGTAAGTTGCACACATGTGACACAGATGTGCTCTCTGCTAACCGTCTGATTGCAGTCATGCCTTACATCTGTTTTTTATCCCTTAAGCACTGATGAACACAGCTAATCAGAAAACAAACGATTCTTAACTCTCACACATGCTGTATCAATGCCATTCTCAGAGTTCAAGTCAGTAGAAAGCACTTTAATATTTTTATTTTTTATTTTTTGTATTTTAATTACATGTATGGGAGTTAATTATCAAAAGATATATCTGTGCATATAAAGATATATCTGTAGGGAAAAAAACATTCTTGAGGTGAAGGAGAAGACTTGGAGTGTTATTTCTTAACACTTTGGCACGATCCATTACTTTAAAAAATTGTCATTGAAAGATGTGGGTGAACCCATTTGTTCTGTTCTATGGATAAGTGATTGGGTTTTGTGTTTTATTTGTGCTCACTAACAAGTTTTCCCACACACTAGTCCTACAGTCCTAAATAACTCAACCCAAACTCAAGTGTAGGATTATTACATTGAAGTCAATGGTCATTATATTGGCATTAGTCTTTAAAGTATGCACATATGCTGTTCATGAAATTAATTGTGGTATACATTAAAAAAATCCCCACATTTTGTGGATCTTAGTCTATATACATTTTTTTTCTTTGAGTCTGATTGTGGATAAACTACTAGTGGGGACAAAAAACTAAATAAACGGCTATCTTTTTAACTTATTTGTGTTGTTTCTCAAAAAAATTAAAACTAAAAATTGTATTAATAGATTGGGATTTAAAAACTACACTTCAAACTGAATTCATACTTCCTAGTATCGTTAGCTGGCACTTTCAATAAAACCTGTGGCTGTCATGTATCCATAATTTTCACTTGCAAGTGTCATATTTTAGTCCATGTGATGCAATTTCTACAAGGTCTTGGGAGAATTATTCTAACTACATATGCAAAACGGTACCATGCATAAGTTTTGGGAGGGTCAAAAACAGTAAGTGCAAAAACTGGTAAACAGCCTCAGTTGTCTTGCTGTTGCTTAACAGTGGTTTCACCTGTAATTTTCGTTGTGGTTTCCAAGGTGCAAGAAAGCTGAATGGTCATTCATCCGTTTGACATAGCTGGTCATTCCTATTCAGGACCTCAATAACAATGTGTGAGTATTAGAAATCAACCGTCCGAGTAATTGGCATCTTGTTTCAGCTTTGGGTGCTGCAAAGGTGGAGGCATTCCTTGATTAAGAATGAAGTAGGATTGTAGCACTTTGTGTTTGGTCAGTAAGAAGGAAAAGAAAGTTGGACTTGGTCAGCAGTGCATATATCCATGTAATTACACAAATGAGAAGTGTAGCATTGAGATTTTATGTGATACAGCAACACAAAGGAGTGCGTAATTGTGAAATAGAATGAAAGTAATACATTATTTTACCAATCAAAATAATATATTTAGCCCAGTTTAGTCTACATTCCAAAATTCAAATACATTCTACATTCAAATAGATTGATAGGGAATTTATTATGTCAGCACTCATTTGATATCGTTTTAAATGTGTAGTAATAGAAAAGAAGAGTAATTATTATTTTTTTTTTATTTGGTTTACAGCAGCCAAAATAATGGAACACAATAGACAAAAGCACAGGTGTTCAAATGAGCAGCATTTACAAAACCACAACTCTGAAATCAATGCTAATAGGAATATTGGCATCAGTTTTTACTTACTGTCAATGTAATTGTTTTTTGTTTTTGTTTTTTAAGGCCTATTAATTTCCTCATATGGCTGTTATGCAACCAATAATGAAAAGGACAAATCATCCACAATGATTGGCAACAATTGCATACAGACAACAACTAATTGTTTTCTATGAGTGCCAGATTTTATGTATAACTTCCTTTGCAAAAGTTTGGCCTATATATATATAAAAATATATATAAATCTTTATCTCTTTTACGATGGATGAAAATCCAATACTTTAAAGCTAATTGCTAATTTTAAACATTAATCAAGTTTATTTGTATAGCACATTTCAGCAACAATAAGTTCAAAGTGCTTTACATCATAAAAACAAAAAGTGATAAAAGCATCATACAGTCAATACATATATTGACAGTTTGAAGCAAACTGACACTCATAGTACCTGTAATATGAATGTTTCATGCACAGTAAAATGTGATTTCTAGTTGTCAAGGTTTAATTACTAATGTTTCCAGATCCAAAATTCATCTAATTTATTTTTTTTAATATCGAATTTATGGCAAAATCTTCAAAGCTGGCAGTAGGAGATAAGGAAAATCACTACTCGACAAAAAAAAAAAAAAATCACTGCATGTTTATGGAGAAGATCCTATTTGTCACACTATAAAAGGAAAAAGACATCAAAGGATGTGGGTGCATTCACTACAGGAAAGGAAAGCACAGTACGTGATAGTAACCGGCCAGCCATGATGTTTGCAGTTGTCCTTGGACTATTAAAAAACCCTAAACCTGCGCTTTCTCAGAGCGGCTCGGTTGTGTTGCAGCTGAATTCCTGCTGCAAATCTCTCTAAACTGTTAATGTGGGGGTGTCTTGTTTCAATTCCATGTCACCTGGCGTGAAAAACAAATTACTTCTCATACCGAGGGCAATGAGGCTTTGCAGACCGCATAGACACCGCCAACATCTTACAGTACAGATTCAACAGTCTCCTCATTTTTCCCACAAAGCACCACATAAATCACTTGTTGGTGCTGCTGTCAGCAGAAACTAGTGGCAATATGCAAATCAATACATAGATCCATAAAATCCTCTCAGAATAACTGTTCTCTCATCACTGCGTAAACCACAGGAGGGCAGGAACGAATTTGCTTTTATTTTCTCTGAATTCCTGCAATTTTAAGCATTTTTCCCCCCAGTATTTATATCTCCTACATGTTGCAAGCCTGCTCTCTGTTCTCTCCCCCACACACACACAAACACACAATGTGCCCAGCAGCTTCAGAAGGCCATCAATGTGATGAAAATTGACAGATGTACTTAGATAATCCAGATGCTTCAGAAGGTCAAACCAATTCATTTGATGTAGTCATTTTGTCCATGTTTCTGAGTACCAGTGGTGTGGATGTGATTAGAATGATGAAGTCACCAGTAAACATCCAGTCCCTTGCTGTCCATTGAATTAGTTACTTTTTTTTACCAAACACCTTTTTTTTAATCTGCTATAACTTACTAGTTGCTCCTGAGTGACACTGTTCGACTGTGGAACATGTGCTTTTTCTTCTTGAGATTTTGATGTCGACCAGTCTTATTTCAGTAAAGACTACATGCAAATGGAGACGGGGGCGTGTCATCAATTGATGGAAACTGATGGAAAGCTTTGCCACATCACATCCAGTCTCTTATGACGGCTCACATAACCACCGTCGTTTAATGCAGGTTGCTAATGACGAGGCTGCAGTGGTGCAAGCCAGCTGGAGACTGTGAGGTCTTCTGGGAAATCAGTGCCAGATTGGCTGGTGATGGAGGGGGGGGGACTTGTCCAATTACGAGTCAGGAAGGGGCCTGTGTGTTGGAGAAATTCATGACAGGGAAAAAAAAAACAAAAACAGAAGAGGCAGCTGGCTTAAAAGGATAGTTCAGAAACTTTGAGTTTATTAGCTGCAGTAATGACTTACCTGGGTCTCTTCATTTGGTTGAAATCCAACTAATACCAAGCTATTTTCAAGACTGCTTGCTCTAGTTATAATAATTTAGCTTTCAAATGTTAAAAGACCCTTCCAGGCACATCTTACTAGATGAAAACATCATGGCAGACAGACATATGCTGGACTTAGTATCACTTTGGCTTCACCCAGAATAGGCTGAATAACGCCACCAGAAAGAGGAAGCATTAACTGAGCGCCATAAAAAGCAAAAATCCTAAAATAAATATGAACAAAATGGTTCCAAATAATAATTTCTTTAAAGGATTTTAAGTTTCCCCATCATACTTTTTAAAGCTGCATCTTTATTCCATACAAACACTGATGCCTTTCAGGTGGGGAGCTCAAAGCAAACCAACCTCTACTTCAGGATATGAATTTGAAGTGGAGCTCTGCAGCAGTATCAATCTCTCATAAATAATTCTGCACCCAAAAGGTCAGGTAAAGTAAACAAGATATATGTGTTTTTGAGCAAATGTATAAAATTCGCTCTCATTGCTTTTCTAATCGTATTGTGATGCACCTGATCCCCTCAAGTTCAGGGTAACAGTAAAAACTGACTGGAGCTTTTTTGATCAGCAACAATATTTAATTTTACGTCAGTTTGAAGATGTGAAAACGGAATATTACGATTTTACAGCTTCAATGGCAATAAATGCCGAGGTGAAAATGATCAGGAATGATCCTAAAAAATAAAGTACCTCTCGAGTTCCCACTAGATGTCGCTGTTCTTCCATCTTCCCGTTAATCGCCGTCAACAAAAGTTACGAAATATAAATAGTATACATATATTCCATGCATTAACATTTCAAGCGCTTCGAAAATTTGTGAATGGATGTGAGAGATAATCTGAATGTCAATTAGGCGGTGCAGAAAGATGAGATTTTAGATTATGGTAAAAAATATTCAAAGATATTTGGTCGGGAGATCAGAAAAACGAATTAAAATAGCTTTCCATTTTTATGTCTTTGGTTAAGCTTGGCCAACGTTACACTTTCTTCACTCGGGAAAGTTCTGCATGGCCTTAAAGGCGGCTATTCTCGGCGGACTGGATCCCTTGACCTGGATCAAAGTAGCGGCGCGTCACTGCGGTGGGCGTGGCTAACCAGGAGCGATAACGCCTGTGCGCTCCCGTTACGTTGCAGTCTGAGGTGCAGCCCGACTCGAGGCGAGAGTAACGGAGCCAGAACCGCTGTCCATCTGGGTCTGGATCCGGGTGATGAGAGCCACGAAGAGCATTGATTTGACGGCGTCGTCTTTTTTTCCACCGCATCATCGAAACCGCACTCTGTCTCCTTCGCAGTCGCAGCAGAACTGCGGCTCTCTCCAACTATGGATTGCTTAATTGAAGTTGGGCCACCTGATCCTGTTTGCGCCAGGGCATCCCCGTGATATTTAGCGAAAGGAGAGAAGTCGTTATGAGCAATTGTGAAAGCGGAGGATTTCCTGCGCAGAGGCAACAATTTCATCCCGAGGACACAACATTTTCATTGTGCTTGACGGACATCGATGCTACGGAGCTCTTTGCAACTAAGTGAAATAATTGGCGCAATGTTCTAGCAGTTACAGAGAGACTCTTTAGTTAGTGCAGGGAGCGTTGTTTGTGATACAGCTTTTATTTCTCTCTTGTGCGTGCAGGCTGATTGCGCACCACTGTTTTAGCTGCTCGGGATCTGGAACTCTGATTAACTGTGAAGCTCTTGAACTTTTCTCTGCAACTACTTTTATTTTAAAGCTGCACCTATGGCTTTGCCGGACAGTGGCATATCTGGAGAGGAGATCCCTTTCCCAGAAATAATAGAGCTCAATGTTGGCGGCCAGGTGTACATAACGCGCTACTCTACCCTCACCAGTGTGCCAGACTCTCTGCTGTGGGAGATGTTCAGTCAGAAGTCAACCAAAGGGCTGGCCAGGGACACCAAGGGGCGTTTCTTTGTGGACCGCGACGGTTTCCTATTCCGCTACATCTTGGACTACATGCGGGACCAGCAACTGGTTCTCCCGGACCACTTCCCGGAGCGCGGGCGTCTGCAGAGGGAGGCTGAGTTTTTCAACCTGCCGGAGCTCGTCAAGCTGCTGGCACCCAAAATCAGCAAGCAGAACTCGTTGGGGGACGAGGGGTGTCCGAGCGACCCGGAGGACTCCTCACCCGGCATCGACTCAGCGCGCAGCCTGGGCTCCCTGGGGGCCGCGGCGGCCGCCTGCGCCAGCCTGGTGCCCGGTGCCATGGACGGGAAGCGCTCAGGGTTCATCACCATCGGCTACCGGGGGTCGTACACTCTTGGCCGCGACAGCCACACCGACGCCAAGTTCCGCCGGGTGGCACGGATCATGGTGTGTGGGAAGACCTCCCTGGCCAAGGAGGTGTTCGGAGAGACCCTAAACGAGAGCCGTGACCCGGACCGCCCCCCCGAGCGCTACACCTCCCGCTACTATCTGAAGTTCACCTTTTTGGAGCAGGCCTTTGACAAGTTGGCAGATGCAGGCTTTCACATGGTGGCCTGCAACTCCACAGGAACCTGCGCCTTTGCCCATGAACAGACGGACGACAAGATCTGGACCAGCTACACTGAATATGTGTTCTACCGTGAGTGAGATTATCGGCTTTATTCCCCTGGTCCCCTTCACCCTGTCTCCAAGAGACCACCCCCTCTCCTCCGACCTCCAGCCATCCTGTCCATCTCTCTGATGACTTTGTTCCAGTAGATGTACTGTAGATGTTGTGTCCCCCCCCCCAACCCCCTACCCCCAGCCCAATTTTTCTTTGCAGCCTCCAGCTTTTATCCTTTGAACACTACCCAGCTGCTGCTCCGACTCTTCATACCCCCCCTCACCTCTGCAAGTCCAGTTTGAAGCTTTCCCTTTCAACCCCAAATCCACCCCGGTCATCCTCAAGTCCAGCCTTGCCCCTCTCTTCTGTCGCCCGCCCGTCTAGTTGTAGTTCCCCAAAAACTCAGCCACAGCAATCCATCACCCCTCTCTACTCTGAGACTGATACCTTCTATGTATTATTCTCCTTTGTGTCCTACATATAAATATCTACTAAATTTGCCCTGGTGAAGCACAATACTGTATTTTCCTAAAAAACATAGCCAGAGTGTTTCTGTGTGGCTGATAAACTCAGCCATAAAGGTATAAAGAAAAGGGCTGAAAGAGTTTCAGTAACGTACTAAGCTACTCTTCCCCTGCTTACTCAAGCAGATCGGACTCTCTCCAGCTCCTCTGAACTAAATTACCAAATAATTGGACATCTTATCAGCCTTGAGGGACGCGAGCAGCCCCAGCACAAGCTAGAAGTGTAATCTAATTTCCTTCATTTTTTTATTTTATTTTTTACTTTATTCTATTAAATGTGTCCAGTACCATGTGGGGTTTGGGAATGTGCCATAGTTAACCTGTGCAGTTGTTGTTTTAAAATGGATGAGGTTGCTACAGCATTGCGGACTGGGTCGGGGGTTGGGGTTGGGGTGGGGGGGGGGGGGGGGGGGAGAAATGCAGCAAACCTGTTTTGAAAGAAGGGAAAAATAGAAAGCTGACTGTGTGTGGAGTTTATATTTCAGAAAGAAGCCGGTTATGTGGCAAATATACAAGCACAAAACCTGCATGGTGAAGTTTAAGCATCAAAAGATTTTCTAGTGAGAGAAAAAAAAAAGATTTACTGATTTATTGATAGAGTGGAAAGAAATGTATGTGTTTTTTTTGTTTGTTGTTTGCTTTACTTTTATGTTAAAACATTAAAAAGTTTTTTTTCATACTACAAGTCATGTCTTGTGAAAGGCCTGCTTCCTGTTGTAATCACCATAGCTGGCCATGTTTTGAGGAACCCCCCCCCCCCAAATAAGACCCGTTAATATTATTCTCAATAACTGATTCAGTATTTGAAGGTTCTGTGTATTTGTTGATAGTGCTCACTTAATGTAAGTGAATATACCCAGCAGAGAGGGTAGGATTACCCTGTCTGCAGGCAAAGCCAATTGTCTTCTCACGACTGAAGCAAAGGTTGCTGTAAATACAGCTGCTATAAACGGTGACATGACAAAAGGATAGGTCCTGAATTTTTACCGGGGTTCTGTTAAAATGCCTTAAACATATCTCTCGAAGCAGATTTGCACTGTCTTCAAACAACACAACCTCAGAAATGTATTAGCTGTTTATTCAAACTCTATTTTATGAACCTTTAAACATCGGTTGGTTATTTACAAAGAAGCCGACGGATATTTACGCTGGAAAACGAAGTTGTGCGCCATTAATGGTCTTCTTGTTTGAAACATACACGGATCATTTAAAGTGTTTTGGATCAAAATAAAAGTGAAAAACATGACTTTATGTGAAAACTATTTCCTACACTGGCTTACTCTTATATTAGACAGTTAGTCTGACTTGAAGCACTTTGCATGTTCCATTCTCAGTATGTAGAAGAAAATTGGCACTTTATCCACCGCAATTTCTGGTGTAATTAGCTTTCTGCTTCTTTATAAACAATCACATACAGCAAAGGTGCTGCTGGTTTAAAGGTTCAAACTCTTCACACATAAACCGTGAAGACATTTTAAAGACGAGTTATTTTAAGGAGGAAGAAGTCCATTTTGGACTTGGCCCCTTTCAGATTAGCCTCTAGTTTTAGCCTTCTGGCCCAGTCCCTCTGGAGTTATGATAAATCAAGACACCAAGAAAGCCATCTACTTCAGATAAGGTAAGATATTAACTGCTCATAAGCACTGAACAGAACCCCACTTTAGAAATCCTGAAATATCCCTTTAAAGTTTACTACTAGAGAGTTGGATCTGGCATCAGGACAGGTCTACTCGATCATGTGCCTCAGACTAAAACACATTTAAAGCCTATAAAGCATCCAGGTGATTATGTGAAATGCTAGAAGCATTGTAGATGGTTTGATCTAAAGTCAAGCAGTATTCAGTCTAAGCAAGGTTGTAGTTTAATGTCGTGGTGACAATAAGTGTTTCATGAAAGATTTTACCGTCATAACGTTGTGTTTCGGTGTGATGCAGTGTTTTGGACACCCTAAATCAGTGTGTTGAACCTGTTGCAGTGTGTAGGTTACATTGGGGCTAGCTGAGGGTAAACTGGTATACTAAATAAAATCCTACTTTCTTCTGATTCATGTTCATTGAAAACAAACAAAACTCTGAGTGCTGTTCAACAGCGAAGAAGAGCACACCTGCATCACGATTATGTTTTTCATTTTCATTAGAAATTATTCCTCAGTCGTAAAATGAAGGAAACAGGCTTTCACAATAAAAGGAAATATCATAGGAAGTAACCCCATTAAATGTTTAGCTCTCCTCCCCTCAGGCTCTGTTTTTCATCTTCCCATCTGCTACTCTCTTTTTTGCACATTTTTTTTTTTTTTCATCATTTTGTTTTTCTCAGCTTGGTCTCATATTGAACACTTGACCAGAAAACAGAGCCAAGACAGAATTGAGGACATGCATAGATAACGAGCTCTCTTAAAGCAGATTACAAAACCCTCATTTCGTTGCCAATAATTGACCCAGTTACACCACACAGTCCAAACTGTGAAGTCGACTAGATTCAAAGTTAAGGACTGGCGAAGCTGTGCGCCGCTCGAGGCTTCCTGCGGAGCAACAGTTTGCCTGTTTCTGCAGATTTTGTTTTCAGTATTTCACCTGAGCACATTCACAGACAACAGAGCTATCGCAGGTGACGCTTGAATAACAATCAGGGGCACGTTTGTGTCGGTGAAGCACTCAAGTGTCATTTCATGAACTCTGACTCATATTTGCCTTTTTCATCCAGGCATTATCAAACGCCAGTTGCTTCAGTATTACACCTCTAAACCAATCTCAGTGTGGCCTAGATAAATGCATCGCTGATGAGCCCCCCATTAAAGTTGTGAAATATAGAAGTGGCTCCCTTCTGGGATAACAGATGATTTTTTTATTTATTTTTTTTTTGAATGAGGCCACATTTTGTCCTCAGAGAAGAGGACAGTATACGCTGTCAGGAGAGTCTCCCAAACAAACACAGCCACAGGGCAGCATTCCTCTGGCTCTGCTCTCCGGCGTGCTATGGCAACACCGGGGTACCAGGGTCGGCCATTAGCACACGCATGGAAAGACGAGCCTCATGCGTAAAATTCCAGGCACCGCTGTCTGTCTTTACACCCAAGAATGGCCTTGAGGTTCAACATTCAACAGAAGGCGAGTGGGGAGTGTTGGCAGTCAGACGTTAAACAGGAGCAGCAGTGATGTACACAGGCCACACTGTGATGGTAAACTGCTTTTCTCAGCGCTGTTGCAAAACTTGGCTTGCCAGCGAAGCATACCTTCGTGTGAGAGCTGCAGGCTCTCTGTCTCTATCCAGAGTGTCTCAATAAAGGCATTTTACAATGACATGTTGGCTTCATTATTCTCTTAAAAACAACAATCAAGGGAAATTTACCTTTGATTATGTATAAGAAAATAAGAAGAAAGTGTTGCAATACCGTCGTTCTTCTAGAACCTTTTCACATTTTGACACTAATTTCACCTGAAAGTTCAAACCTTAAACGTGTTGTGTTGTTTTTAACGTGATAGACTGGCACAGAATAGAGCATAAGTGCAAAAGTGGCCACTTGGATTTAGTTCTGCTGGTGGATTTGCCTTTATCTCTGTAACATGTCACTCTGGCCTTATGCTCTGGATTATTGCCCGGTGGCACGGTGACCGTTCTCGTAATTTCTGGCAAACCAAAAATTGAATCTTTGCAGCTCGTCCAGAGTTACCATTGGCCTCTTGGCTGCTTCTCTGATTAATGTTCTACTTACCCTAGCCTGTCAGTGTAGCTGGTTGGGCAGCTGGTTTGCAATATTCCATCTTCTATAGATAAATAAAACATTCTAAGCTTTGGATATTGCTCTGCAAACCAACCCTTCTTTAACCTTCTCCACCGGTCTGCTGTGTTTATGATGCTGTTTGTTCACTGATGTTCTCTTAAAAACTGAGGCCTTTCTTTGAGCAATTTCATCTCTGGAAAAGATGAAATTACACACAGCTGGTATGAGTGTACCACTTTGATTTCATTTAGGGGCATCAAATACATAAAGAGTTTTATTCGTAAGTTATTTTTTAAGTACGGATGCATTATTTCTCCTTCTGCTTTATGTTGGTCAGTCAAATAAATAATCAATGAAACAAACTGGGGTTTGCAGTTCTGATATGGTAAATTGAAAATGACTTCATCTGGTGTGAAGACGTTTCCAAATCAACGCAACACTGTGCTGTTTTACAGTGTTCTTGTTACTGTACCCATCGTTACTGTGGCCAGCTTCACTCCTTTCATCTGATTCTTGACTCTTGGCCAGCTGGGTTGTTTCTCCTGTATTTGGGGTGGGAAAGGAAGATAGAGGAGGAGAACAGGAAGGCACGCACATCCCTTGAATGAAAAGCAAGTGGAAAATGGGACAAGTCTAAACCAAATACTTGAGTCGAAGCGAGAGGAATCTGGGAGAGTATTTAACTGACAAAGACTCGCGGCTCCCAGCTGATCTCGCCTTCTTAACAGCTCCAGCATTAGCTGTCCTTTTGTTTGGAGACATTCAGGATTGTACTGATAAAGTTCTCACAGGACCAATTCTGTAATGTGTGTTTTCTTTTTCCAGTTTGCCACTTCCATCAGCACTTAGCGATTCTGTTACCGGCAACACATGGCACGCTACATGCTACAAGGCTGTGCAGGAAAAGATTTTTAAATTAAAATAACATTTTTGCTAAAGTAAAAAAAAATGAGTGGATTTGCATGTTGCCCAAATAAAAGAGAACCAGATTTGAGATGAGGAAAATACAAACCCCTGTGCATTTTATAACTGAGAGGGCTCATTTATTTAATAAACCTGGATGTTTTTGGTGGTTGAGTTTTTCCTCAGAATTAAAGATGAAATGTTATTTCAGACACACCTGCTGTGTTTTCACTGACCATGAAGTTGTACAACTTGATGTTACGAAAATAAATACTCTTAATGGAAGTATGCCAGTTTTGAAAAAAAAAACAAAAAAACAACAACTTCAGTTTCTTGAATAAAAGTTGTTGCGTTGCGATGAGGTGATTTTTCACCCGTATCGAAATAGACGTATTTCACTGATCTGCTATGGAAAAACATTTTTGCATCCCATGAGTCACGCGATCATCAGCTGGATGTTCTTACTGGCGAAAGCCACAGAGAAGATGACAGGATGTAGTTGGAAGATGATGGTTTGTTTTTGTTTTTTGGACAATGTGCAGCTGGCTCTCACAAGCATCGCATTGTTCATAAAAAGTCATTTAAACGTGTTGAATCCATAGCTTTTCTGTAAAATCAGCCACTATATTCTCCTTATAACGATGCAAATATAGTCACTTTCAAATATAAGCGGCTTGTCACTCTGAATAAGAGACCGACGTCTCCTCTGATGGATGACAAATGAGCGCTAGCACTATGGCTGAATTATGATTATATGTCATGTAACTATTTACATCCATGGTTGCCATGGTTTTTTAATGACTTATTGCGTGAACAAGCTTATTCACATGTGATTTTAATTTTATTTCCCATTTATTGGCTACACCGCAATTGCAAAATTGTGTTATTTCTACATTAGCAGTGCATAGACAAAGATTTGCACAAATTTCTATTGGAAACGCAGCTATTGCTACTGACTTATGACTAATTTGGGATTTTTTTTGTGCAAAGCCTTCCTTCAACGCGTTGGCTCCCAAATGTTTCAACACAAGATCCACAAACTCAAAAGACAGCAAATGTTTGTGGAGTATATAAGCATTTCCAATGAATCAGTTAATCAAGGTTACCTTGAAAACACAAACAGCATCAACAGCCAACATATTACTGAGGGGTGTGATCACAGAACCATCGAATGTTTTGTGGCTAATAGTCAACAGGGTGGCAGGAAACGTGTTGAAGAAAAAAAAAAACAAGATGTAAATGACCTGCCAAAGATTTGAGAAGAATCAAGCACGAAGCCACCATTAACCCATTATCTTCCAGTTCTGCCACATTTCATACCTGTAACCTCCCTGAAGTTATCTACAAGTACAAGACGTTCAATGCTCAGAGACACGGCCAAGGTAAGGAAGGTTGAAACTCGACCACCAATGAACGAGGTGCATAAGCTCAAGCGTCTAGACTTGAGCTTATGCTTAAGTCTAGACAGATTTTTCAAAGGTAATGTGGATTGAGTTTATTGCTTATAAGCAGGCGACAGATTTTCTCATTTGAGGAATCTAAGATTATGCCGCATCATTCACACTGCGCCTACTGTCATAAAAACTTAGATATTCATTGATAAACAAAATCTGTCTTGAGTGCAAAGCAGCATGACTGCTGCTCTGATTAGAAGAAGCTCTTATGTAGCTCTTGATTGATCATTGAACTGCTACTTTATTTCTGTCTTTACAAAAATCTTTTTTTTTTTTATTCCTGTGTCAATTCTCACCCTGTAGCATTGAACTCCAGCTTTCCCTCCCACTCCTACTTTTAATAGAAAAACTAACGCAGAGTTTAAAAACTGACACAACTTTGACTCATTTGACATCAAAGATGGAAAACACAAACCTCCTCTCACTTCTCATGTAAACAGCGAAAATATCTGTCATGATAAAGTCCAACTCTCTGTTTTTTTGTTGGTTTTTTTTACATCAAAAAGAGTGAAAATGATTTTGCTGCTGTGACGAAATCGCACTTTTGCCTCATCTGCGAGTGAACTGAAATGCGCCTTTGAAGGTTCCCTTGCTGCATTTTTTTTTTTTCATGAATGCACGCAGCACATGTGTTACAGTATCAACGCAGAGTGAGTCATCCTCGCAGCTTCCTGTTCCGGCTGTTCAGTCAGATTTGTCTGCACGCTGTTGTTTCTGTTTTGTCAGAGCACTCGGCTGCGGACCATCTGTGACTCTTCGCTTACCTACGCTTTCTGTCGATCTCAATCCCTTGTCTGCTTTTAGATCTGTATACCAGCACGCCCCGGCTCCGTCTTGTTTTGCCATTCTCGTGTTTGTGCTTACACAGGTTTTGCTGAACAGGTTGGACGGGTGTGTGGCCCACACGCACACGCACACACACACGGTATTAGCTGGGTCAGAGCTGAAGTCGTAGGACAACCAGGTGGGGGAAGCAGGGCAGAAATATGTTGAGTCGCTTCACTTTCAAAACAAGCTGAACAGGCAGCTGGCATCTCTAATCTTGAACAAACGACACAAAACCACGCATCAAGGGAGGGAAGTTGCTAGGAGAACCGAGCCTCCGTTGTGAATCTAATGACTCGGAGCTGTGAGGTTTTTTTGGATGTAATTGGCTGCTTTCTTTTCGGTCTTCTCTAGAAAAAAGGATTTCAAACATGTAAAACTAGCAAAAGCCACTGAGGAGACGTGGAGAGTGTGAGACGAAAGCATACAGCTCGGCAAACCTTCCATCATCACCGCAGTGTGATTTCTGCGCTTGCTAATTTGCACATGTATGCAACCTTCACGTGAGCTTTAGCAATGTCATGGTTCGGCCATGTAAGCACACACACACACACACCCCCACACGCACACCCGCACGCACACACACACACACGCACACGCACACACGCAGTACAGTAGCACTGGCCTGAGGCATCTTCATCTCACTGTGTCGGTTATTTATAGTGTGTCGGGCGTTTGGGCCAGATGTGAACCTTAGTCACCACATTGTTCTGTCTGCGGGTTGGGCGCACACAGATGTTCTGTCACCTTAACTTCACTGCCACATCCTGCGAAGAGCCACTGTCACAAAACAGACTGCAGCCCGAAACAGCTGAGGTGTCAACCCTCATTGCTTTGGAGAGACAGTGCAGTTAATGGTTAATGAAGAGAAGTGTAGGAAATTAACGACAGGAAATCTGAAATTTAAAAATAAAACTGGGTATAAAACTTTGACGTGTGCTCTTAAGCATTAGGAAGCTTGTTGAGGGTTTAATGCACAATTCAGCCGACATTCTGCTTTCATACAGAGTCCAGTTAGTATGTCACAATGCTGCTATGATAGATCAAAGAACAAAATATTTTTATTTCCATTGTGGGAACAGGGTTATGTTGGCCAGGGCACCCTAAAGGCGCAAGCTCTGCATGTTTCTATCATTTCCCATCAACCCTCAAGAGAATTGGCTGAAACAGATAAAACAGAAGTCTGTTTGTTTCACTCTTAAAAAGATAGCATAATCTCCAAAATTAAAACATTAAAATGTTTTTTTTTTTTTTTTTTACAAATAGAGTGAAATTCTTTTCATCTTTATTTCTTTGAAATTATGGCTAACAGAGAAGCAAAACCCAAAACTCAGAGTCTAAGAATATTAGTAGATAAAACCATCAGGCTTCTAAAAAAATATATATGTCAATTTCTATGCACTCACCACTTGATTTTTTTCTTTTTTGAACAAATTATTGCATGAATGTGGTGTGAGATCGAGGAAATCCTCCTGTGGTTCTGCTGTAGGAGGCCTTTAGTTCATCTGCATTGTTGGGTTTGTGGTCTGTCGTCTTCCTCGTGACGATACTGCATGGAGTATGGGGTTCAGGTCAGGCCAGTTTGCTGACCAAACACAGTTACACCATGGTTATCAAATCAGCTTTTGGTACTTTTGAGTTTAATGACAGGTGATATGTTCTGCTGGGAAATGAAATCAGCTTCTCCATGAAGCTTGTCGGTACAGAAGGAAGCACAAAATGCTCTAAAATGTAGACTGTGCATCGACTGTGAACTTCAGAAAAACCAGGGCACCCCAAATTCTCAGTTTTTGTGAAAACATCACACTGGACTTCACCTAATGTGGATTCTGGGTCTTTCCACTCTTCCTCCAGACACTGGGACTTTGATTTTCAATTGAAATGCTTTACTCTCATTTGAAAAGAGCACTTTGGACCACAGAACAATAAGTCCAGTTCTCTTTCTTCTTCGGTAAGTCGCTTGCTGTTTATGTGCAGGATTTGTCTGTGTGTAGTGGCTCTTTATGCGATGACTCCTGCCTCAGTTCATTCCTTCAGCAAATCTCAGGAATTTTTGAATTATTTCTTTTTTTCTGAACAATCCTCTTAAGGCTGCAGTTATCCTGGCTGCTAGTGCACCTTACCCTACCACACATTTCCATTCACTCAGTTTTTTTTTTTTTTTTAATAAAAATACCATCAAGTACTAAACTAGAACTCACTGAACTCCTGAGAATAACCCATTCTTTCACAAGTGTTTACAGAAGAAGCAGTCTGCATGCCTGGAGTTTATACACCTGTGCTCACGGAAGTGATAATAACGCCTGAATTTAATGACTGCGCAAATACATTTGGAAATAGAGTGACTCTGTGCAAAAGAGTTGTCTCAAATGGAATAAAAAATGTTAACTGGATTAGCTATTTTGTGGAGTTCCACTCTAAAAATATCTTGAAGTGGGCAATGACATCCAACTTCACAAGGTTTAATTATACGCCATCAATCTCCCCAAGTAAAAGGTTTATATGTCTTTTGTACTGTGGTGTAACCAAGGAGTAAGATGTTGTCGGAGGTGTTGTTAGGATGGGATTCACCTCGGCCATCTGGAGCCTTAGGCTTTAATCTGACCGTCTAATTATCGGTAATCTGTGCAGCCAGGATTGTCCTTGTTGCTGCTGTTAAGAGTAAAGAAGAACTGTAGTAGGTTGCTATCAAAGATCCTGGTGTAAACGGATGTAAAAATAAGGAGGCTACACTTTTTCAGAGGTTTGAATATTTTTAAAATAATACGAGTTCACGCTTGTTTGTTAGTCATTCACGTCTCGCTCACAAATTTCCTCGAACATTTCCCTCCAACCTCCCGTCTCGTGTTTGCTTTCTGCCGTTTGGCAGCTGCACTCGCTCTCCAGCTGTTTGCGTCAGACATTTCCTCCACATTATGTAGAATGACAGATTTGTAATTGCTCCGAGACTTGTGAGTGCACTCCCGAGATTTTGATACGGGCAACTGTGCTTATACGCCAGCATGTCAAGTGAGTCTGTGGAAAACATTATTATTATTATTATTATTACTACCACCATGTCTTACCACGCCACCCCTCCCCGTACGCGTTTTCTTGACAGAAATGAACACGAAAAGACAATGAATGAGAGCGCTGCAGGAGGCGAGCCTCGCACTGTCATTAGGCACAGATCACGTCTCAAAAGCAGGGTGGGGAGTTCGAGCTGAATATGTTGTGATTAGTTTGGAGCTCAGGCTGCAGTTACCAAAACACGGCAGCCTGAGCTCCTTCCACAACCCCAGGAAAGAGTCTGACTTACCCTTTCACATGAAATTCTACTTCTACTCAGCGAAACATTACTATGCATTTGTGTGGCGCACTTCAGGGTGGCGTTACCATGGCGATGGCAATGTCCTCTTGTTTGCCATGTCTCTCCCCCTCCGAGGGCCACATCACCTGTCGGTGACGGCAGTGAATTTTAAAAAGTAACCCGAGCGTCATTGTTCAGGTCATACTGGCTCAAGCTGCGGTCCACGTTAATACGATGCTTATGTTTGAATTTCACGCCTAAGCTTGAAACTGTTTGAAAAAAATAAAATATGCTTGGCGATTTACACGTTTCGGCACATTGCAAGTCTTTTTCGATGCAGGTGACAACACGAAGTAAAAATGTCTTCCCAGCAACAAGACTCCTTCTGACATAAACCAAGTCTGAGCATGATGAAAGCAATCTTTTTTCAAACACTGGAAAAGCTCCAATTTGTTGTTCAAAACATTTGAGCTGCACAAAAAAAAAGTAAAGAAGTATTTGACCTGGAACTGCTTGCCTTTAGTGCTGGCAGGGGCTTTTCCTCCTTTGTGCAAGCTACTCTCTCCTAACCCCATTCCACCAAAGCTTTTTCAGCCCCATGCTCTGCTGCAGGGCCAAGTGCGTCCAGTGGCCATAATCTGCCAAGCTCTGCTCCCAGCACTTTCAGGCGCAGATCTCTGCAGCACATTGTTCCCATGCAGGAGATGAAGCCCTGCACCGATTCTGCGTAATGCCAAAAACTGGAGTAGGACAGGTGCAGAGCAACTGAAAGGATATTTGACTAAATGAATGGTTTGCTGTTAAGATTACGTAAAAATGTTTATGTTGTTGTTTTTTAAGTATTTGCAACATAAGAGTTAGGGCAGGAAGAAATAATCCCACATCACATCATATGTTTCTTTTTGTGTATTCTGCTCCGTCTTCTCTCATCCCCAGTCGGTCGTTGCTGACGGCTGCTTGCTCTGAGCCTGGTTCTGGTTCTGCTGGAGTTTTCTTCCTGTTAAGGGAGAGTTTTTTTTCTCTCCACTGTCGCTACATGCGTGCTCGGTAGGAGGGGTTGCTGTAAAGTCAACAGCACAACGAATGCGAGCGATTTTCTGCTCGTCCAGGATTAGTGAATTCTTCAAGTCCATGACTTAGAAATGTTTTAGGCTACTTTGATCACTCAGATCAATTAGACTTTCTGTGTGGTTGAATTGAAATGATCATTTTAAAGTGCCTCAAGATGACATTTGTTGTGAATCGGCTCTGTATAAATAAGATGAACTGAATTGAAACGCATTTTGCCAATTCTTTCTGACGCCTAAAATTATGCCTGATTTGTGCCAGGCAGAATTCATTCTTTTCGGGAGAAAATTTTTTTTTTTTTACTGTGGTATTGTGTTGTAGCTCAACCACAATGCAAAGTTCATGGATTTTCTTCCACGGGCCTTTTTGTAGACAAAGTTGCAGAAATGCAAGTCTGTCTTCATCACCTTGGCCTTAGATTCTTCAGCCACATTCATCGTTATTCCTCCTCCCTCATTAACAAAAATGGCGGGTTAACTACGGTTCAGAGGAACGATCCCGTTTCACTTTGGGTGCATGGCTAAGACACGCTTGTTGAAGACATATGCTGAGCTTAGTCTGATTGTTGGTGCAGATTGTTTGGACATGTTCAAGCTTTCTTTTTAAGTCAGTGATTATTGAAGCGGAGAACCATTTTTAATATTTTTTCTGCCCTTACTTTCAGTTTTAGTGACTTAATGCCACCTTTAAATTATTATTTCATAAGAACTTTGGCACTCTTCCACTCTCCAACCCCTGCCGACCATTAAATTGTTTACGGGGACTTTCTTTCAAACAATATCCATTAAATGCACGTCACAATGTCTTCCAAAGTTGCACGCCTAATAATGACTTCCGGAGATTGATGTTTCATTCCTGTCAGGTTTCATTATGAGTGGAATTCCAATTTTAATAAAGCGCCTCATTTATGTCCCATGTTGTGCTTTATGAGTCCGCGCATGAGAATACTGTACATGTAATACACGTTGCAATAATTTCAGGTAAACCCATTACAAACCACGGAGGACCCATTTTCAAACCGAGGGGTGTTAAACCCCGGCAACAGGGACACGTTAGCGTCACCATTAGCAGTAATGATGGTAATGAAGGGCTCTGAAACGCTAAACAGCTGGGGGAGACTAAAAGAAGCAAGGCAAAAAAAGGGGAGGGCAGAGGGTGTGTATATGTGTGTGTGAAAAGGCTTTAGCTTTTGCGTATATCCCTGGAGAAGTGGCCCGTGGAAAAAGAGTTAAGTGCACTCTTTTTTTTTTTTTCTGTTCTCCTCCATAAGGCTTAACAGTGAAGAAAAGCACGGAGCCCATCCCCCGGTGGATTATTCCTCTGACACACTGTTAAGCCCCCCCATACTCCCACGTCCAGGCAGTTTCAAAACACATGTATTCATTATGAGAGACTCTTAACGCACCCAAACATGCGGGCAAACGCACGTCGGAGAACATCTTTCAGTTCAACCCCCTCCTTCATCCGCATCGTTTTTTCCGGCAACTCTGCCTTTATTTGTCCCGTCGTACGCTCCGAGCCGCCCACACGCAACCACGCCAACACATGCAGCGAGCAGGCAGGCTTACTTATCTGTGCACGCCTGAGAAGACGCACGGGGCAGTCAATTACTCTGATGCACTGGCTTTGAGAACCTCTGTCATTTTCAGGTGTTCAGAAATCCAAGCAAGAGGGGAGAATTATCTTTGACCACTTCTGTTGGACAGAAGCAGCTTTTGCTGTTATATAAGGCAGGTTGATGAGCCCTTCTAAAGGAAAGCAGGACACTCCTGTGCTCGCATAGGGCACCCTGAGCTTTGTCTGTGGCATATTGCGTCTCTGCATGAACATCCATGGAAGCAGGTGACAGAGATTGGCTATTTGTGTGCATTCTCTGTCACCGAATTGGGTCAAAGCGTCCGGAAAAAGGACACACACAAACACACACACAACAAAATCTGAATAAAAGTTCCTTACAGCCAACAGTTTTGAAACTGCCTCTCAAAAATTTCTGTTCCACCTTTGCTTTGTTAAAACTAACAATGTGTTTTCTTAGACGGTCAGACTGACCAGCAAGGTGTTCAAAGTTTTTCCAGCCAGAGCCAACAGAGTTTATGTCAAGACTTGAAATCGATGTTCACAGATGTGCTGCATTCAATACAATTGAGCTTCTGTTTTTCAACGAGAATGTACGGAAAGACAATTGTTTAGATGTGCAAAGCTGGTCAAGACATTCCCAAAAGACACTATGCAGCTGTAATTACAACAAAATGTGGTTCTGTAAAACAAAACCAGGACTGAATATAAATACCCACCACACTTTTAAGAGTTGAAGTTGTAATAACATTTAATAGACTTGTGTGCTTTTCTTTTCTTTTCATATCATATCGTATCACTACGTAATACTTACTGTTGGTATTTTGTGTAAAATCCCAGTAAAATACACTGAAATTTGGGGCTGTAGAGTGACAAAATGCGAAAAAAAAACTCAAGGGGTATGAATATTTTTTGCAAGACTGTAATTTTTATGCACAAAAGATTCAGCAGATGAGTTGAAGGAGAGGTTTGAAAAATGTCACATTAAAGTAAGATAATTAATCTACTGCATTGCTGCACTAACCGTTAGTACATAGACGCATGAGTTCACTTGTGTATGTTGTTCTTTCATGTCCGAGACCTACTGTTGGGATGAAGATAATACAAGAGTTCCACTTTAGCGAGTTGACATGTGCAAAGTAAGACCCAGGGACCCAGTCTGACATGTGTCACCATAAATAGAGAAAAAAATAAATAAAAAATGTGGAAAGAAGAAAATTGCATTACGAACTGGCTGATCTGAAAACAGTAATTTAGAAACACAGACGGCATGAACTTTGGTCTTCAAACATGTACGTACGTAAGCCTCTCTTTCTGAGAAGTCCCTCATCAGCAACTTCTGTTCTCACACGGGGACGAGATAAGAAATCAACACGCTGTAAAGAATGATTTGTCAAGCTTTGGTCAGGAGGTTTTCAACCTGACCGTGGCGCCGCAGTTTTCCATCTGATATAATATGCTTGCCAGCAAAAAGGGAAGAGGATTGGAAAACGGATTGAAACTATCTCTCGCTCCTCTTGTCTTTCATCTGCCATCTCATCGTGCCGAGCTGCTTTTTCTGCTAATTTCTCCTGCCATTCTGCTCCTACACGCTGTTCTGACACCATGCTTGCTTTTGTACTCACACAACTGTAAAGTTGAAGGCTGAGATGGTAGTCGGTGAGCCAGAAAGCAATTTCCGTAACCATATTCTTCACCGTTTTTTGAGTTAAAGTATGACATTTTTTTGGAAAGAGTGTATTTTGCAAAATAATAAACGAGACTTCAGCACCTGTATTCTCCTAAAAATAGAGGATTATCAGCAAAGTGTAGCTGTGCCAAACTGTGGAGGCTGGAAGGAAATGAAAAATGAAAATTTCACCCATACAAATTCAGAATAGTGTATGAGACTCAAAATATGCCCAGTAAGCTTTCTTTCATACTGAGGGACAGGAAAGCTGTGTGTGTAAAGAGCACCTAGGAAAAAAGTGTATAGTAAATACTGTAATTGTTTAATGAAAAACAGCAATGTAAATAAATATGTTCAGATGACATTTTACACTGATGTCACACTTGTCACATTAGACAATTATGCACAAGGAAGTTTGTGACCTTGCTGGTCTGCAGTTAGTAGTAATATCATTACCCTTAGAAACATGCACTACAAAACTAAAACAAGATATATCTTTCTGGCCAGAAGTAACTGAACAAAGTTGTTTCCAGCTGAACCTTTAAGTTATTTTCAATTTTGTTTTTTGTAACAGAAATCCTCGTTACACACAGTGAGCCAAGACGATGGGTTTCCATGTCAGTAACCTTCTGAAGGACTTTTAAATGTAAAGTAGCTTTCACATGAACAGCATACACTTAAAAAATGGATTGTTTGGAGAACTATTAGCTTGAGAACTTCTTCCTGTTTTGTTGAAATTAAACACCTGGAGCATTATCAAGTTGTATCTAGCCGTTTTATTTATATGGTAAAGGTAACTTTGACCCAGTAGACTGTAAATGACGGGTAGCGTCCTGTTATCCAGGTTATTTTGTTTGCTGTGAAACATAATCAGGTTGTTTTAAAAATCCAAAATTAGCTTTCAATTTAATTTTGGCAAGTTATGTTCCCTCATTTATAGGCTTGCCAGGTTTATAACGAGTGAACCAGAGCTGGCTCACAGAAAGCTCCACCATTAGGCTAATTATATCCATTTTAGCGCCAGAACTGCAGTTTCTACCTTGTCATAGATGAGCCTAAGCTAGGATATTTTATGAACACAAACAGACGTAACGCATTTCAACACATATTACAACTTACGCTGTGTAAGGTGGGAGCTGAAATACTTTCAGTGACGTTGTTTTTTAAAGTTTTACTTTGTTTTCCTCCGCAGGCAGTTCCTCTGCCATTCCTGAGGCAGTCGCCTCGGACCCACCAGCTCCCGACGAAGCAGTCACGCCCAAACCTGCCGCCCTCCATCACGAATCAACCATTGTGGAACTCGGCAGCACCGGCAGAACCAAAAGCCTCCCAGAAACAGGCTGCAGCTCCTCGCTAGACCTCCACAAACCTCTCCCTCCTCCTCTGACTCCTCCTCCTCCGCCTCTCCCTCCTGCTGCAGACATTCCCGACCTTCCTCTTCCATCGCCCCCCATCCTTCCTCCCCCTCCGCTTTCCACCAAGTCGGCTTCCACCTCCAGCCCTCCTCCCTCTCCAATGCCGCCCCTCGGCGACAGCCCCCAGCGTCCCACCACGCTCAACATAAAGACGCTTCCGCGCTCCACTGCGAGGGAGAACGGCGGCCCTCCGCATCGGGTCGACGACGACGAGGATGAGAGGAAGCTGCTGGAAGAGGATCTAAAAAAATGCATTGAGGACTTCAAAAAGATCCGCTTGCCCACGGTGTTTCCAGACCGCAAGAGGCACTGGCAGAACGACCTGCTCAAGAAGTACAATGCGTGAAGAGAAGAGCCTCTCTGTGGTACTGCTGTGAACAAACCCGGCTAAAAACCTTTAGGAACTATATGCTGCGGTTGGTGAAGTGAAGCTCAGGTTTACAGTAATGTAAAAAAAAAAAAAAAAAAAAGTATTTGCAGCCAGTTTTCTCTGATTTAACTTTTTGTTGTCACAAGTAAATGTTTCAGATCATCAAACAAGCTGTAACATCAGACAAAAAAAAAAAAGCAGAGTAAACACAAGTCAGGTTTCAAATAATGACCACATATATTAACAAAAAAAAAAGTATCCAAACCAGCAATGTCCAATATAAACAAGTAATTAAACCAGCAACAGTGTGACTGTCAGTGAGTCCTTCACAATGTATTTAGAGCCATTTAGCATTGATTGTGCCAAGTGTGCTTTTGGATCTCGCTGTCCTGCTGCGTAACTCATGTGTGGCAGATCACAAACCGACTTTAATGGTTCCATCAAATTACAGCAAGTTCCAAAATCTGATGCAGAGAAACAGTCCCAGACTGTGATACCACCACTGCTTTTGACAGTAAATAAGTACTTTTTCTAAAATGCCTTGTTACTTTTTACATGAGATGCAGCCGAGTGCACCTTTCAGAAAGTCGAATCTTTTGTGACACCCTGGACGAGACTTCACTGTCCTCTTTTAAGTAATTTTAGAGGATGGTCCTCTCCTGGGAAGGTTCAACACCACGTTTTCTGTATTTGTGAATAATACCTCTCATTGCGGTTCACTGCCATCGCCTTAGATGCGGCTTTGTGACCCTCCTGATGTGAATTGCTTGTCTTGCTCTGGTTATATTTGACATTAAAGCGTGTTTGGCGATCTGAAACATCTCAGTGAGGCAGAAGAAATGCCTAAGGGAGCAGATACCTTTTCACAGCGCCGTAAACGTCAGCAAGTTTCACTTCACCTGGACTTATAAACAATTTTTCTGTTTGTCAGAGAACGTGTCGCGCTCAGGTTGAAACCGAACGCAGTCACTAAAAGTGTCCATTCACCTCGAAGAAAACCCATATCCCTACAGTGACTCCTTCCACGTAAATCTCGCTAAACATCGAAAAAGGAAAGAAGATAAAAAAAGCGTAACGTCATTTATTAGGTATTCCTGCTTTCCTCTCCTCTGCAACGTGTCTGCTGATCAAGCCACTGGAAAACGCCGGCAAACCGTCAGGCTTCCAAAGCATTTGACCTTAATGACGCAAAATAAAGGAAGGGAGTGAAATTTCTGGATTTAATCTCTATGAGTTCACCTCATCAATATTACATGGCTGGCTTCAAAGCCTTTCTACTCTAATACATGAGCTCCACATTTTTGCTTCATTCTGTGTTTATCTTCCAGCTTGCAATGGGAAGAATTCAGAGAGAGAGAGAGAGAGAGAGAATGGAGCCTATCGGAAGCAGAGAGGGTAATTACAGGCAGGGCTGAATGTGGAATAAGAATGGCAGTAATGGCTAGATGAACCACTGTACAGCCCCATTTGTTCCTCTGTCTGCGCTGCATAAAATGCTCATCCAGCTCCGCTAATGAATTACCAGGTGTCTGTATGTCCCAATTTCCTTCCGTCATTGTGGGGAAAATGTGATAAGCAAGTCGGCATGAAATGAAAGAATAATTGCCTTTTGTCTTTTCAATTGTTCTGAATCGTGCACTGTGTGCATTGAAAACAAAAAAAAAAAGGAGGAGAAAACAGCGTATGAGGAAGAGTCGCTATATTTTTAAAAGTGGATGCACAAACCCAAAATATCGCTGAAAAGAAACGACGACAGCTGTTCCAACACAGAGTTACTAGTGACAGTCTGTGCTGAAATCACATAGAGGCTCAGGGAAGGCAGAGGACAGGCAAGTTTATTAGTATAGCAACACACAAGGCAGTTCAAAGATAAATGGAGAAGACGATGGAGTATAGGAGCTAGAGCAAGACAAAAACAATCGCATTCAAAACAAGAAACGCATTTATTGGACGATGGCATAATTCAAATGTGACTAATTAATTTGAAAGTGATCTTTAACCTTCATGGAAGAAGCACAGTGAACTACTTTCGGTCCTATTTCTGCAGATCTCAGGTTTTCAGGAGGTCTGCAGAGGAGCAACCTTAACAAACTAAAGTACAGCACTTGTTGGGTAAAACCGATTATTTAGCTGCTATGTTGACAGAAACACATAAATCATGACCTAATAAAGTCTCCTCTCACTACATAAATGTGTGAAAAAAATGCAGTAATCCTATTTTAAATGCAGAGTGGTGCAGCTAAACTGATTTTTCACACTGTCAGCTCATTGAATAGATGTTTGCTTCACCTCGTTAGACAGGAATGCAGCAAGATGCGTAAGATGTGGCCTTGACGGCAGCACAGGACACAACTCTGGACAGCAACGTGATGACTGATATGTCATCTTAAAGGATTTACTCACCGCGAGCAGCAGTGGTCCTGTTGGGTTAGTATGACTAAACAACGGTGGCTCGACATCTGCTTGAGCTAATGCAAGATGACTCTACTGAAGGAAAGCTTCTTGCGACCTCTGCTGAAATAACTTTGTTGAATTCCTGAAGGAATCTTATACATTGTCTTAATTTGCATTAAGTTTAGGGGAAAAAATACAACTTGAGCAGACAAATTTTCTCATTAAGAACAAAAAGGAAAACAAAAAGTGATTTTCCACTCTCCTCGGTATGAATGAACCTCTTTTAATACAGAGTAACACCTCAGGAAACCATAAACTCCCAGTTAGAAGGAGGCGGTGGATCCTTGAATCTCCCACGCCTGCAATTCGGTGGTGCCTTAATCCATGACAAGATAAGAAACAGAGTGAAAGCGGCTTAATAGAAGCAACAGTTTTACCACCTCCAGCTGATGCAACGAACATGTCCCGATCAATAAATCAGCGGAGGAGAAGATTGTCTCCTGACAGCGTTTGCAGCCAAGCATCGGATTACTGTTCTTTTTTTTTGGGGGGGGGGGCAGGCAGGAGACGATGGGGGTGCTCGTGTTCAACACTAGTTTTTTTTTATTTTTAATTTTGTCTTCAAAAGTCTGACTAATTACCACTGCAGCTTTTGTCTGGTATGTTTTTTTTTCTTTCATATTATGTTTGGGGTCCTCTTGAATTTAGATGCACCTTTGATGTTTCCCCTCCACGTCTCCGCTGCAGCCTCCTCTCTCTCCAGAAATAATCACTGACGCATGAGACCATCCGATTGCTGTTTTTGCTGGGATTCATATAAAAATATCCATGTATTATTTTGGCCTCGTAAGAAGAAAAAAAAAAATCTGGTGAGCAACAAGCAACAAATAGCACACACAGCCTCCACTACAATTACGTTTCCCGTCTCGGTGGATTTTTTATTATTATTTTATTTTTTTATGTTTTGCTCATTTTCTCCTCCCACTCTGACTCATTTAAACCTAATAAAGTCAAACTTCTCTTTGTTCGTCATACTCCCATTGGATCTCCGCTGTGTCCCGCTTTAGGTTTAATGATCCTGTCTTGTCTTGGAGTTTCTATCTGCAGTGTGCCTTGTTTCCAATTCCTTTTTAGCCATAAAATCAGAGTTAAGAAATCATATTTTTCCTGAGAATGAATTGTTTAGACAAAAAGAACCGTTTTTTTTTTCTCCCAGGTGCACTGCTAACCTCAAAGATGCAACAGCTACACCGTCTTGTTCTGAGTAGCAGGGGATTAGCAGTAGATTAGCGTTTGTCACAGCCTTAAAGACTGTATTAACAGCAGGCTACTCTTCTTAGAAGATAAACTGTTTCGACAGTTTACGCCACCGAGTCAGTCTTAACTAAAATATTTTACGACAACCCAAACATTCAGCTCCTTTCCAGCCGGCTGCAGACTAAATCTCTAAGGAGGGGTTGCTCTTTTTGCCGTCATTAGAGAGCGTTGCGTTCATTATCTTCTTCTTTATGGTATTTTTCATCAGCAGCTTGTAGTGCGGCAGCGCTGCCACTGCGACTCAGATCTGTGGTGTCATTACGCTGCATGTCGAGTCAGGGTCGTTCACATTCAAATTCCCCCGTTCACGGTTTCAGATGCTGCAATGTTCCTGCAGACAAAACACGCATCCCAAAAGGAAAGTGTCTAATTTAAATATGCGTTTTCTCAAATATAAGGCAACACCTCCCCTCCCACCCAAAAAACAGTTTCCTTTTTTCAATTCTCTTTCATCTTTTGTCTCTTTTTGGAACAACTTTCAGAAGAAGACAACTTATTACAAATGCTCAATGAAAATTTAATCTCTGAAGTCGATATGCTGAGCCCTGCAACAAAGAGAATCTCTTTCCTTTGAAATGAAGAGGTAAAGCAGTCTGGTGGGTTCAAGATGGGCAGGAAAACAGTCTTTGACAGAATATTCTAGCCAGTGGGATCAAACCAGGAATTGTAGCAACAATCATTAGCATTAGACAGAGGCGCTGAACACCAGGTGGGTTTCTCCTGTGACGTCTTGAAGTTGTAAGTGGATTGAAACTTGATGTTCTGTGAGGCCAGGCTTTGATTTTAGGCAAAGACTTTCATTGGTTCAGGATTTCCCTCGGTTAAAATGACGCCGCGTTATACACCAGCCTCGTTTTTGAGGAGATTTATCCAAACAAGGAGCAGGACTGAAAATGATATCCCTCATTTATTAAGGTATAATTTATTTTTCTGTTTCTGCCTCTATAATCTACGGCGCCTTACATTTGCATGAAAGGAGCACCTTGCAGATTTCTTTGGAACGGACAGCAATACATTAACATCTCATTTCTTCCGGGCATGAGTTATCTTCAGCGCAGTCTGCTCTCTTGACAATTAAAGCAGAGGCTGAAAGGGATCCGTGTGAAAAAAAAAGAAAAGAGTAATACTCAGAGGGTCATGAGATATTTTAGTATTTCAGCTGTCAGGAAGAGTTTCACACTCAAAGTTTTTGTGCGATGAAATGTGGTTTCAAGGGAGATAAGAAAAGAGAGGCCTAATTATTGGACTTGAAATGGGGCTGGAAAGGAAAGATGAAGGTCCAAGACAGCAAACTGTTTATATTTTTATTCAGCAGGATTTTATTAAAGAGTTGTCCAGATGATTTGCCTGATTTAAATACAAGGAGGCGATTTCTTGGACGCAAGAACAACAGGCTGCATGTCAAACGAACTTTGACCTGGATCAATTGAAGTAATACGAAAACATTTTATGGCATTATGTCAAGAGCCGACAAACAAGACCAGTGCCAAATCCTGCACACTCACACAGGATGACAAGCTGCCTCACACAGAGCAGATTGTGTCTCCCATGAGGAGGTCCTTCAAGAGATAAGTGCTAAAACAGAGTTTTTCAACCTAAAAGAGGAAACGCAAGGTCAAAAGTGAGCAAAAGTGCACAAATGGTAAAGTAAAATACTTCAGCAGCCGTGTGAATTGTGTGCTTTAGCTCAACAAGACTATTGAGCAAAAAAAAAAAAAGTTATAAAAGTTAAAAAGAAATTCCTTCACCTGTATTTGCTCCTTCTCTTGTTTTAAGAGACTCCTCACTAAAGTCGAAAGTCTGCATGAAATCCCAATTGGCAGCTCTGGGTATCCGAGTCTCCCACGGATCAATGCTGAGTCTCTCGCACGTCACCGAGGGTTTTCTCAGGAAGCAGAACTTCAGCTGCTTGAGGTCAGGAATCGACAATGACAACCCAATGGAGAAAACAAACAAAACAAAAAAACAGTTCCACTCACATACTTGTACTCTGCTCTGACCTCGTCCTTTTTTTTTTTTTTTGCTTTTACAGAAATAAATAAGAAGAAAACCATCCAATCATTTCTTTCAGCGACTTGTAAAAGAGTTTATAACCTTGAACTCTTTTTGAATTTGTAATGTTACGACAGAAGAGGTACATTTCAGTCCCATCTAGTCAGCGCACATGTTTTCTGCGTGGCTTGTGGCGGACTGGACTTTGGTCTGCTTATGGTTTTCTTTCAACAAAAGTTTTCATCCTGGCTATTATTTCATAAAGACCAGATTTGTGGAGAGAGACGCAGCAGCTGATTCTACCCTGTGATGAGATGTGCAAAAGTTCAGAGAAACTGAATTATTTCGGCAACACACTGCCAATGAGTTTGTATTAAAAGAAAGAAACCCCACAAATTTGTTATTGTGTACTGTGGGGTTTTGTATGGTGTTTGTGTGTGTGCGTGCGCAAGTATATTCAGGTCTAAGGAAAACATTTGAAAATCCAAACCATATTGCTCAGCAAGTGTTACCGTGCTGTGCTGCTTTGGCAGGCGTGCTTCGGCACACAAATGTTTTTTTAAAAACAACCACATGTAATTTATTGGAGAACAGGGATGGCTGGTCATGCAGGCGGCGAGTGGTACATGCTGTGTGGGGGGTTGGGGGGCAGTGAGGAGAAAAGAGTGCCAGAGGGAATGTGTCAGACTCTGTTCACAGCTTTTCCATTTCCATCATTAAAACCTGGAGCCTAATCCATGCAGCTCCTTTAATCTCTTAATTCTGTTCCCATTTTCTCTGCAGCCTGCGCTCTCCTGTTCCATTCTCTCTGCCTCGCTCTCGTTCTCTGTCACTAATTCAAAATCGCATGTGTTTCTGGATGCGCCGTGCTTGTACCCTTTCGCCTCTCACGTGCACAATCTCCACCTGTGGTTTTCACTTAGCTTGCACCTTAAATGCTTTACGTGCCTCTGCGTTATTCATGCTCCTTTTTTTGGTCATTTGCCTGTGTCCTTGATTGTTGTCAGCTGTTAAGCATGACTAATGGTATGTAAGAGGATATACAGCAGCCACGCCGCGGAGCTGAGCAGCGACATGATTTGGATGGGAGCATTAGATGACTCGATTACCAAGACTGACATAAAAGAGTGAATTTTTTTGCGAGGTGGCAAGACAGATGGCCTGACAGTCCGATACTGAGCCAGAGAGAGCTTGGCCCGCTACGTTCTCTGTAGAAAACATGACATGGCCTGTCTGAATGTGAGGCCTGGTGCCTGTGTTGCTGTGTGTGTGTGTGTGTGTTTTTTTTCTGTTTTAAATTTTTTTTTACAGTGGCTACTGTATGACTGGAACAGCCTCTGATACGCTGCACGGGAATTATAATTTACCAAATATAGAAGCACGTATCAAACAGGCTCAGCCTCCTGCAGGAGTGTAACTTATTCATAAGACATTGCAATAACTGCATAAGCGCACATTAGAGATGTAAAAAGCCTACTTAGGACATCGTTTGAATTGATTAAGATTCACCCTGATCATTTCGACAGCTCAGAAGCTCATTAATGCTTTCCGTAGCTCACAGCTCTGCATCCGCTATAATTTCCTCCATTTTCCAAACCATTGGCTGTCGATTTCAGCTTGCCATCAAATTCTTAGCTCACACGTCACTCTGAAGGTAGTCTGCACCCAACATGCAGATGGGTGAGGAGGAAGAAATGTTTGGCCTGTACTTTCCTCCAACTGGTTTCTCTCTTTTTTTCCCCTGCTTTTCTGACCTACGGAATATTAATTAGGTGAAATCGGGCTGGAAAATAAAAACCCTAGGCAAATCAGAGCACAGCGTGTGACTCGAGGCAAAGTTTTCTGCAAGTGGAGCTGGTTTCTGATGTCTCTTGGAATTAAAATGAAGTAGAGTGAAAAAGTGTACTTTGTACCTTAGTAAGAATATATCTGCCTGGCGTGATGGTGCAAAAAAACAAAGGATTTGATAAAGATGTGCGCACAGACCATTCGTAAGATTGTGAAGGCAAGTCAAAATGTTTTGTTTTTTTTGTTTCAAAATGATCAACAACATTGATAACCTACATTTAAAGCCCATCTGTCCATCCTCTTCTTGTTAATCTAGATTGCCCGGAGTAATGAATGTGTGAGTGAAACCCAGATATCGCTCTCCCCAGTGTCACTGCCCGTGTTTTTCCGGAGGTTTTCTAAAGAGTTCAGAAGGGATTTGTTTTTCCTCTAGCGAGTTCTGAGTCTGCCCTGGATCTGTTCCTGGTTGACCACGACAGGGAAACCTCAGAAATAGAAATGCCAAGCAGGACTCTGGATCTGATGTAAATCCCTGAACCTCCACAGTCAACTTTCTTTCAGGTCTGGGTCCATCCCAAGATTCCTCTGGATGATGGAGCTCCTCATCCTATCACCAGATACTCTCCTCTCCATTACAATACCTTGAGATCCAATCCATGAACACCACAAACAGGTGGGAACCAATGGAGAAGATGAACCAGAGCTTACAACAGGCTGTTCTGGGAAATCCAGACACAGGTATTGTTCTCGTCTAAAAGGGAATAGCTGGTCCTTAAAAGCAGCCCCACATCACCCCCTCACAAAATCGTAAAAAGTCCCCACATCAACAAAATACATTCGTAATGGTTAAACCCAAATCCACTGACCTCCTGAGCAGCTCTGCAAGCATAAAGTTGAGAGCCACCATCCCACAATCAGGACATAATCTGCTGCTGCTCTTGCATCTGAGATTCATCGATTAGTCAGCGCCTCTTTTCCGACATCCTAGAGTAGACTTTCCCATGGAGACTAAGAGGCATCCCCCGGTAGATGGAAAACACTCATCAGTCCTCTTGCTAAAAGTATGACCAATTAATCTCATTGTAAACTGGAAAGCATACAAGAGGAGGAGACGGTGTTTCTCAAAGATATCTTGCAGATGTGTGAAAATTCCCGAATAGACAATAGAAAACACACAAACAGATAAACCACACAGAGGAAGTGCAGTAAGTAAGGGCATAATTATGAGAGTGGTTTAGTGTTTTACCAGGTACAGGTAGATAGTTGTTCAGCAGGATGGTGGTTCTGCTGCTGCAGTATTGCTTTGCCTAATGCCAGCAGCTCAGAAGGTTTACAGAAAGGCTGTGAAGAGTTTCTGACAATCTTCAAAGCCACGTTTCTGTAGCCGCTCTAAAACAAATCCTCGTGACGTTGCCTGATCCCCTCACCGTCCTCTCCAGGGCCATGTCATCTGCATCGTTGCAGTGGTCTTGAGGATGCTGATGGGGAGTTTGTTTCAGCTTCCCCAGAAAGTGCGGCCTGTTCAACCAGGCGAGGCCATCAGAGATCTGCACTCTGATGAACTTCGTGCTATTCCCTCTGCTGTGCGGCTGGCGATGCTGAGAGCTACGCGTTCAGCTTGTGACGTCAAAGATTGCAGCCTTCATTTTGTCCAAATCGAGCTCGAGGGTTGCCCTGCACCGGATGTCTTGTTGTTTTGATCCCTTCTCATCGTTGACATATCGTTCTCATGAATGAACTCTTCCCAGCTCACGGCGACTAGAGAGAACGCTGACATTTAACACCAATTAACCTTTAATCCCACTTTGCCAGACTTCACCTTTCACGACATTTTAAAGACGGTTAAAAGTGCTGCCTTGTCGGCAAGATAGGCCCAACACAAGCAAACCTGTTGTTTGTGAAGATGGTGGCAAACATTTCTGCAATAAGAAATTCAGATAAGTTTGTTCCAGCGTATATTTTTGCAGGGGCCCTTGCTGTAGTAGAAACCTGCTTCTTTTCCATTTCTGGTGCGATGTTCCTACTGTTCCTGTTACCCACAGTAATCGGTCTTACTCCACTTTCTTACACATGCACTCCTTCAGCTTCCTTGTTGCCGTTTAAGGTCACACCAGTCTTGAGTTTTTGCTGTTTCAACATTCAAGCAACTTTGAATGTTTTGATTTTCTTTTATCTCACATAAAACTAAGCTTAACGTTATGCTAATCCTGCGCAGCTCCAAAATATTGACTTCCCCAACAAAAAGCGATAGTCATGCATTTTTTATGCCGTCTTGCAGCGTGAGGCACAACTCTTTTAGAGGCAAACAATAGAATAGTAAAAAAAACGAGTGTCTATGTCTTCAAAAGCCACAGCGGAAGTTGATTTAATAAGCTCACACTAATAATACTTTATGAAATATTTCACCATTTTTGTGTCTTAAGCTCTTTGACATCCTGCAGGGATTGTTGCTTCAATCTTCATATTTTCCTTCCTTTCCTACTGTCACATTTCAAGGTGAAGGTTTCAGAATAACAAGTCCTTTGTGTTATTAATACTAACTAAATATTTCACCACGCTCATCTGAGCATCCAAATGTCCCTTTTCACGTATTCAGCAAGAAGGAAGAGACTATTAGGCACTTAGGGAGTTGAGAAGGAGATCAAACGTAAAGACTGACTTGTTCAACACTCAGGCATTTCAAGTAGCAGATAAGAGCCTGTTAGTCAACGTCACTATTAACAACAACTCTATGGAAACCTTTGAAAAGAAAACCCCCACAGAGGTGTGGAACTGCCGTCTTTCATGCAGCAGAGGAGTTGTGGCGAACAGGATGCAGATAGTGGATTTCTTGGCTCCGTATACCCGCTGTGTCAGCCTGAGTCACCGCGCTCTGTTGGCATCGCGTACTGCTGAGGAGGCTCCTCAACACACCGAGGCTGTACATCATCATCAGTCTCTGTTTTCTGTGTGTGTGTGTGTGTGTGTGCGTGTGTGTGTGTGTGTGTGCGCGTGCCTGGACGTGCAGGTTCGCTGCAAAATCTCCCAATAGGCCCCACTGACTCTGGGAGCAACAAACAAACACTGCGGCAACAACAGACCCGGCTCAAATTCCCTGCTGTTCCCAAATATACCAGGAGGATTGTTTTCTTCCATCTCTCCTATCCGAAGGCACTTTGTACCACAATATACTACAAACACATAAATATTGTGAAAAAGAGAAAATAAATAAATAAATTACCACTACTAAATAACATCTTTTAAAAAAATTATATATACAGTTATTTTTTCCTCTTAATAATGAGGCTAACTATTTAATTCAGTCATTCCTTTTATTACGAATAGAATCTACCGGTGCCTTTTGTTTCTAATACCATTTTAGACCTTAATTAGCTGTCTCAGTGACTAATATTCGTGAATAACCTAAAACCCAAGTTAAACAACTTTAGTTGGATTTAAAGCCCTTGATTTGTTTCACTTCCTTTTAGTTTTCATGTGTCTTTGTTGTTTTCTGTGACATAAACCACAGGAGTTTGTTGATGAGTGTTAATAAGTATTTCAGAAGTGATCAAAAAAGGCTTATACTGAATCAAATCAAAGCTGTAAGGTGTAATATAATTATTAACTATGTAAACTTTTTTTAAGTGATGGAGTGTTAAAAGTGTTTTTTTTTAGGGTTCAGGAGACAACACCGGGCCAAGCAGGTTCAGATACTACAATTTACATTAGGTTTCAATTTCCTAATTAGATTGTACAAATAGCTTAATGGTCAGTTTCATTAATAAATGTCTGTGAGCAATAAGCTGTTGTTTTCCATGAGATTGGTATCCGGTTCCAAGCTTCCGGCCTGACAGCCGGATGAATGGACGGACGCTACGTCCAGTGTCACGTTTTCCACCTGAGATAGAGGACGTGTTTTCAGTGCGACCGCCGAGCCGAAAATAAATGAGCCGTTTTTGAAAAGCCGACAGACACCGACAGATGCCTTGTTGACTCAGGTTCAGACCAATTATAATTTGTATTTTGTGGCCTCTGGGCACCGTAACAAAAAAAAATCAAATGATTACATTGTTTGTTTGGTTTATTTGAATTTCTGTGGAGTGAGTGTGAATCTATCTGCTTTTCTTTGCTGGGGTTAATTTCATCTGCCCCTTTCGCGTTTAACAAATGTCAGCCTGCTGTTGCCGTTTGCTGACGGTTTGCTGTACCTGTAGTACAACAAACCAGGAAGCCCCTTGGATTTGTGATCAATGTGTCGTCACATTAAAACAGGAAAAGTTCTCCAAAATTCAAAGGCGTCACTACAGTCCCTGCAGTTGAAGGATTTCTAGTCATAGGATTAAAAGAAAACTTAAACACGGGCGGCTTTAAGAACAGCTTGTCTGTTGAGTGTGATTTTTTTTTATTTTTTAGCTGCAGCAGAAGGAGCAGTCGTCCCTCTCAGGTGGCTTCTTGTTATTAAAGTGCCTGAGGAATAATTACCTCTAAATTAATTGGGTGGGAGGAACAATGCACTTTAGAGCGGACTCCTTTTGTGTTATCCATTATGTATAGGTCCGCTGACGGCTTTGAAGTGATCATCACGCCGCTGTATTCCTCTGCCAGAGTCGTGTGAAGTCCTTATTATGGCCTTTGGGTGTATCCGTGTCTGCAGCACATCAAGGTGAGCGGAGGGAACGCTCTCGCCTGCGACCGCCTTATGGACAGGATTCAATTATAAAACACCTCCAACAGAACTCGCTGGGATTGCTGAGATTTAATCAGCCTGTCACGCTGACAAACTCCGACTGAACGCGAGCAATTACTGGAAGAATTAATGAATTAGCGGAGGCCTGAAAGAGTGCAACGCTAATTATGCTCACATGTTCTCTAAGCTGTGCATTTGTTCTGATGTAAATGTTTTAAGTGAAGCGGTATTTATGAATTTGGCTTTCCAGCAGCAGAAAGACGTATGTGGATGTTCATACTAGAGGTTGGCCATTTTCATTTTCATAGAAGAACATGAAGAAAACAAATAAACAGAGGCAAGAATCCAGTACCTGGTTATTTTCCTCATTAAAATAAAGAGAAAGGAAGTGTGTGAATTAGTTGTCTTCCCCTTTCCACCTGATATTTTTCTAAAAAAAAAAAGACACATTATCTTACCTTAGCCCTGACCAATGTCAAGGAGATCTTTCACCTGATTCTTTAAATTCAGTCGCTTATTCGGACATTAATCCCAAAGGTAATAGCGTTTTGAGTCAAGAGTTTGTACTCACAAAATAAAAGAATTGCTTAAATACCAATTTTAAAAAGACTGCCATAATAACTTTTTATTTTAATTTTAACTTCTTTCTCTGATATCCCCTTCTCTTGTCGTCATGATCATGGTCGTTGCTTCTTCTTCCAAAAACGACACTTTCTGCACGTTTTTTTGACATCGCTGCAAATACCCTGCGTGAACGGGGCTATTTGTTGCAATAAAAACATGTTTGCTTTGTGTCTTTCTCTCACATCACAAGAATCTACAAGCAAACATTGACATGTTTGTGTTTTTCTTTTTGTGGCAGCTTCATTGTAAAACACTTGTGTGGCTTCAGTCGAGGACGGCAGCGGCTGCGGGATTCTCACTCTGTTCACTGAAGATAAGTAGTTACATTGGTGCGCGAGTCTGACACCGTGGGACTCCTTCGTTCAGCCGTGATTACAAGATATCTCTGCTCTCGTGTCGCTCACACGATGGCGTCAACATTAATGATGAAATCTGTGTGGAAAAAAACAAGGATCCAAATATGAAAATTCCTTCCCAGATAATTCGCAGGGCCTTCGTCCCAGTTACATACGTTATCTGTGCTAAATTTGTACTTTTTCCGCTTGTTGATAAATGTCCCCCAGTAGGCCTCCTTCGACCTTAATTACGCAGTCTTAGCTTAAATAATTTCTTTTTTCTTCATCCATTCAGTGTCGGAAAAATGTATTCAAAACGGGACAAACTTTCATCCTGACATGCAATAGAGCTGCAACATCGCTGCGGCGAGTCTCCGGCTTCCGACGGCGGACGGAGGACGTAGGCCTCCCCGTACCGTTTGAGCCTATTGTGGCATGAATGTGACCTTGCACAAGCTATTGATCTGTATCTCCACTCATTCAAGTTTTCAAAGGACCCGTTGAGTCATGTCAGTCATTTCAATATCACACCTCTCTTGTGGTTTCTTTCTTTTTTTTTTTTTTTCTGTGCTGTTTGGGGTCGAGCCCAGATAATTGGATTTTCCAACCACGACCTGTGTGCAGAGTCAGAGAGAGAGAGGGGTTGGGGGGAAATTAAAATCTTCCGTGTGGAGTAAATCAATGTTAAAACACTCCCTCTTACTCTCAAAAAAGTGCTACACGTGCACAGAAAAGCAATTAACCCACTGCAGGAATTGATTTAGTCCACTACAGCTTATCGCTTTTGGCGTGGTTGAGATTTTTTTCACACCCACGGGGGGACAATCAAAGATCTTTTTTTGTTGTTGTCTTGTTTCAGAACCCAGCGGCATTTCGGGATTAGCACTGATTTTTTTATCTTCACCAAGCAATTACCTGCTATGGTAATCAATGCCGGACTGATGTCTTTAATAGTCTATATAGCATCGCCTCCTCGGCAGGCTGTGCAAATTACAGCGATTCATCACCAGAGAGAGCCTCCCTCGCTGCTCTGCTGGAAATGCTGAATCAATTCTCATATACTGAACACACACATATACAAACCTTCCTTCCCATGATGCGACTCCAGTGGCAGCGGCTCTCTGTATTCTGGCAGAGGTCGCAAACACCTTGCTGCCTTTTTAAGACGAGGCATTTCATCAGGAACGTTTTGAGTCAGGATTTTGTAAGTTTGAAGCTGGAGTGGCTCTGTCATGAACTTGCCTGGTGAGGAGGCGCTTTACATTTAGAGTCCTGTTCATTGCTGCAATCTAATACATGAGTGGGCGTGCAAAGAGCTAAATAAAAGCCTCCCTCTCCCTCTGATACATTGAAAATAAAGAATTTATTGCTCCTGCACAGCTGGGCGCTGATAAACTAAGGAAAGACAGCTTCTGCTCCACTGAGCCGCAATGAACACATCTGCAGTTCTCCCTCGTCACTCTCCCCCCATCCCTCCTCCGTCTTCTGTGGCGCGTACGCCCTCGGAAGGAGGAAATCGATAAGTGTTGTTTCTGTCTTCCACGTGACACCTGCCAACTCCTGCAAAGCCGATGTCTCACATGCAGACGTTTTTTTGACAAACACGCCGCAGCTGAGGACCGTTCAGTTCGGGGGGTTGGGGAAGGAGCCGAGACAGGCGAAGTCAAAACAGGAAAGATGGCTGATCATCGACTCCTGACAAGATGAGGCGCCAGCGGTGGTAATAATAGATGGACGCGTGATGCAGTCATCCACTCTGGCAGGCAGGGACGCTTACTCACGTGGTTGGAAAAATATCACCCAAGATGTGATGTCATCTGAGCTGCAGGGTGGTGTAGTTATTAGAACAACAGTATTATAGCAGTAGAGACTTTTTGGACATTTGTGGGGGTTTTTTTTACTTCTTGTACTCGCCTCCGTTGTCTTCTGGTGGCGCAGCTTCCTGCCAGAGTTCATTTAATCAATGAAAGCCTGTCTCTTTCCACATGCAACTCTTTGTCAGAGTTGGTGCAGCAGCTCAAAGTTTATAAGTTATTCAGTAAACTCCATCTCTTGTGCAAAACTTAAAGTTAGGAGTAGAGTTGTGGCAAAAAGAACAACGTGTCGTGAATTAAAGTAAGCCATGTCATCTACTTAAGGTATCCACATATCTGTCTGGGTTTTTGCAAGACACCGAACCTGAATGAAGCACCTGCACCAATGTTTAAGAAAGTTGATCTGCAGTGTTCCAAGTCAGCCTCGTAGGAGGCAATAATGCACTTGTTATAGCAGGAGAGTAACTATATATTTAAAGGAGTTAAAAAAAAGAAACAACTGAGTTAAATAACAAAGAAAATACGGTGATTTTTGTTCTAAATATCACAGTCTTTGTGGTCCCTAGATGATGAATTATCCAAAGCAGCAGATTCGTCTCAGCTGTATTTCTTTAAACAAACACGGGCCATTACTGTTATTCTTCTTCTATTTATCATCTAACTAAAGCAAGAGCAGTTTGTCACAATCTTTTTGTAAAGGATTCAGCAATTGCCCTTGATATTTTTATATCATTTAATACGTGGAATCTATCAAAAGGATAAATTTTTTAAATGCCTGACACTTTAAAAATGAATGTGTAAGATTTATTTGGCAATTATGTATTTGATACCACAAATCCTCAAGCCATAAAAAGGAGAATATTTTGTGAAAATTACTTTCTGTAAAAAGTAATAAAAAAGTTTTTAAAAAATCAGTAGCAGGAGAAAGAATCTGAATACATTGATTTAGTCCCAATGTGCTGAAGTCAGGAAGTCCTGCAAGCAAGCAGTACCTCAGCATTATTGATGTTTGTGTTGTAAAGCCTGGATATTTACAAGTATTTAAATCTTATTTGCATTTAGAATGACCTTAGTTCATCCAAATACATTTCCCCATTTATCCAAAGGGACAGAAAATGTTTAACTGACTACACTTTGACCATAATGTAACAATGAATTTTAATTGTCACATTAGGACTGATTTATTTTCTCACATCTCCATTCCTATTGGCTCCAGTCTGACAAGGTTAACCTATAGCTCCTTTGATTGGTGGATTACATTTTTTGATGTGTTTCTCTACATGGGAGCTGTGTGACGAGCATCCTAATCTTGACTCCACTTCTACACAAATGGAAACAATATCATCCTGTTTTTTTAGCAGCACAAACAGATTGGCGGATAAACTCCAAATCCACGAGTAGCTTTTCAGTCGCGGTGGCGTTTATCCGACATTTTCTTTGGTTCAATCCCCGAGAGTGAGGGATCAGCTGTGTCTGCATGTGCTGTCCAATTTCGTTTTTTTTTTTTTTTTAATAAGACAGATGCTGCTGATTAAAAAAAAAAAAAGCACTTACTGTGTGCGATGTCTCTATGTTCCCGTTCAAATTATCGAAATGCAGAAGTAATTACCAAGGGGCTTTTTTTTTTGTGTGCCAAAACACGTGTTTAGGCATGAAGAGAGTCCCGCAGTTCTGTTCACATGAAAATGAATCTGAAATGATTAAATGCGTTTGCCTGAGAAAACTGTCTTCTCACTTCAGGGAAGCAAAGATGCCAAACGGAGCTCCTCAGGATGAATTTTTCAGAAGTTAAAAAATTACAAAGGCACTAAAGCAGAGCAATCAAAGCCCACCAAAAATACAACAGCCGAAACAAAGATCTGAGACTGTAGCAATGATTGCAGGAGGGGAAAAAATTACCACTGAAGAGACTTAAAAGAGACTTTGCAAAGACTTAAAGCAATGAAGTAAAATTGAAGTGACTGCTTGGATCAAAATGACTGAAGGGGGTTTTAGTCTAAACGCATGGAGGAGGAAACTATTGACTAAATTACTGGGTCTGGTTTTTATGTGTCCACCTGATAGTGTAGAGATCTTTAATGATGCCCTGAACGGATCAGCTCTGACACCGTTTATAGGCAGATGGCTATGGAGACATGGATCATTTAAAAATACTAACGCTTATTGCTTTTTGGTGTAGAGCTGATTTAACTTGCAAAAATAAGGTAAATAATAAACTAGTGACCTTTACCATACCATCGGATGAGAAACTAACCCCAGTATTGTGTTGTTTAATGTTTTACAGAACAAATTGTCTGGTAAAAACTTACTTCATGCAGCGAATCTAGACTCTCGGTTATTGACAGGGGTGAAAATAAGGGGGTACGGCAGGGTACTAAGTACCCCTAAAAGATTTAGCGAGGGTACGCAGTACCTGCAAGAGAGGAGCGGCTGTCTGCTGTAAAAAATCAGTGAGTTCACTGTGCAGCTGTGAGTTCACCCACTAATCAGCCGTGACTGATTAGTTTTTCAAGAACAATCTAAAACATGACCTAATCAGTTAATGAATACCTTTTTCCTCATTTCATATTGTTTCTGAACTGTTCGTGCTTTACTAGAGCAGGACTGCAACATGTCGATCGCAGAAGGTTTTGAGTCGATCTCGGCATCAGGTGACAAACTGAACGCCGCCAGGAGGCTGAGAGCAGCACGTTCTCCTCTGACTCCTTATCAAAACGTTCGTAACTTTATTAAGGAAAAACAACAAAAAAAATCAACATAACGTGCTCAAATTAATGACCCAACAATAACAATAATCTCAGTGATTATTGTTTCAACAAGATGTTGCGCTATTCTGTGCGTTTCGGTTCCATTATCAAAATAACTAGCAGAGCGGGAGTTTAAAATTAACTAATCAACCACCACTGTGTTCAGGGAGCTTATTAATGATCGCAAAATAAATATCAACCCTGCAAACCTAATATTGTAACGGACTGAATGTTATATTTTTAATGTAATCTCAGGTCGGCTTGTGGAGCGCAGGAGGTTGCCATGGCAACGGGTGTGCTGAAATGACAGAGAGAGACGGAGAGTAAAACGGTGCGAGTGGTTTAGAGTTGATCAGCTGTTCAGGTTGTTTTCCTTTGTCTTGGCTCATCACAGCCGCTGTAATTTCTGAACATTCAATAAACGACAAACTTGGACTAATTACCTCGTTCTTTGTGAGTATACATCATTTACAACAAACATCAAACACGGTAAATGTGTTTCATTAAGTATTTAACAAACAAATAGCTTCTTCCGCATTAATTATGTGGAATTAAATTAATTGTCTAATATAAAAAAATAGTTTGGTGTTTTCGGGCTCAGAGTCTGAGAGGCTTTTCCTTTATCAAACAATTTTTTTTGCCTCTTATTTAATGGAAATATTGATGTTGATGAGACTTTCTCCAAAATAATAACCTTTTTCAACCTTTATAGCTCCACTGTTGAAAATGAGAAACATTCACAAATGACATTGAAATAAAATTAAGTCCAACATCTGGTTTGAGGTGGTTCCTCTGAAACCTGTTGGAGGAAAAATATTCCAACTTTAGAAAATGAGCTTTAACATAACAGAGCTCTGTGGTTCCTCCTATCAGTATGAGAGTCAGAGTGAGGAGGCGCCATGTTAGGAAGAGAAGTGGAAGCTGCAGGATCTTCAGAACAAACAGGTCATGATGCTGGGCTATTATCCCTCTGTCTGGACACAGGATCAATATAACCAGTTTAAAAGCTAAAATGAATGGTAATTTGCCAGACATGGAAAACTGGGATGCACTCCATGCCTTGATGTTCAGGATTTAGGTCTCATGGCATCTCAAGGTGTCAACATTGCAGCCAGTGGGCTGAAGAAAATACAGCTTTATTTTGTAGCAGCTTTTATCGTTTTGCAAAAAAATTTATCAGCACAGAAACTCCAAAGCACACAAAGAAGTAATATATATATATGTATGTATGTATGTATGTATATATATATTTTTGTCATAGTACCCCCAAGAATTTAAAACTACTTTCACCCCTGGTTATTGAGAAATGTCACTGGAGGCCTGGACTCTATTGAAGTTTTACATTGTGATGCTATTATAACATTCGACTGTGATGTGTGCAAATCGCCAACTCGATCGTGAAGGAAGCTACGCTATGAAGCTTACCAGAAAAAACCCAAAACATCTTCCCCACTGTAAAGAGAGAAATGCTGATCCGAACGAGACGGATGTCAATGAGAGCTGCAAGGAGGAAATGCATCCTGAGAAACCGAGCTCAATGGGACAAATCCCAGACACAACACAGAGAGGAGATGAGAATTGAGCGTTTGTGTAGGAAGGCAGTAGCTGGGCTGCAGAACAACCCAACCAGGTTGTTTTTATTTACTTAAATATCCAGAAAAACTGGAAATTTTTAAATAAAAAAATGTGCAGAAACATTAAAATTGAATACTGTCTAAATTCAATAAACCAGTGTGGAGAAACCTTTCAGTCATGAGACAATTCACTATATCTGGACAGAGGAAGGAGCATTTAACAATAGAAATGAATATGGCCTTTAGGGATGAACTCAGTCAGGTAAATGTTTTCATTCTTGTCCTGTCCTGTGTTTCTGAAGGTGAACATCAGCTATTTTCTCCTATTTCTCCCCATCACTCCTGTTTAGTTATGCAGTCAAGATCTTTCACCTTCAATTCTCAGTCAATCAGCCTATAATTTATTCTTTATAAATTGTAGGCTATTTCAGTTGCTCTGCTCTTTAGGATTGTACTTATGCAACCTTTCTCACCCCATCTTCTCTCCTTTTGAATCAATCTCCTAACGTTGCCGACGCCGGTCAAGGTTTCTGCTTTAATAGTTCAGCTGAAAGATTTCAGAAGTCCTTCAATTCAACTTTCGTCAAGTTCAGTCCTCATTTGAAGCTCAAATCTTGCCATGTTTTCTGTTTTTGAATATGGATACGAGCGCATAAACCAACCATGAAACCTTGAACAAAATTAATATTAGAAGGGGAGGAGGGAGTTGTGTAAAATTATCCCTTTTTTTGAGCTGTTCCATCAAAAACATACCCGAAGAGTTACTTTGATTTTTTTCATGTGTGTTTGAGAAACCGTCTAATCGCTCCTGTGGCAGCCTAAATGCTTGTTCCCACAAAGAGGCAAGAGCAATTAGCAAACACCTGGTCAGATGAGCTCATCATAGGAACTATTTCTCAGTCCAATGCTCTTGAGAACTGTTGTAAACGGCGTAATGAACAAATGCTATGATGGCATGCTGATGGCGGAGTGTCAGAGTAGGAAAACAGGCTCAATTTTAAGGCGCCAAACTGCGAAATCGCATTTCTTTTAAGTTATATTTGATATATGCAGTGTTTTTTTTTTACAAATGAAGGTAACATAGTTACTTGACTGTGCTGTAAAATGACACTATGTGCCCGGGAGGCACACAATGCCTCCCCTTAGAAGACTTTCACTGAGGCAAATGTGTTGTGGATTATTAACCTTTTCATGCATGAATTATGATCCTTTGTGTCAGGATTTTTTTCCAATTTTTCTTTTTGATTTTCTTAAGGCATAAAAAAGGTAGGAAAAAATAATTTGTAAAAAAAAACTATATATATATTATATATATATATATATATATATATATATATATATATATATATATATTTTTTTTTTTTTTTTAGGTGATCAATTGTAATTTTCTCCAAATACAAAGTTGTTATTTGAAAATTACATCAGTAGTATTGCTTTTTAGGGGTTATCTGAGGTCACAATATTTTTTTTTCCTGCAAGAATCGTCTACAGTAGAAGGAGGGACCTGGTTGGTCAGCATGCTTTTAGGTCTGTCGGCCATATTGGATTTAACAAAAAATTATTTCTTGCATTTGTAGCTGATGGTCAGTATTTGATAGTGTATCTTATGATGCATTAGTGTCCACTTCAGTGGTCTGTGTGCATTTATAACATAAAAATCCACAAGAAGCACAAGAAAATGGCTTTTAGACAGCTGTCCAACGTAGTGACCAGTGACCACTATGCATGAAAGGGTTAAATGAGATTGATTGAGACTCGCAGTGGTTGGGTCAGCTAAGTGGTTGTGGATTTTCCAAAGGAACCATTCTGATTGGGGCTTTCAATCTGCAGACGGTGATAAGAACAAGGTCAGACAGGCAGACAAGTTACCTTGAGTGGATTGTTCACAGAGGACCAGTGGAGGTTTGTGATAGACAATAAGTGGGTGTAGGTCCCAAGGAAATAGAGCACAAATTATGAGCCATCCCCACGAACAAATAGGGTCCAGATTACGACACCGTAGTGGGACAACCTGGCACTGCTTAGCAGGCCTCTCAGGCTGTTGCTTGATGAATCGGTCATTTACGGGCAGTGAGCAGCGCAGCCTGCTGTGGAGGAGACACAAAGACAAGAGGAGATAAAATGAAACACAAACCAAGTTCACCACAGGATATTCACAACTTTATATTAAATTACTTTGATTTTCATTTATCTTTCCTGCATATTTGTTAAATAAATCCTGCTACCACTGATTCTGGTTCTAATTATAATTTGGACCAGGTGATTCCTATGGGAAATCTTTAGGTGTTTGCCCATTTCTAATGGCTTGGCCTGGGCTTTCTTAGTATTAACAGTATAAGCCATTTTCAAGTTTTCTAAGGGATCCTGTTAACATTCAACCTATATTTTCTGAGTACAGGAGGCACATAAAATATTTATGCCAATAAGTAAAGTGTCCTGTCATCTTAAGTCATCGTAAAAGGCTATAAATTCTCAATAATGACATTCAGAGGGATACTAGTGGTGCTTAGAAACCCTGGCATGCTACATCATTCTACTGCAAAATTTAATGTGATTTTTTTGTTCACAAACCTAATTGAAAACAGGCTGAAACAACAAGCAAAAGCAGCGCGCCAACATTTGGCTGAACAGTGACTGGAAAGCAAAACACTTACAAATAAAATATGAAATAAAAAATGACCCACGGAGAATAAAGCTATTGAGTAATGTTTACTCTGGAATAATACCAGAGTTTCTTGGACAGGAGTTTTGCATTCATGTGCCTTCACCACATAGATTTCCATCCCAAAATTGGATTTTTTTTTTTCTTCCTGTGTTTTCACACCTCGCTTCTTCTCTTGCAAAACAACTCATACCATGAGGATGAAAACCCAAAGCACAAACTGTCAGGGGAGAGCTGACTGGAAATGTAAATATCCAAAATGACATCAAGGCTCGACATCATTTTGTTCTCCCCAGAAACGCCTTGCAACTCCAAACATTACTCCAGCTCCACAGAGTCAGAACATATTAACTTCAAACAGAGTTAACATGCTTGATCTGGATAAAATCGAGCATGTTATTGCTCACATTGATATCTAAGGCATTCTTGGTGTTGTGTTGCTGCTGGAAGCTGTGGTCTGGCTCTATGTGAGCGTATCTGTCAGTACACTCAATGTAGTCCGCAACTTTGTGGAAGTCTGAACAGTGACTTGCAAGAGTGGAAGAAAATACTGAAATTAGAAGTATTAGCTCTGGATATTTACTGCACATCGTCACAAATGAATGAATAAATAAATAAATGCTCTACACAGATTGTTTTGCGTGGATTTTGTGGAAGAGAACATTACCAGGTGTGACTATATTATGATCTCGGATACAGTCCCTTTAAGGGTATCGCAGTAAGGCGCTCTGAAAGCCTTGTCTTGTAACATAAGCCCCAATAAAAGGAATCAGCGTTTGCAGTTGTAAGCTGACAAAAAGCATAAAAGCTCAACAGGTATTTTTACATGGTACAAAATGTCCGTCAAGAACATTCAACCCTTATAGCTCTATAAAACTGACTTGAAGAAGACAAAACGTGAAGGCAGACTGACTGTCAGATCGGACATGTACGAAGAGTTAAATTCTTGTTTTAGTTACAGTCCGGAGGCGTTTACACTGCCTGTCGACAATGACGCAAACAAAAAGTGAAAGCAGATGTACAGAGCGATGCACCTTTCCGCTGTTTACAGAGGCCGAGGAGGGCCTTTTGGCTGTTTAGCCTCTATATGAACACGCATACCAGCCTAATTTCTGAAGCGATAACATTTATTTAGCCAGAGCTGAGTGTTAGCAAAACATGTCAGGACGTGAACACGGCGCAATGCATTTTCCTGCAGATGGATGGGAGCATTATTCAGCACTCAGCGCTTCCCTGAGTAACGACATCTCGCATCTTCTGCCCCAGAGAAAATGAAACTTAATGAAACAATTTGCAATCATGTGGCATTCAAGTCGTTGGCAGCTGGTTCTCACAGCTTTTGTTTCAGGCACAGCTCAATCTGTGTTTCGCGTAATCTCTTCCTTTGTGCCTGTGGGGATGTGTCGAGTCCCCAGACGTAAACTTGGAGCATGACAGGTCCTGTGCCGGATCAAAACAGCCTTCACTGTCGTTCAGTAAAAGGAAGACAGAATGCGAACTGTCACATCTGGCTCACCGGCTGCCGCCGTTTCTGCAGAGCCTCACAATCACGCCAACATCTTTGTTATCTCTGTCATCACATTATTCCCCCCTCCTTCTGTTCTCCTGCAACCCGTCCTGCCTTGTCTCCTTTCTTTGCGTCTTCACAATGAGCAGAAGCGAATTGCCGATCGGAGAACATTAACGCCGGTAAATTCCACAGGAAGGCAAGAGGACGACTGTTTACATAGCGGAGCATGTCGGTTTATAATGAAATTGTCTTTGACTTGCCAAACAAAAGAAGGCCAGAGGTGGCCTGAGACTGAAGAGAATTTCTGTGGACCGAGTTATGAAGGTCCCATACAAAAAAATACAAAAAAACAACAGCTCTGTTTGCTGAATTCAAAGAGAGACGGCATCCTGGAAGCACTGTGATTTGCTCTTCTGCAAAGCAAGTTAGCAGCAAGAAATACTAATGTGATGTGATAGCTCTACGATCTCGCTGGTGGCAGCAGATATTTTCCCTTGATGTCAACTGAAAATAAATCTCCTTCCCATTTTCTATCTACTGACCTGACTCCGTGGGTAAGATAACTCCTTTTTAGAATCAGTGAAACATATAACATCACTTTAGGAAGAAGATGTATTGCTCCATTTCCTTGCTTCCACATACATAATGTAGACAAGATACGGGAATAGGTGAGCGCTATTTATATTCTAACTAAAATGTCTGGAAATGCTTTATTCCAATGAATGCTGATGCTGGGTCGAGATGGCAGAGATAAACAGGGTGTCTACAGGAGTTTTGGTATGTACAGCTCAAACCAGAAATGTGCACACACTGTAGAAAAAGTAACTTAACCATTTGTTTATTTATTATTACTGTTGGAAACTAAATCTTAGCATTTTCTGTTTCAGAATTGTTAGTAAGCAAGAACATTTTTTTCAAATTAAGAAGTTTATATACACAAAAACTACAATGTTGTTACAACATCTGGGAAAGCCCAGATGACGATGTCAGGATTTATGAAGTTTCTAATAAGATAATTTACAATATTTATGTTGATTGGAGAAGAAATGTTTTAAAGGAATCTGAGTCTAGTTAAACACGTTGGCCTAAATATGATGTAAACTCCCCATTAACCTAAAAGATGTTGTTCATGACATAGAAAAACTTACATTTACTTAAAAAAAATGTATAACTTTATTAGATTTTTTTTTACCGCTATATTTTCACATCCACAATGCAAGCTGGACCAATGACACGGGCAGATTATAAAGGACTCAAGTCATAAGAACAAAGCATAAGAAGGCAACGTGGTGGAGGCTGACGTGGGCTGGATTGAGGCAAGCTTCCTTAAAGTTTTCATGTGCCGTTATATACGAGATATCTGCTGAAGCAAAGAAATCTACTGATCTATTGCTTACTGAGCTAGAGCTAATACCATTAGCAAGAGTTAACTGCAAAATCAAAACAATTTGAATGATGACGATGAAAGATAGCAAATAGATGTTTAAAGTGACCGTGAAGCATCTTTAAGTCTTTGTAACACATCATTCTAATACATTTGGAAAAATGTTTTGATTCAAAACTGTCAAAATGTTTAAATTTGATGCCGTCAAATTTTGATCCTGTTAAATAGTTGATAACTATTAACTATTGAGTTATTAGCTAACTTAAGAGAAATAGCTATTATGTCAGCTATTTCTACTTCAAGTGAGCTATTTCTAACTTAATTGCTTGAGTTATGAAGTGGAGCTCCTTAGAGAATTCTGTCGGATCGACGTTTCCACGCAGCAGCAGAAACGGCAGCTTTTTCAGTCGACACTGCCCTTCATTCGTTTGGTCCGCCTCATTTTCATTTCCCCACACGGAAATGATTCTACTACTACTAATATTGTAACCCAAACATATACAAACAATATCAGAAAATCCATTGTCATAGAGAGGAGGGGATGTTTGCAAGCAGTTAAAAAATATATTTCCTATAGCAGGCATCCCTTGACTTTACACTTTGCCGAGCCCAAGAGCTTTGGCTGCAGATGTTTGGTTTGTTTGACGCAGGTAGCCTCTGTTCCCCTGGGAGAATTGCCGGTAATGACTTAGCTGCAATGGAGTGTAGGTGTATGGGTGGGCTGGGATTAAAAGAGAAGGGAATAAAAGCAAGAGCGGGGAGCTAATCACCAAAGCCTAATTAGGCTTTTAAATTTATGCAGAAGTGGCCAGGTTTCTAGTCTTCAAGAGATTGCATTCAACGTGCATGATTTCAAGGTAACTCCGGCAATGACAGTCTTATTCATTACTGCCAAATTACTGCTGCATCTGAGTTCTCGGAAGCAGGTGATGAATTTTAGCTGCAGAATAGGACTCCAGGCTCGAGGTTATTTAATTACGGAAATTTAGGGAAATTTGTGCTGTTGCTTTTTGTCATAAAGAGGAAAGATAATGCATAATTTTACACGCACATGCTCTGTTGAATAAGAAGTCAAATAGTTTTTCCACAGATTTATGATTTTTTTTCCTGAGCTTCAGAGATGCTAACAGAGAATAATATTAGAAGAGTAGTATATCTCCTATATTTTTTTATTTTGTTTTGCCTCATGCCAACATGACACCATGATGTACTTAATTGGGATTAAATGAGATAGAACAAGATAAAATAATGCAGTGTTCAGTAGAAAACATGATAGATGACATTCATAGCATTTATTCTGATTGAAAGTCTAGAGACTTCGACTAATATGTCATTTTGCTAGTTGTTCACTTATGTTTTCCACTAAATCTTTTGGGTCTTGAGAAGACTTGTGCCTTTGTACTCACATGAAATTATATAGATGACTCTTTTTTACCTATTATGTTATTTCTTAAGGCAAGTGGATGCACTTTATTTTATTAAGAGGTTTCACAGTAAATGGAAATTGATTACATGTGTGCCACACTTCTCAGATATCAATTTGAATACAAACCATGTATTATTGTCTTTATGCTAATCCATCACAGAAATCCCCCTAAAATACATCATAAATATGAAAAAAATGAAGGAAAGCTAGGTAATGAAGAAGTAGCCTTTAAATTGTTAGTATGACTGTACAATCCAGGTGCGAAGCATGTATATTATTTCTAGCTGCCTGGAAGTTTTAGAGATTCTGGTTGGGATCATTTTATTCCACAGTGATCAGATTCTTGGTTCAGGTATTAAATAGAAGTTATTTAATCAAACAGTACAGTTTTTTTTTAGAACTTTAAGTTCAATCTAGGTAAAAGAAAATTAGATTTGGGTCATCAATACATTGCAAACCATCGATTTAAGTCTTGGCCGCCTTTCAGGGAACTGTCACACGCGAGAGGAAAGGAGATGTAGTAACTTAATGTGAGCATCAAAGTCCCTTAACGTCTCTGTTTTCTGGTGCAAACTGTTTTCAGACTGCATGTTGTCTACACCATTTTTTGAAGCAGCTGTATTTGAAGTAATAAAATCCGTGCACACGAGAAGAGCGGAAAAGTTGCTTTCCAATCATAATAAAATAGCTTAACAGATCCTAAATTGCTTTCTGCTACTTTTGCACATCTGTTATGATGAATAACTCTGCCAAAGGGAAAGTTATTTGCATGCAGAAGGAGCACTAGAAGTTTTTCAAAGACCAACTAATGCTCAAATTAAAGGACTTAAATCACAGAGTAGCTGAATAGGAGATGGAACATGGTGCAGATGTGCAGGAACAGCATAGAAAAGACCAAAAATGAGGAATTTCCTCCATTTAAACTTTAATCTCTACTAACTAGTTGTTCAGACCAAGGGTGTCCAAAGTGTGACCCCTGACCACAATTCAAAGATAATACACATTTGACCCACATGTGTGGGTGTCTGATCCAGTTGGAGAACTTTTATGTTTAAAATAGGGCAAAATTATTACCTAAAAATTAAAATCTTCTTACAATGTCAGATGCAACACATAGTATTTGATTTTTAATAAACGTTCCCTTTTATTTCATTTTAGCTTCATACTAAATAGGAACTCATCTGTGCAGTAGCTTTTACTCAAAAACAGAGTAATTTATTAAACTTAGTTTAATACTGCAAGTGTTTTCAAACTAAAGGTTTTAGGCTATTTTAATAGAAGCCGTAAAAAGAGTAGCAAAAGTAAAGGAGATGGATTATTCAGATCTTATCGGGATATTGGGTAAACACAAAGACGTGCGGTAAAGAGACCAAACACTGCACTAAAAGAGCAAAGGAAGCCGCAACAAGAGGAAGGATGCAAATGGACTGTTTTTTAAATAAAATAACTTAAATAGAGAAGATGAACATAACCTGAGAATCTTTGGGGCAAATCTTTGACTGTCTTTGCAGAAAAGAGTCAGCAGTTGCTGTCATCACATTTGTGTAATCATTTATATTATTTTTTGTGAGCAAAAAAAATAAAAAATAAAAAATGATCACTTTCAGTGGCAACCGTATATTCATCCAGATTCTCTGTGCAGCGGAGGCCAAAAGCAGACACGGATAACGGAGCCAAAAGATGCTAAAGGTCAAAGAGAGTGTGTGTGCAATACAGACGAGAAAGGTAGAAAAGACAAGGCATCAAATCTGTTTCCACACCTCATCCCTGCTGCTACCGTGGTGGAGCCTGGTGCAGGCAGGGAGCGAGTGTAGCCGTGGATTAGCATGAACAATACAGATGAGCAGAGGAACAAGCAAACAGCTTGAATTTTTTATTTTTTTTGGTTCTCTGTCTTTTCTGTCCAATCAGTGTGCAGGAAAGCATGGCCAACATAGCAGCACAGATGCTGTTCTCAAGCAACTTGCGTTACAATGGCCAGCTTGGCTGCATTTAAGAATGCTTTCTTATTTTGTGGCCTTTCAGTGAAAAATTCAGACTTATTTTTGCTTTATAGCAAGTAAAACTGACAAATGTGTGACTATAATTCTGCTTTATGCAAGCAAAGAGGGAATTGAACAGATGTAAATAATGTCGTAAAAGGTTTCAGATTCTGCATGATGATGTAAATGACATCTAATTAGTGCATCAGGTAAAAAATAAATATTGAAGGACAACAAGTTCATACTGGGACGGTGAATTTAGCTCGGGATGCTTAGATAGTGAACTAAAACACGAGTCGATTCATCTTGGACCAGCTTAAACTGAACTTAGAACTAGTTCCTAGTATCATCTGCTTTTCTCATCCTTACTTAATCATCCATAAAAATCTCAACAAAAAGGTGACAAGGAGATTTCCGATGAATATTTGATCCTTTCTTTGCACACAGTAGAATTGTTAAACTCTGCACATTACTGATATGATTTATTTAGCAATAATCCTGCCCCTGCAAGGATTTTTGAGTTTTAATATTGCCCTGTTTCACTTTTCACTCCCCACCGGCCACTTTTCCAGACCAGGTTTTTATGTGCCGGACTTGGAATAGACTAGAGCAGTGTTTCCCAACCCTGGTCCTCAAGGCACACTGACCTGCATGTTTTAGATGTTCCCCTGCTCCAACACACCCATTCAGATGATTGTAATTCAGTAAAAACCCTGTTAATCAGTCATTGATTAACAGGGTGATAATGTGTGCTGAAGCAGGGGAACATCTAAAACATGCAGGTCAATGTGCCTTGAGGACCAGGGTTGGGAAACACTGGACTAGAGTGTCCCTCATGATGGTTCCTCCCAGAGGAACTTTGCTGTCCGCCCAGCATCTGGCTGTATTACCTCCATCTGCTCCCTGTGTGCAAGCTTTAGCTGTGGTGAGATAGCAGCAGAGCATTTTGGAGAAATAACTGTAGCTTATTTAGAAATCACAGCACTCCTTGCTCTGCTGTCATTTCCACTCGCTGCTGTATCGAGGCACGGTGTGCCGCATTTCACATTAAGCCTAATCTACAATGTTTACCATCTCATCTATCAGTTTGTTTATTTCTGTCACTCTTATACTATATTTTTCTATATTCATCTACTATGCATTGGCAAGTATTCATACCCAGTGAAGATTGTAAAACTTTTGGTCCCTTGAGAACCACAAAACATTAACCTATAGGTATTGGTAATATATTGGGCTTTTGTGTTATGTAGCAACGCAAAGTGTCACATCTATTCGAGCTGTGCACATATTGGGAATGCAGTCTTTGTAAAATTTTTCTTTGCATGTTGCTCAAGCTCAGTTAGACTGGATGGACATTATCTGTAGGGAGAAATTGTCAAGTCTTGCCACAGATGCTCAGCTGACTGTAGATTTGTGATTAGGCCTTTTTGAGCACGTGAATATGCTTCAGTCTAAAGAGTCCCATTGTGTTTCCTACAGTATGTTTAGGGTTGTTGTTTCCCTGCTCAACTCTGCCTCCAGTCTTTTGCACGCTCTTACAGGTTTTCAGCAAGAAAAGACAAACAGGAATTAAACAAATCTATCCAGTAAAAAGGGTTAACATATTTATGTTTTGGTCCTAAAAGTTACATTTTGGGTTCTAACCTGACCCCAGCACTTTCCTTGCTCCTTGGTTTCATGGTGCTATTTGCTCACTAATTGTTCTCTATCACACAATTGTAATTACAGTGACATTAAACCACATTGTTTTATGTGACCTATGGAGATAACTTAAACTGTATTTATTCAGGAGTATTAGAAGAAACTGAATTAAATACAGCTAAAACATAATAAAAACTAAATTTGAATGTACACAGCGTAGAAAAGAATTATTGTTTAATGAGTAGCAAAATATATTTTAGCATTTTTTTTTTTACATTCTTCATGTTGAAATATCTATTTCAGCTGACTGTTACGTATTTGTCACTGTGACAGACTGGCGATCTGTCCAGGGTGAACCCCGCCTCTCGCCCGGTACGTTAGCTGGAGATAGGCACCAGCAACCCTCCCGACCCCACTGAGGGACAAGGGTGTAAGAAAATGGATGGATGGATGAATTAAATACAAACACAAACGACGCAATTTGTGTAGATTAAAACTGAAACCAATTTTTCTTTTCCTTCAATTTTGTCATTAAGCATCACTCAATACAACCCTATTGAAATACATTAAAGTTGGTGGTTTTAATTTTTTAATTTGCCGAAATGTAAATGTTTAAGGGGCTTGGCAAAGCACCGGCGTTATCGTCTCGTTCCTGTCGCCACGTCCCATACTTCCTCTCCCATCACGTCCCATCAAGAACGCGTGTCATTTAGGAGGCTCCTCTACCTATCCTTGACTCTTGTCTTATCCAACTCTCTCATTTTCGATCATTAAATATCCTCTGAGCTCAGTTGCGCTCCGAAACACAAACCACAAACAGCTGCACACACACACAGAAGCACATGCGACGGTGGGATCCGAAATCAATCCGCGCGTTCTGCTCCTTATCCTGTTATCAATAATTCAAGCCCAGCCGATGGAGGCCCCCACGCGGGGCGAAATGGTGCCGGCTTTGAACGAAAGGTCAGAGCTCGCTGAGGCCTCCTGGGTGGCATTAATTAGCTCCTTCCTGGTGCCCCCTAAACAAACATCTCCACAGTAGAACTGCTCTCATTACCTTTCCCCCCTCACAGCGGGTCCTGAACACCCTGACATATATCCGCACAATAACACCGCTTGCCTGGGAAGCGCCCCTCCCTCCAGCCTGCTCCCTTCCACCTCCCTGTACTCGAACCATCACCACATGGACACCCACACAACCTGACCTTGATCTCTTACTGAGCCCCCACGTCTACCGGCAATCTCTGCTTCTCTCCAACATGATGGCGTTTATGCCGTTCCTCATCATTGTCTCACTTCTCACGTCTGCCCTCCTGTTTGACCTCTAATGGGCTGATCTTGTTTTATTGCTTGTGGAAACCCAGCGCATTTCCCTCTAACCCAGGGCTTCGGTTCCAGCACCTTATTACAAGAGTGATGGCTCACTCACGTTCCCTATCAAGCTGTCCTGGGCGGTCTCCTCCTTCTTTATCTCGGCCATCCATCTCTCCAGCAAGGCAAGGAGGAAAGAAAAGGGCAGTAAAAAGTGGATGTTAAGGAAGACAGATGTATTAAAGGAGTGCTGAGGACCGGGTTTTCAAACGAGACAAGTTTTGACCAAGCTAATCCTGTTGAATGGATTGCAGAATAGACTGCATCTTTGTTTTTATGTGGTTTGTGTCATAAAGTTGAGAGAGAAATAACTCAAAGTCCAGGTCTGGATTGGCCAATAATTCACCAAACCATGTGGGTTTGCTGAATAAGTCCAAAACAGGACTTTGCACGTCTCACCAAATCTCAAAATACACACAAAAGCAGATCTGACTCGAAACCAGCTCCACCAGTTAAATGGTGTCTCTGGCTGCATCCTTTTTAGATGTGTCTCTGCTTCAGTATACTGGTATTAAATACTTGCGACTCTTTACAACTTGAGGAGGAAGTTTAGCAAACGTATTTAGTCGTGTTGGACCATGGATGTAAAGGCTGCAAGAGTTTGTCAATTTGAGGTTTTGCTAATATTTATCTTTTATTTTCTGAAAGACCAGAGTGAATGACAATAAAAATCCAAATCTGCTTTGTTGTAATGTTAGTACGGATGAAGATAAAGGGGGGAAGGCAACCTGCTTTGATGCTGACTTTAACAAACTGATTAATAGCTTTTTTGTTTATCTCAGAAATTGTTTTATGCTATTATGAAAATCCTGTTGTTGCTTTTTAATCTTTTATAAAACAAACTTTATAACTGCAGATTAATTCAATAAAAATGTCACAACAAACAGAAATCAAATAAATTAACAATATAAAGAAGATCCTTTGTTATTTTCCTGCGCATTTTTGATACTCTGAGGAATCTCTGCACCACGACACTGGTTCGAGAGAGGAGATGGCAAATTAGCACAAAGCACAAATGCAACTCTTTATCATTGCATGATTAAGTTTAAACGGATGAAATCTGTCTTGTGTAATTTGTAGAAGGTGAGGTAATTTTATTTATACAACAGCAACAAGGTAGTTCAAAGTGTTTAGAAGTGAATTAAAACATCTACAGCCCTTCCTGATTTAGAAACACCAATCTGATTGAGATCAGTATCTTTTCAGGAGCGGGAGTGCTTATTTAGGAATCATTTCTTATCATCTCTGATTATTTCTGCACCCAGTGTTGTAGACTCAACGACCCTCTAACCAAGGGCGTAGGAACCAGTCTGTCATTGGGGGGGACGCATATCGGCAACCTGAAAGATCAGTAAATAGCTTGAGCAGAAATGTCATAAACAATTATGCCATCAACACATCAGTAATGTGTTACTCTAATCTAGAGGTTCTCAACATGGGCGGTACCGCCCCCCAGGGGGCGTTCTGAAGACGGCAGGGGGCGCTGGCGGACATTTTTACAAAAGAGGGGCGCTGGGATGCCTTTGGGGGGCGTTTGGTCGAAGGTAAACTTTACACCTTAAATCCACAACAATACCAGTTTAGACTTTGAGCAACTTGGTAAAACTGTATTGTGTAACATTAAACCATGCTTGGCTGCAGCTGTATCGATGGCAGCTCTTCTATTCAGTGTTTGTAGCTTCATGGCGCAGCTCCGCATCAGTTCAGAGTTACACCGGCTGATGACGCTGCTGAGATTCACTTTGCCTGGTATTTATGTAGGCTACATATGTTTTGGCAGTTCTGTGATCATGTCAAAGCAGCAATTTATATTAAAAAGTGTTTTATTTCCGTTTGAAAGCTGCCCGCTTCCATGGAAGGACAATAGAAAATCGCTCTTATAAACATGTAATTACTAAAATCACGATGCCCTCACTTTGTATCCCTCTGAAAAATGAACCCATTTAAATAAAGAAATCCCTCCAGGGGTGATACCACGATAGAGAGCGTTCATTTTATAGCGTTAACACGGTGCTGTAAGGGGTCCGACATGAAACGGGTTTGATGGAACAACGGTACCACAGCACTTTTAAATTTCAATAATCAGAATACCGAAATAGTTTCCGTTGTTTTAAAAGGTTTATGTCAGTCTGCCTTTTCCCCATCGATACGATTCCCGACCGCCCTGCACCTTAGGGAGTTAAAAAAAACTAACAAACAAACAAAAAAACGCCGCGCACATTGCAAACTCTGAGAAGTGGTACATAAAACGGAGCGACGAACTAGATGTGAATTATGGCATGAAAACAGAGAATCCGACGCTGAACAGTGAAAAATCAACACGTGATGTGAAACACATCATAGGAGGCGCAGCAGGTGATGAATGAATATTACTGATGGTCAATAAACGATAAAATAAATCTAGCAACAGGAAAGAAATTAAATTTGGACATAGCAATAAACCGAGAGAGGATAATACTAATCAAATTAAACTAAATGGAAATGAATGAAGAACAAAATGCAAGAATAAACTAAAGTAAATACGGAGGAATAAACTGGTATGGCAAGACTTTTCGAGCAATAATTAATACAGAGGACTGTATGGCAAGAATAAACAGACACTATTTCCAGATAAAAGGTAAAATAATATTGTTGAATAATTATTGTTGAATTATTCAGGTGGATGCGAAAACATAAATCGGCGCCCCCCCCCCACACACACACACACACGAAGGAGCATAGAAACATACGCTCCCCCTCCCCCCCAACCCCCCTCCTCCAGACACCGATACGTTTAGGGCAAAACTCGCTACATTTACCTCGTTATGTGCGCGAGGTGAAGGAGCGTAAGGCGCGTTGAAGTGTCCGGAAAACATGATCGGTGCGCCGATTCAACACATCTACAATAATGATAGTAACACTAATAATAAAATAATTGTCAGTGCAAAGTAGCCTACAAATTCTTTGGTGGGGGGCGGTGAGGGACCTGGATAAAGGCTAGGGGGGCGCTGGCCTGAAAAAGGTTGAGAAACACTGATCTAATCTGACCCTTGTTTCAGTAACAAGTATTCTAACATGTTACAATTTACAATCCAATAATCAGATTAAAGTTATGCATAGTATAATGACCGTCATTCCAGGATGAACACTCACTTTAGCATTTGCCTCACAACTAGCAAGCTAAATACTCTGACAGGCTAACAGATTCTGATATATTTTATTGGTCAAAAGACATTTGATTATTGGTCAAAATGCATTGATATAAATTGACTGGTAATTGAACTGGTTCTACTTCTTTCTAAAACCAAAGTAGAAAACAGCTCGTAAAATAGGACTCAGCAGCTTTAAACTCAATACAGCAGTTTGACCAACAAAAATAAAATCTAAAATACAAGTTTTGTTCTTCTTGAACAACTCTCTACATCAGTGCAACAGTTTGATCTACAAAATAAATAAAAATGATACTTTTCACGTCTAACAGACCTTTAGCTCCTCACTGTTAACTCAGTCTCACTTTCCAGCTCTGCATTCAGAAACTTACCAAACATGAGCCATAAAAAACACTGAAGCAAAAAGCCTAAATGTTTTTATTCTCCTGTCATTTTTAGCCACAAACATTTAACTAAAATATCTACAGATATGTGTTTCTGTCTCTGCCTCCCTCTGACTCTCTGCAGCCTGATGTTCCTGCATGGATTCATGGATTTACAACAGACACTACAGTAATTTACAGGATCAGAATGTGAACTAAATATAAAAAGTATGTTTTTATCATACAGAATGAGAATTTAAACAACTTCATTTTCAGATGTATACATTAATATACATCTCAACTCTATTTACTGTGTAGCAAAAATGTTCACAAATTCATTTTTAAACCTCTCCTCAAGCACTTTTCTTATTGTCTCATGTAATTAATATAATTTTTTATATAATTAATATAATTAATTCATATAATTTTTATATCTTCACACTCTGAAACTCAACCTGGCTTTCATATGCCTGATCTGCTCCTCTCATAATAAAATAGTTTAGTTTATTTAAAAATTAAAAACAATTCATACATATTTCACCACACTAAATGAAGATGTCACCAGAGCTTCTTCACCTTTCTTCAACATCATTCTAGCACTGCTGCTCTCCTAAATATCTATATAATATAATATAATATAATATAATATAATATAATATAATATAATATAATATAATATAATATAATATAATATAATATAATATAATATAATATACACGTTAAGTGGTCGAGTATGATCAGGCGTTGCTCACTTTAAATAATAAAAAGGCTAATTTTGCTGCTGTTTCAGTCTCATTCTAAATCATTGTGACTAGACTAGCTAACTTTTAAACAAAGTTAGCAGTAAAATTTTGGACATGTGACTATTCCAGAATTAAAACAGCTTAAGCAAAAAGATTTAGTTCTATATATGAAAATAAACTGACAACAAGATGTTATAAACGAGCGATATTCATGGCAAAATTCCTGACAGATCGTTTACCTCATTCAAACTGAATTTCTCTGACCCCGTCTGCTGCTGCCTTTATTCTGAGGCGTTCAGAGGAGGGGGAGGGGAGGGGGGAAGCGCTCTGCTAATGCGCTGTTGTGCGCCTTCAAAATAAAAGCACGCAAGTGGAAGATTTTAAAATTCTTCGCAACTGAGGTGAAATTATTGGGGGGGACGAATGTGACTCTCTTCAATATTGGGGGGGACATGTCCCTCCCGTCCCCCCCGCTTCCTACGCCTATGCTCTAACACAGAAGCAGGTGCAAATTGCTCCCATCTGCAGAACTTGATGGAAATGTTTGTGTCTGTGTCTACTAAATGGACATAGAAATATGTGCAAAACAGCTGCAAAAAATGTGGAAGAAACAAACAAACCAGTGAGGAAAAAAAACCATAGAAAATTATGAGAATGTGTGAGCACACAGTGTTTTGGGACTAAATGTTTGTGTCAATAGGCTAACCCTGATTAGAATGTTGGTACTAATCTACCGACTTTCTCTGCACCCAAGCTAATTGGCTTTTGGGAAAGTCCTCAGTTTTGCCTTCACATAATGGAGGAATTAAGTTTATATTTGGTGCAAAACCTCTGGATCCGTTAGGTGGTGGCTTAATTTGCAGGAGTGCAGCAAATGCACAGTGTGAGTATCCTCGCTGTTCTCAGCTCAGCCGTCTCACAAAGGAGCACTCCATCCACAGAACGTTTGCACAGAAGAGAGAGTGAGAACTTTACTGTGAGCAATGCCCTTTCTAGTAAAAAAAAAATCTAATTATCGGATTGCGACTCTAACAGGAGACACAGAGACATGTTTAAGCAAAAATCACCAACGCCACATCTACTGATCTGCCGCTACAAAATAAATTAAATGTAACTCAAGCATTTTTTTGTATGTTTTTATTTATTTATTTTTAAGTTGATAGCAGTGTCTAGGATGTTTTAGTAGTAATCCATAACTTCCTGTTTCCAGGGGAGGAAAATGTGACAACACCGAGTCTGTGTTACTCACATATCCAGATGGGAAAAGCTGGAAAAAATTATTCGCCGAGGTAGACGTGAGCTGGTCTTCATCAAAATGGTGTTATGTCCTTTTTGTTCTATATATCTAAAGTAAGAGCATTAATTAAAATATTCAAATCAACTCACACTTGGACACATAAGACCGGATAAGAACCCAAATTCACTTGCCACCGCACATTTTTCATTTATGTTTTTGCTCTCAAAATAAGTGAACTCAAATTACAGGTAGTTTTTTTTTTTTTTGCCCTAAAAATGTTAATGTGACGTAATTCTGCTGCACTCTTACACATGTGCACCCAAGGAAGTTGAGGGAATTTGTTTGATTTTTGATAACTTCCCAGAATGTCTCTTTTAAACTAAATGACTACATTAGACGTACCTGTTCTTCAGAGTTAAAAGGTTTAAGAGGAAAAGAGAGAAGAACAAAACTCTCCCTGTATTTTATGCAGCTCAATGCTAAAATTTGCCCCTGGATCAAACATTTAGCCCAAATCTGACTAAACACGAAAGTAATAGGTAAATGATACGATACACTCCTTCAATCATGACATTCCAGTTTATGCCGACATTTTGTCAACATTTCTCACTTGAAAGAGGCTTATGCGCTAGTGAGCATCTGTCACTAGAAAGACTGATATCCCCTACTCTATCCTCCCACTCCCGCCACTATTAAATTTAACGGAATCACAAAAGAGATGATTCATCCTCCATGCATCATAAATGTTTGCATGAAAATTCCCCACCAACCCTGAAGCTGCACGGCTTGGAATGGGAAATTAATGAATTCTGCTGATAAAATGACTATCTGATAGAGATGGGGAGCATTTTCTGCTGTAATGATGACGGTACAATAATTTAAACAATGAGATTACGTGTCAGCAATCGCTTAAAAGTCAGAGGATTCTTTAGAGCGATAACTTTCTTAGACTGTCGTCCTTCCGCCCCATGCGGTTTATCTTTATATCTAACTACTGTGGCCACAAACACTGGCACGCACATAACTCCGCTGCAGATTACAAACACATAGTTTATCTCCGAGGCAGTCGGGCTGCAGAGTGCAGAGCACACATTTTGCCTTCAGGCATTCCTTCAGCTTGTCTTTGCGGCGAGATAAAGGATGAAGGGGTTGTCTTCCCTCCCTGCATGGTAAGCTTGATTTAACGGGGAAATGGAGAGAAGCCAAGATACCCGTCCCTGCTATTGATTGAGAACCAGCAAGAGGACTGAATCGGATAGTTTTTCACTGGGATGTCCTCAAGGGGCCGGAGGCAAAAGCTCCAGATTGGAATCTGCCGTTTCTCCCACTCTGGAGGCTTCTTGCATACTAAAGACCGCTCTCGTCCTCTTATAAAGCGCCGCGGGCAACTTGTGCGAAGCCTTTTTACACTTTTAATTTTGCCCTTCAGCTAGTTTGTGTCATTCCCTCTGACACGTCAGACCTGAGCTTTTCAGTTTGTTTTTTTCTTTTCTTTTTTCCATCCTTTGCCACAAGCTCGCTCCCTGTCGGTGTGCGTGAGTCAGTCCGTCACCTCCACAGTCCCCTCGTATCGTTCTAAATCCACTGCCGAAAACAAAGGCCGGCGCTGGCTGAATTGGATATTAATTATGCTCCATCAGATTTGATTAGAAGGGAGGTGCGGACGTTGCTGTCAGTGTGTTTGCGCGGACACCGCGCGGGGCCGATGAATCACAAATCTATTTTGGTATCGAGGAGAATCACTGCGGAGAGTATAATTACAGACATCTCTGTTAGTGATGGGGAACACATGGAGATCACGGCAGATGCTGCAGGTTAACTGGGATGCACTAATGGAAAAAAATACAAATGCAGGAAGCACTTGTTTTTATAGCCGTGGCATTTAAAAAAAAAACAAAAAAACATTGGGCTAAGGCACATTTGGTCTCCTATTGGGAAAGAATGAGAGTAGAGGTTATATTACCGGTCCCTTACGGAGTCAAAATTGACTCAAAGAGACTTAATAGATTCTCCTCCTGATCTTCCCTTTGCTTTAGAGGCGGACGCCCTGCTCAGCTCTGTAGGCATCACAGAAGCTTGCTGGATGTTTTATTCAATACCAATCTCATGCGTTTACTGCTGTGCTCTGCGCCAACCAGATAAAGTTGTCTTCTTTCTTCAGCTGTGAAATTAAAACTTGTGGGGTGGGGGGGAAGACAGTAAGCCCATTGGGCGCCACAGGGATGCTGTGAGGGTGAAAATGTGGCTGACCCTCGTGAACACGTGTGTGTGCCTGGTGACAAGCGAGCCGCTCTGCCGTCGCAGGAGTCAGGGTGTATTTTCATGTGGTTTTTTTTTTGGGTGGGGGTGGGGGGGTACCTCCTGTTGACGCTGCGTGTTTGTGCATCTCTGAGTTCAGTTGATTGGCTGCGTGTCGCCACATTGACCTTCAGTAAGGGACTGCTCACAGCGTGCAGGCGGGGGTCAAACACTCTCCAGAGGAGGCAGTATACTTTATTACTGATTAGTGTGTGAGTCACAGAGGGAGGTGAGGAGATGGGGGGGCTTCAATCACTGCGCACAGCTTGAGCCAACAGCCACCAGAACTCAAACCCCTGGCCGCTGAGCTGACGAGAGGCACATTAAGAGGAGATATTTTCCTCTCGTTAGAACAACCAGATATCCGATGGTCCAGCAAAGAGGATGAGGAGCTCAGTGAAGGGCGAGCTTTACAAGCTGTTACATCAGAGGTAATGATATGTCTCGATCCTGTTGAAAAAACATCGGACATTGACGCTTAAATGTCAACATGTGAAGAAGCGCTGTCTCACGTCTTCTGTGCTTGTCTCTCCTCTTTCTCTCCTCTTTCTCCCCCCCCTGTCAGTTTACGCTCCTCGGGACGCGGGTGGCGGCGTGTCAGCCTGCAGATTACCATGGCCTTTAATTGGGCTAATTTCCTGTTTCCATGGTCACAGAAAAGCTGTCCGTCTCGCTACATCAGATGTTATAAGAGCAAACCATTGATTTAAGCTCTGAGGCATGCATAGTGTACACACACACGCACACACGCACGCACGTACGCACACACACACACACACACACACACACACACACACACACACACACACACACACACACACACACACACACACACACACACACACACACACACGCACACACACAGCTCCATGTGTGAGCAGAGAACTAAGAAAGCATTACAAATGCAAACAACTTCAGCTTATCTCAATCAATTTTGTGCAAAGGAAGCAACGGCGGAAGAGATAAACATCAAGTCTGTGTATCAAACAATGTTTTTTTTTTTTTTTTTTTTTTAATACGGCGCATTTGCTTCCAGTTGAAGTTTTAATAATATGCTTGGATGGAGCTTTCTTTTGTATGGAGTGCTTTACCCGTCTCTACATGAAACACATAGTAATCAAAGGCATAAAAATAAACATGTAAATAGATTTTAGATAAACACAGCTGTTTGTGAATACACAACAATGAAAAACAACTCTATGTGTCTACTTAGATAACAGGTGAACCAGAATAACTTTTTACAAAAGCAAAAGCAAATACACATAACTTATTTCAAATAAAAGCTTTTTGTTCAAATTTAGACACGGAGGAGAAAACCTGTTTTTGGTTTAACATTTTCAACGTCCATATGACTTTGAGTTTCAAAAGGATTTTTGCATTGTTACTGTTCTGGCAAAAAGAAGATGGCACTAAACATAATTTTACCCAATCTGTCGTTGAGATAAAAATCTGTGTCTTCTAGGTTTCTTTGAATATGAAACTTAGGCTTCAAGATAAGGACTCAGATGTAGTTTAACATTCGGGCAGTTTTATGGTTCGAATGGTTATGCACAGTTGTAGTTCCTTTACAGTCACAATTACATTGTGTTTTTCAAGGTTTTTTTAAATTGTTCTTTTTTTTATGTTAATCCCAAAACTTGTGGATACTTTCATGCTCAGTATGAAGGATTGCTGCCAAGTCAATGGAATAATGCAGCCGTCTGCTGTCGCTAGACGCTGGTGCAGGAGGAGTGAAACGCTGCAAGTCTGTGACTCGTTATCTGCTGCGTCTCTTTAGATAGAAAACTTTTCTGACCAAATTGTCTGGAGGGAATAAGGTAGCTGGATATTCAGCTTCTTTTTCACCTCACATTGATTTTGACGGGAATGGCCAAAAAACGTGAGGCGTGCAGGCCTTCTTTCGAAAGTTTTATGGCTCATCCGTATTCCCAGAAGATCTCAGAATGAAATGCTCCGTTTGGACGTGTCTGGAAAACCGTGCTCAGAGCCAGGCGTAAATGCCTTCGTCTCTCCGAGGCTTTCAGAAAAAGAATCACAGTCTTCTAAAAATATTTCATTACGCCCGTTTTTTCCTTGCCAGAATTCTCCCATCCTGAACGGAAGTCGGAGTATGAAGTTTATGTTTTGCGGGCCAAGTATAACAGTTTCTGCACCAGTGACGTCGGTTGCTAAAGACAAGCTCAGCTGCACATGTTGACCTCTCAGCGGCCCACAAAACAAGTCAAACATGCACTCATGTCTGATCTGCTCCCACTCTTTCTCACGTGGGACAAGAAGACACAGTTTGGACTCGCCGTGGCTTGACTTTAAGCTCCGACAGAGTTCATCCTCATTAACTACGACAGATGAAAACAAAGGAATTGGACTGTGGACTCGAGGACTTGAGGGAACGCGGTTAAGTAGTAAAAAGAGTCAGTCACAAAAAATAAAAAATTGCTCCCCTCTCCTCTTGTGATCATTTTCCACCTGGTTAAGCTTCACAATCTACTTTGATATGAGCAGAACGGTAAAATCTGCTCCTCGAAGATGAGGTGTCTAAGATCAAAGCAGACCCAGTGCTGCAGGAGAGCAGTAACTTTCTCAGGCAGCACGGGATGTTCTGTCCTGAAATGAAAAAAAAAGAAGAAAAAAAAACACACGCACAATAAAACATAAAAGCCACAGCCAGTTATAGTAGACGTGTCAAAAAGAAGCACCAGCTCGAGTCTAAACAGGTCCGATGTGTTGCTGAAGTAACCCTCCTGAGGTTTGCAATGCTTCAAATCTGTAATGTCCAGGTCAGCAACAAGCAGGAGTGACCTTTCGTTCGCTGACAAGCACTGAAAAGGTCCCAGGCTCTTGCCAGCGGATAGTTGACACAGATGCTGACAATGGTGGTGGAAGGAAAATGAGACATAATTGTAAGAGGGGCGCTTGTTTAGAATTAAAAGCATTTAGTTTAACGGTCCATTGTTTTTTCCAGTGTTATGACAGCTCAGACAGAGCATTAAAAGCTGCAGCTTGCTTTAGGCGGCCTCAGCTAAAACACATGCTGTCGATACCACTCACTGTCATCTTACCGACGGCATGTTTCGCGACACTTATCCTTTCTCTCACCTCACCTCCCGACTCCTTTGCATTGGTGTGAGCCGCGTTGCCGAGAAGTGTCAGGGTTGACTCTCTCCAGCGCCTCCAGCCATCTGGTCCGCCCTGAAAAACGCGATGAGAGCATCAGACACCAGTGAATGACGGCGTTGCTAACAGACCCTCGTGGCATCAGAAGGACTGCGCATCAATGACGGGCGGCCGCAGAGCACGAGACAGTCCGATTTCAGCCCGGGTTTTCATTCTTTTTTGTTTTGCTTTTTCTCAGAAGTGCTCAAGCTGTTAGTTTTGCCATTCAAAGGCCGCAGTTTCCAAACCTCCGAGCTGCAAACCAACATAATTAATACTTCAGCACCAGTGTCTGTTCTTTTCTTCCCTCTGTTCTCAGCCCCTCGCTTATCTCTCTCAGAATAGCTCAACACTTAAAGGTTCACATTCGGTGTGTGCTTTTTGTTTTCAGGTATGCGAGTAGCAGGAAAATAAAATCAACAAACCTTTGAGTCTGAAGATTATGCAGTGGGAAGTTATCCTCGGATTCAGATAAATAAATAAATAAAAAAACTAAAATGATTTAAAGGAAATGTATGGATTTTTTAAATAATTAAACACGCAGTGAGTCTGAACTAGCGTGGAGGACATGAATGTGAAGAATACTAAATTGTTAGGGAGCCGTTATTACTGCCTCCCTTCAGTTCCTTAATATTTAGCTAGTTGGGGATTACAAAACTTAGCCAGAAAAGTCCCAACATTTTTATGACAGTGTTTTATTTTGTTGTTGTTGTTCTTTCTTGAAATTCAGAAGTTAACACAAATTTCCTTAATATTTGGTAGAATTACCTTTTAAACTGTCAACTAGTCATATTATTTATTATATTGTAGGGATTCCAACGTTTCACCTCTGCTCACAAACTATCTCCAAGACATTGACTTTGTCGTCCTTAATCCATTCTGCGACTAACTTTACAGTATGCTTAGCATCACTGTGTGGATGGAAACCACTTCAATACTTACACATAATGCTTCATTTTCATGGCACCGTCTTCTCTGGTGATGTTCTGAGACCTGCAAGCTTCTCCCTGTTTTCTCCATATGTAATTGGAGAAACAATTTTAGCTTCATCAGATCACAAGACACGTCTCCGTAACTAACAGTTGTTGTCCCTGATTGCAATCGCTAACTGCAGTCTAGCCTTTTATGTTGTTCTGGAAATAATTGCCGTGTGAGTGGCGGCAAACGCCCATGTTTTACAGGACTAATTTCAATTTGGGTAATAACACATTCAGCGTTTTCACAAGGTCAAGCAAGCATCTCCACATGCTGTTTATACTTGCGATTGCTTAAACAGAAAAAGAGCGCATTCAGACTTCAGGACATTTTATTCAGGAGGAGCCGGACTTGTGGAGGTTCAAAATTGTCTTTTTTTTATTGTTCCATCTTTTATTAAGATATTAACAAAAAAAAAAAAAACAACTGCAAGCGTGCATCCATTCAGAAATGCGCAAGGTCAGATCACAATTTAGGTTTTTCTAAATCATTCAAAGACATATTATCCGGGCTGCACAGTGGCGCAGTTGGTAGAGCTGTTGCCTTGCAGCAAGAAGGATCTGGGTTCGATTCCCGGCCCCGGGTTTGCATGTTCTCCCTGTGCATGCATGGGTTTTCTCCGGGTACTCCAGTTTCCTCCCACAGTCCAAAAACATGACTGTCAGGTAAATTGGTCTCTCTAAATTGTCCCTAGGTGTGAGTGTGTTTGCATGGTTGTTTGTCCTGTGTGTCTCTGTGTTGCCCTGTGACAGACTGGCAACCTGTCCAGAGTGACCCCTGCCTCTCACCTGGAACGTTAGCTGGAGATAGGCACCAGCAGCCCTCCTGAACCCACTAGGGTGTAAGAAGATGGATGGATGGACATATTATCCTTACTGTACCTAAAATTGCTTTAAAAAAAGATTCTCCTGCTCATAATTTCAGCATTTAGCAAATATTGCATGCTATTTCTGCCATGTCGGTAAATTGAAAATGCAGTACAAAATGTAGGGGCAGAAAGTAAAGGGTGATTTTTAACTTACCAAAACAAGGAGCTTACAGTGAGAGGGAGCAGGGAACAAACAGGGACTGGGTTGCATGTAGGTAGGCGGGAGTGAATGAAGGAGAGGAGGTTAAATATTACTAGATCAATGGACTAATTAACTAACAGGTTGCAGCTGTGAGGGGAAATAAAAAGACAAGTTTAGGGAGCGAGAGAGATGGAAAATGGGAGCAAGGACGAGTTAACACTAGCAGGTGATCAGGAAACATAAACTTAACTGTGACAAAGAATGGCTAAACCCAAGAAACAAATAAACACAGATTAACTATACAACGATATTGCGGTTCTCATCTGCAAACAATAAGACACAAAGCAGTGTCTTCCTTCAGTGAAAGAACAAGCAGTTCTTTGCAGAGGACAACATCTGTCACCTGTCTTCATGCAGAAAAGGCAAAGCAGCTTATTTAAGACACGAGAGCCACGTCAGCAAAGTCTGCATTCAGACTAAATGGTTTCCAACTTCTCCACTGAGCAAACAGCAACTGTAGTCTCTACTCATTCTATTACCGCTTTGGAAATTCATTCAGAAATGCGCCACAGCATCAGCATGTAGGTATTGCCACTTTATCAGCACTGATGGTCTGTCTGCCTCAATGCAGGGAAGTTAATTTGGAGATGTCCAAAAATAAAAATAAAAAATCCCCATCAGTCTCTTGCCTGTGTGTGTACATGCTGCATATGTGCACTTCCTGCTGTAAATGACTCATCTTCTTCTCGAAGGGGCGAATATTAGCAGGAAAGCACTTTGCTGCAGTTGTTTCAACAGGTCAGCTCCAAGCTGCGCTTGGCTCAGTCGTCTCCTGCCCTCTCCGGTCCCGGCACATCACGGTCTTTATTCAACCAGCACAGTGAGCTGGTAGCCTTGAGTCGACTGTTAATTCCCATTCGTTGTAAAAGTTTTAGAATTTCCACAAAAACACATAAAACACTCTCCCATCGCAATTACTTTTCTGGGAGCAAGAGAGACGACTTCAAGCTCGTGTGTCTCCACTCCTGGTTAAAGTCAGCTTTTAAGATGGCAGATTCAGTCAACGGAGGCATGATTTAAAATAAACACCCTAACATTACAGTAATTGCAGCATCGTTGTATTGGCAACTAAAGTTTTGTGTAGTTCTACAGTCAGACATGTCTTCTAACAAAGAAGACTATCAACTGCAAAAACAAATCTCCTGAAAATGTCTTCTTATTTAAACTGATTGGTATGATTTCTCCAACAGACTGATGGTGCACAAAGATATACATGCCAAAGTATTTTCTGAAGATCCAGTGTTTGTCCTTTAATTGTTTTAACTAACACTGAGTCCTATTCGTTAGCTTTTCCAAATTCTTTTCTTACGCTTTGCCCATTGAAGTTTGGAGTAACATTCAAGTCCTTTTAGTTATTTGGGGTAAAGAGGTAAAGGAATTGAGCTGGCACCTAAAATAAAAATCTATATTTTCTTTTTGACAAATTTACAGATAGTAGCTTTGATTGGTAATACACCCAGTTCTCCCTTTATGAAATTTATTTATACAAGACCAAAAACCTTGATGATGTCTAGTTTGACCTATAGTCATAGCTTGGTCCACATCATTTACAGCCACTACCAATAACTACAAATGCACCAGAAGGTTGCTGTGCTTCTCCATTAAAACAATATTTAAAGAAGTTAAAATGTGCAGTCATGTATTATTAAATTACTATTTTTTTTATCTAACATTTACAAACTGACATAGCACTGATAATACACACTTTGTGACATATTATCCCGTCTTACAGAGAATATTTAAACAGATACAGTTCATGACTTCAGTATATTCATCAATGGAAATGAACAGGTTTCATTCTAAGAAATTACCTAAGTAAATAGGACCAAATGTTTTCCTTAAATTTCACAGTAGCATAAATGCAGATATTGTGGATTGTAGATTTATTGGTGGTTTAGGTTTTGTAATTGCCTTTGACTGGACTTTGACAATTTGCTCTTGCTAACAACCATCTTCCATTGTTTTACCACACGGATAAAAATAGCCCTCCATGTTCCAGCTGCAAGAAAGTGTTGCTTCCCAGTGGGGAAAAGGATGACTCCTGGACGCCTTGCAGTTTTTATCTCCGTGTCAGACTTTCCGTCCTTCAACCTACACCCATTGGTAGAATTTAAATTCAATCCAGCCCCCCAGGCCTCGTCTTCCCAGTCTTTCCTTCATCCTATTTACCGTCTTTCCATCACTGTCCTTGGACAACACTTTCTCCTTCACTTCAAGCCCTGATTTGTTACAAACACAGCCATCAGCCTTCTTTCCCCTCCGTGTTTCTTTACAGTCTTATTTTCCATCTCTCTGAGCTGGAACAGTTTGATTGGGATGCCGAACTTCAGCTTTCTCAGCCTCGCTGTGGCTGCGGGCTGCCTATTAGATTGGAGGGTTTTCATCTCGCAGTCAAGGAGAAGGCGAAGAAGGAGAAGAAGAAGACTCTCCGCAGCTCCTATGCCGAGCGAGTGCTGCCCGGCTCTTCTCGTTTTATCCAGAGCATCATCAAACCCACAGCGAGAGCAACGAGAAGGAGAGGGGAGAAAGAGCTGAGAGCAAGGTCCCAACGGAGGCCATCACTCCCACGCGCTCCACGCAGATGATTCACAGAAAGGCTTATCCAGCCTCCCCTCAGCTGCACATTTCTACGAATTTCACCTCCAGCTCTGGCATTCAAAGGCAGAGGCTGCAGTGCGACTGTGTGTGAAATCATCTAAACTTACATCACTGGAAGCGCACTGTAAACAGAAAACGAATCCTGTTTAGCGTCAGCCAAAAAGACGTGTGCGAGTGTGGAGTGCCGTCTGTGTTGTTTATCAGTTTTGTGCTGGGTTTTTCAAGCGGTAGAGTTTGGCAGGATGACTAAACTCTGATCATTCATGTGAAGTTTGTGATTGAGTTGGCTTAATTTGTATCATGTCTCTAATTTATTTTGATTTGCATGGCTGTCATGTCCAAACTCAAAGCAAAGCTCCTGTCATTCTGGGAAAAAAAATAAAAATTGCATATGGATTTCTGGAATATGATGTGTAAGAACTTCACTGTCAGGCGATTGCATTGCCGTGTTTCACAAAACATTGTTAAACCATTTATTTCCAACCTGCTGCTAAAACTGCAATGCTTTGCAGTCCTAACGCCTTTCCATCTAAATCAGCAGGAGCCTTTTGAGCAAATGTTGAACTACAGTGCTTTTTTTTTTTATTGTGTTAAGAGAATACCTACCAATATTATCTCCCTATATGTATATAACTAAGCATTTACTTTTCATATTTTGGTTGCAGAGTCACCAGCTTGTCTATCTTGCTCTGTGTTTGTTTAGTCCGGGGGTGTGCAACCTGCGGCTCTGGAGCCACAAGTGGCTCTTAATAACTTTGGCTGCAGATGAGAACAAAAAAACAACTAATACTAGACTAAGAAAAAACAAATCCAGCTTTTATCAAATTTACAGCTCTTTCTTTGAATAATGTAATTGTACCAATCACATTCTTATATCTAATTATCTTATCATTAGGTTGAAAACAATGTGCTTTTCTTTGCCAATACCAACATCTCATGAAAGTCTTTTTCTGTATATGAACACCCAAAAATAGAAATAAAATGGAGGTTCTTTAAAAATACATTTCCTATAGTAGATAGGAAATTTAACTTTTTTTTTTTACATCAAAAAATTATAAAATGTCTTTTATCAAAAGGTCATGTAACTCTTGTGGTTCTAAATGAGTTTTATTTAGCTGGACTGGGGGCAGAAATGGCTCTTTGAATGGTAAAGGTTGCAGACCCCTATTTTAGGCCAAATCGCTGTTAAATGCATTTTAGTTAATAAGTGAAAAATAAATAGGATTTTCTCATTTCTGCTGATTTCTTGCCTCCTCACTGCTACCTGTGCAAGTGCAAACTCTTGCAGCTGTAACCTTGTCTTAAAATCACAATAGGATATAATCACAAGTGCCACAACATTCTGGCTCCCACTGCTGTTTTCCCTCCAGAAACATCCTTTCTGGAGGGAAACTAATGGCTGCAAAGCAAACAGCTTATCTTAAAGCCAGTTCACTAAAAACTGGTCACATTGATGGACCTACGAATGAGTGACCCGCCCTTCTTTAGCCCACTGCAGAGGACTCAGCCTTTCTCATCCTACTTAGTTGAGTCAGGCCAGAGTGGAGGTTTTTACAAAGTAACACTTGGCAGAGTTCGCTAAAACAATTTATTTTCCCACTAATACAGGCAAGCTGTAAACACGCTGCCAGTGTTGTCCTCATTCAGAGAGCGACTGCAGGAGGAAATGCGTTCTGAATCTCGCTACAGCAACGTTGTAATGAGCCTTTGGCTGAAGCTCAACTCGCCTGTCGTTTGTCAAAGCCTCCACCCATAAAGGTCAAAGAAATATTTCTGAGTAAGCAAGGGAATGCTGACTTTCTAAGCGCCTCAAATGGATTCCACTTGTGGGTGTCTGCCTAGCTGAATAATGGCTCTTAGGAGGGTATAGACCATTGACTCGACCATTAAATGTATGGAGGTAGAGAAAAAAAAATGTAAGGGGCTTTGAAAAATGGTTCTCGTGCAGGACAGTACGAGGCTGCACCAGCAGGATGTTTCCATCTAGTGTTCACATGCTGTAACTGAGAATCACAAACACACCAGACCGTAAACATGTCCCAAAGAACGTCAAGAGTACTTTACTTGGGGGATTTCTTTTTGCCTTACATCAACCATGTGACTCAGTGTCGTCTTTCACCTCCGTATAACTTCATTGCTCCAGTATTTGCAAACTGGCGTTGTGCAACTGCAGCGCCTGGCAAAAGCATTCATATCCATTAAACTTTTTCACATTTTCTCATCTTTCAAAAAGAAACCGAAATAGAGAGTAATGGTATTTTGGGATAAACTTACAAAGCAGTGAAGTGAAATGAAAAGGATATAAAATATGTATATATGTTCACATAAATAAAAACATTTATTCTATTGGGTTTTTTTTTTATCCAGCCTTTGTACTCTGATGCTGCTAAATACAATCCTGCTACCAACTTTACAGTCCATACGTAGGATTACTGACACTGAATGCCACCATCAAAGATAATGGTGGCATTATCATACTGAAGGGACTCTCTCATTGGGCTTTAGCAGAGAAGCTGGTCAGAGTTGACAGGAAAATGGATGATGTTAAATAAACAGAAAACCCAGAAGAAAACCTGTCAGAAGCTGGAAAAGAACTGAGAGTAAAAAAGATGAACAATGCCTCAAATCACACAGGCAGTGGAATGGTTTTATAGCAAAGCCTGTTTTGGTGTGGGAATGACCCAGTTAAAGTCCAGACTTACGTTTGATTACAAATCCTGCGCAAGAATTGAAAATCACTGTCCATTCAACCCAACTGAGCTCGAGATATTTTGCAATGAAGAATGGGCAAAAATGTTGGTCTCTCTTGCAAATCTCTTCGAAATATGCCTCAAAACACTTCCCTGCTACGTTCATACATATGTAGGCCGAACCTTTTAGATTTTTCATTCTAAAAAGAGAGACCGAAAAAAAAACCTGGCATCATTATCCATCCACTGTACCCTGTGTTCACGTAAAACCTCAATAAAACACTGAGGTCTTTTGTTCTCAAAATCTGAACAAGTTGAAAAATATGGTATCTTTGTCTCTTTCTAATTCAAATATATGGTATTGTAATTTGTTTATGACGTAATACTTTAGTGTAAAATGCATACTGAAAATGTAAAACGATTTAAAAACAAAGCCAAGAGCAAATTAATACATGACATGTGCTCTGATGCATTTTTTTCTGTCCTTAGCTGCACCACAAGAGATGAATAAGGAAGAAAGGAGGAACACAGGAGAAAGCCAAGTGAGGAAGACGCCAGATAACCTCCTTTGTTCCTCTGCGTGCCTTTGTATCTGTTGATCTTCTTTGCTCCTCTCCATTGTCCAAATCTGGGAACTCTTTATTACAGCAGCACACACTTTATACAATTCTTTTCAGGGGCTGGAAACAACACCACCCTCGCAGCTTCCTCAAACACCTCCCTCATGTTTTCCTGCTGCGGAGCAGAAAACTCCATGTACTTAACGGCCCCGATCTGCTCGGCCAGGATGTCCCCCTGCTGATGGGTGGTGGGCGCCAAACCCTGCTCCTTTAGCTCCTTCACCGTTTCTTCATCGCCTCTCAGGTCCGACTTGGTGCCCAGGAGTAGGATTGGCACTTTGGGGCAAAGCTGAGGCACTTCGGGTTTCCACTTGAGCGTGACGTTGGCGTAAGAGGAAGGGCTGCCAATAGAGAAGCAGACTATGAAAACATCTGCCTGAGCATAGGCGAGGGGACGCAGCTGCTCATATCCCTCACGGCCCTCCATGTCCCACAGAGTGAGGGTCGACGCTTATGTCACCAGTGTAATTGTCGAACAGTGCAGAAAGGTATTTATTCTTAAAAACACTGGTCGAGTAAGCGACGAGGAGGAAGGTTTTACCCACTCCCCCATCACCCACCATCACACACTTGACGGTCTGCATTCTCCTTACTGGGACAGCAGCACCTAACAACAAAAAGGCATAATGACCAGCAATAAATAGCAGCACTTATCAATCATAGCTCTACATATTTACTTAACAAATTGTCAGTATACTAGCACACTTAATATACAATCTTTTAAAAGCTGGAATGCTAGAGTTTAACTATATGGAACTGTTTTGTGAAGAGTCGACTGTAAATCACACTTTCTACTGTTTACTTCTCAATAACACATTTAAAAGCTTCTAACTAAAAGTTCCATGTCTGACCCAAAAACACTTAGACATTATTGCCAAGCTGCTATTCTTCTCCAAAAAGTCTAAAATACAAACATTGTTATAAACAATAAAATTTAGAAGGACTTCTTTGACTTTCCAGCTGTTGACTCTCGACCCTTCTCGCCTGATAATTCCAGCTTTATCAGGAAAGCTGCCCATTATGTATTAGCAACGTGCAGGAAGTAATGCAAGAAGCTACTTGCACGCGGTGTGCTAATCCCAGGACGTCCTCCACGACGCAACCGAGATGTGTTGAAATCACTTTTCTAAACAGCAGTACTGCCCTATCAACGCTAGGGGCGTCGGTGTGCTCCTAAATCTCAAACAGAAAAACTCAAAGATTTTCTACAAATTGTTAAATTAAGTCAGCGTTATGGAAAATAATATTTCTCTTGACAACACACTTGTATATCCACATTAAAACTACTGTTAAATATGATTGTATTTCAATGTTATTATGCTGCTTCTTATAAAACAGGTTTATTATTATTATTATTATTATTATTATTATTATTATTATTATTATTATTATTTAGTTTTTTTACATTTCTAAAGCTGCCAATATGCTATTGTGTGTGAGATATTTACACACAAAATTCATCCTGCCTCGTATCAACCATGCAGGCAAGTGATGGTGAAATGGTGTATAGAAAATGTTCTTTCCACATTCTGGGCCCCCAACTAAGCATTGCAAAAAGACTACAGCCTGTCTATAGTCACCATTCATTTGTGTCTATGTAAACTATACTGTAAACATATTCTGATAGCTACCTATAGCAGGGTAATGCACAAAGCTTAAATAACAGAAAACTATTTTCTTAAACACGACAATGAGCTCACTGTGCTCCACTGGCCTCCATCCACAGTCATCAGATCCACAGACAATATAGCACCTTGTAGTTGAATGAGCGAATCACTGCATGGATATGCAGACAACAAATCTGCTGCAGCTGCATGGTGCTGTTGTCATCTGAACATGGACCAAAGTCACGTCTCTGGCACCAGTATATGCCATAAAGGACTAATGCAGCTCTGAAAACAAAACAGGGTCCAACTTGGCAAGACTTTTTCTCTTCACTGTTTTTAGACAGGCTCCCCAGGGTGAACCCGAGTCTACTACTTGTAAGATTATTTTGATTTTTTTAACAAGTAGGAGACACAGCTTGACTTCTGGCTGTGCAGGGAGGCCCTGGATGTGCTGCTTGACCCTCTTCTCTAGGAACAAAAACTGCAGAACAAAGGACTTTATGTTTTTTGTTCTCCGGTTGACAAAAAGCACATTTTGTCCCCTGGTGCTGGAGAATCTGCGAGAGAGACACGTCTTCCCCGCAGGCTAATTTTCTTTTGAACTGTACAGAAAAGTATTGTTCGTGCAAAATTTCGCTGTAATAAAAACTTGGAGGACGGAAGAAGAGGACTAAGTTGGGTACAAACCTAATTCTCCTCTGCTTTAGGTCAAAGAGTAACGCTGTACAAAATCCTAAACATGAAAAAGGATGTTAGACATGTTATACGTGTCAATATACGCTCAAAGAAGCAGAGCGATTGCTATAGACATGAAGCCATATCGTATATTTACTATTTTCCTGTCGAGTAGATATTACAACTTTAAACGAAAATCTTATTTGTAAAGAGTTTCCGTTTCTTTGAGTACATCGAAGGCCACAAGATTTAAAGTTAGAGTTAAGTGGAGGTAAAAACCTTGGTTGAGCAACATTCTCTAAGCTTTACGCTAACATATGATTATTCACACAGACGCGTTCTGCGCTTCTTCACAATCTCCTCCAGGGTTCTGCTGCGAAGCCTTGGATTTGAACACAAACATATTTTAATAATTCATCGTAAAACTGAGGAGCTGCTCTACAAAAATGACCTCGCCTCCTGATGCTGCACCATTACAAACATTAGGCCTGCGTGTCACACGAGAATCTGAAAGCTAATTTAAGGTGGAGAGAAGTGAGACAAAAACCAAGGCCAGAAGTAAGCCGTTGACTCAGGCAGACGGCAATCTGCCCAGCACTGTTATTAAAGCCAATATCAAGTAATTAAAGTAAGTTATGCACACACACACACAGAAATTCTTGCTTATGTGGGACATTTTATGATTTATGTGATCCCAGTTATGGGGGGCTGATTGATGTCAAGCTGCTGCCAATGACAGTAGCGCTCCAAGGTTCTGGGTGAGATGTGAGAGACGAGCGTCACTGTGTGAATCTGCAGAAATCAGAGCTTTTAGGATTAACACTTTAAAGTAAGCTCAAAGTACATTTAATAAGAGCGATTCCTTTCCATTGTCACAAGTTGATGGGTTTTTGCTCTTTCAGGTCTAGCTCTTTATTTTCCTTTAAAAGCAAGAGGATATTGAGTTATAGTGATCACAGGAGCGAACTTTTTTTTTTTATTCTTTGGTTAGAACCTCATAGTCGATTTCATTCACACTCACACAGACCCGTCCTGTGGTTGGATATTCTCCCGCAATCTGGATTTTAAGTGAATGACCAAAACTATGTTGTACATCTTCAGATAAAAACAATTGACGTGTGAGCATCGTCACAACATCCAAAGAAAGAATTGTAAAAGCATTGCCCTGAAGCACAAATCCATGTATTGAAGAGTTCCTTCACCTAAAGTAGAATCACAGGGATTCACCATGTCAATTAAAGTGGCAGGACAGGTTATTACTCAGCACATTCAATGGGCAGAACAACAGATTGTAAGTGCACACAACTCTCCAGCAGCTGGCTCTGGTTTGACTATCAGTGTTGTGTTAATCCACTTTTACTCAGACAGCTAGTCTGAGTTTAGCTCTCTCAAAGCTACGGTTCTGTTCTTTGTGGTTTCAAGTTTCTGTAGCTCATATGACAGCGGTGTGGTTAGCAGAGTAAGGAAGGGAACTAGCATAAGTCTCATCCTGCATGAGGAAGGGGATGTTATGTTGTGTTTCATCCATGTTAATATTGCTTTCTTATTTAGCAGCATAACATTTTTGGTGATGTAGTGGAACACCAAGGTTTGGTCTTTAAGTCCTCCTGACGTGACAGGTGGCAATTAACGAGAACTGCTGATCTTTTTAATGCCAGAAAAATTATTCCACTGGGACTCACACGCAACGAGTATGAAGCATAACTTGTTTGACAACTTCACACAGCAGAGAAAGTTTTTTCTTGTGTGTGTGTTTTTTTTTTTTTTTTTGAACAAATATTTGCATGGAAGCTTTCAAGCAGAAAACCTTTGACGCCTAACAATGAACGCCTTATTGTAATCTGTCTACCATTGTTTATTGCACTGAGTGTCAGTTCTTTTAAATGTTTTACCATCTTAAGAACACAAACCTTACTGTATTGTTTTGGACTTTGATGTGACAAACCAATACAAAACAGAACTCCTTAATGGAGAGCGTCTGTGAACAGATGTTTTTTTGTTTTGTTTTTTCCCACCTTGCCACAGGTTCTTGGTTGGATTTAGGTTTGAAATTTGGCCAGTCACTCTAACACACCAACATGCTTTGATCTATTGTGTTTTTAGTTATTATCCTGCTGGGAGTTGAACCTCTCAGTTCATCTTCACATCAACTTTATCCCTGCCGAAGAAGAACATCCCCACAGCATGACGCTGCTGCCACCCAGTTTTACTGTTGGAATGGTATTTAGGAGTTTAATGTAAGGGGGGCTGATTGTACAGGCACACCACACTTTTCAGTTTTTACTCATGAAAGATTTTGAAAATGTTGCTCTTTCATCTTCATAATTAAGTGTTACCTGTGTTAATCTACTCCATAAAATCCCAATGAAACACTCTAATGTCTGTGGCTAAACGGTGGAACTGTTTCAATGGGAACTGCAGCTGTGATGCTGCTCGGTAAACCAGTAGACGTTTCCACAATTCGTACTTTACCGACTTCTCTAAACGATGCATTTCCCACTAAAACAAGACGACATAAATTTTACAAGCCGTAAACATGCTGTCAGTGCTGCCTTCGCTGTGCAGCTTTCAGAGACAGACCACAAGAGGAAATGCGTTCTGAATATCGCGACTGTGATGTTGTAATGAGTCCTTGACTGAGTTCAACACATCTGTCATCTGTCAGAGCCGCCACCCCCAAAAAGGTCAAAGAAACATTTCCACGTAAGCTGTGGCAGGCTGACTTTATAAGCCCCTGATTTTTTTTCTCTATATGAATGTGTGTAGTAGATATAAATTTGCTTTAAAATGTGTATATAAAAAAAAAAAATTTACTCAGTGTTATCTTAACTTTGGCCCGAGACTGTTTCCATCTTATGTTCAGATGTGGTAACTGAAACCGTAAATATAACATGTACATATGTGCGCTATAGGAACATAATGTGGTTTAAAGAGCTAAAAATATGGATAGCTGTGCGTCATTGTGACTAAGCCTTGCTCTGCGCCTCAGCAGGAGTAGCCTACTCTATTATTTCCTCAGTGCCGTCAGTAAGAGGAAAGTTAGCTGTACTTGACAATAGGCAAGGAACAGAGAGAGGAAGGAGGATTCAGAAACAAAGAAAGCTTTGCTGGTTTTAGGCACCATTTTATTAGGCATAATTTAAAATCATCTCACTGTTAGTTCATTTATACAAATATGTTTTTGTTATTTATAAAACAATTACAGATCTCTACAAATCAAGTTCCCAGTGTAAAAGCGTAGTACCACGCACACGGCAGCATATTGCTCCAGGACACAGATACAGACAGCCCACAGGTGTATGTTCCACTTTAACATCTACTATCCGAGTAAATTGGGGACATGATTAAAGAAAAAAAAACAAAAGGTTTTCCACAGATAGCAGTTTAAAATATTGTGCACACATACAGCCCTTGTCAGACCCTTATGGGAAATTTCACGCGTCTTTTAGTACATCTAAAAACGCATCAATGTTGTCGCACAAAACCTCATGCTTTTTATTGCTCTTCATTTATTCTAGACTCTGCACAAGCCACAATCTAGGTTAAAGTATTGAATACCCCAGATGGAAGTGTAAATAAAAATAAGCATAAGGGTTGCTATTATTGCTGCTAGCTGTAAGCACAAAGAGCTATAAAAAAATACTTTAGAAAAATATATAAAAAATAATCTAATGTGATGCAGCAACACAGACGCAGCTCTCGTTAACTACGAGCACAAGTTGCACTTGCGCTTTGCCCTCACTGCACCAAGCGAGGCAAGGATGTAAACCACAATCTGTTAAGAGTTGAGAACCCCGTTTCACAAATGCACACAAGTCTTGCTGTGCATGAAGACAGTTTAGCACCTGTCTTGCCAAACAAAAAAAACAAAAAAACGCTGCAAGGAGACAGTCATTGCTGGAAGGAACCGAGGCACAAAGATGCTTACAAAAATAAATCTGAGTTTTTTGGGTTTGTGCCAAAACTTTTCTGGTAGTACTTTTAGCAGTAAAATGCGAGCCTTTGGGGCTAGACAAAGATTTAATGGTCTTTGGTTTAGATAAGGCACCCGATCAACATTGTATAGTGGGGTTACAAAGCTACAATTTAAGTTAAAAGTTAAACCATAAAATACAGGATAACATGAATATCGCCTGATGTGAACCAGTGAGACTTATTATGGCATTACATGTTACAATGAGTGGATTACACAGTGGTTGTTCTCCGTTCACCCTAGACAATCGTGGTTGAAAAGGGAAGCATTATGGTGCTCTAGTTTATCATGTGATTAAAAAAAAAATAGCGCACAGACAGTTTACTGATCAAATAAACATGAGCTATTACAAGAAAAAATATATTCAACTTTGGCAATAACTGCACATGTAAGTTAAAAACATTTCAGGATTAAGAAAAAAAAAAAAAATCATTTACAGAGTAAATTCACAACTAATACACTCTCCTGAACCTCACCTCATGAAAGAGGAACTCTTAAGTATGTTTCTAATGGCACTCAAAGTAAGCCTGAGAAATTCAGATGTAAGACAGAAGAAAGCTAAACTGCAGTCTGGCTTCCTGACTACGTTGACTTGAGGAATGCTGCACCAGAATGTAATCGTTTGGTAAAATTACGACATTCGCTCCTCTATTAGGAAAGCGGGCAGCTCTTAATGGGTCCAGCTTATCTGCAAAAGAGCCATTAGCGCTGACTCGCAGGGAAGCAAGAGAGCACAGCAAGAGGCGGGAAGTGCAACTTGCTAGACAACTCCGACATACTAGAATGAGCCGAAGAGGAACTGCTGGGATTTGAACCATTAATATGTGCATTTGGCCAAGAGGCGACGGCATTTGTCCAGGAGTCATAACACCTTGTCTGGATTCAAGCCGACTGAAATTAAAACACTTCAAGATTCGAGATCAGGTTGTTGACCTCAAACTTGGCAGTTCATTACACATCAATTGGCAACTCAAAGGATCTTGATGGCAACTGTGCTTGAGACTCAATGAGATGCAACTTAGGTGAGAATATGAGGTAGTCACTAGTTCTCCACCTGAACAAACACAGATCTGCTTCCTCCAGTCAAACAGGGAATGGTTGGTTGATTAGGAAGTTTTGGCTTGTGGCAACCATGATAATCATTCTTTTTTTTTTAAAGCACAGAATCTATGAATCTAGAAGGTGTAAAAATTAAAAGGTGTAAATAAAAAGTTAAAATTATACGGTCTGTTGCCTTCATTTTGAAACAGTCACTTTGGGGATGCAGGCAACCCGGTGAGGTCCTCCAGGAGATGAGTAAGGAAAATTGACAGAGGTGGGTTGGAAGCAACTAGATGGCATCCTTTGTTCTACAGCCTCTCTTTTGCATCCGTGGATCTCCATCATCCCTCTCCGTAGTCCAAATCTGGGAACCATTCATTACAACAGAACGCACTTTTTGTGATTCTTCTTCGTGACTGGGTACAAAACCGCCCTCACGGCTTCCGCAAACACCTCCTTGACATTATCTTGCTTCAGCGCGGAGCACTCCATGTACTTGACCGCTCCGATCTGCTTGGCCAACGCGTTGCCCTGCTGGTTGGTGGTAGGGGCCAGACCCTGCTCCTTTAGCTTCTTCACAGTTTCGTCGTCGCCTCTTAGGTCTTTCTTGGTGCCCACCAGCAAGATGGGAACGTTGGGGCAGTGGTGGGACACTTCAGGATGCCACTTGTGCCTGACGTTTGCGTGGGAGGAAGGGCTGCCGATGGAGAAGCAGATTATAAAAACGTTGGTCTGCGGATAGGACAGAGTGCGCAGACGATCGTACTCCTCCTGGCCCGCCGTGTCCCACAGGTTGAGGCTGACATTGCGGCCATCCACACTCATCTGAGCGCTGTAATTGTCAAACACCGTGGGAATGTATTCTTCTGGGAAGGCATTGGTGGTATAAGAGATAAGTAGGCACGTTTTACCCACTGCCCCATCACCCACCACCACACATTTAATGGTCTGCATCCTGCCAACGACCACTGGGGCTGCAGCACCTGGCAAAAGAAAAGAAAATAAACACCTAAACATATCCAGATAACAACACTAAAAAGTTACAATGTTGATACATTTCTTCGTCAAGACATGATGATCTTACGGTGGCAAAGGAGGAACAAAACGACAAATTTACCAGCTTGAAAACTTGTGACAGCACATCCCAGAAAATAAGTAGTTTTACTCTGAGCTTAGCAGCTGAGCTAACTGAAGCTACCGTTAGCTTTTTGGCGTAGCTTTAATTACCGTTAACCAGACAGAGGTGCCTTATTTCTAGCTGTTTAATATCTAATGCAGTCGAGAAAACTGTACTTAATCAGTGGATAATAAAGGAACCGGCAGCAACACGCACCTTTATCTACTTCTTAATATTTCATTTATAACACTAGGCGTTCCCCCAATGACTAGAATCAAGCTAAGGAACTAGCTCGTTTGTTGCTAACGGACTAGCTAATTAGCAAACAAGCTGAGCATTAATTTCAAAACACTTTATAAAAGGCTGATTTCTGCGAGCTTACTTGTCTAACAGTTACCCAAAAATATGTTTTATTCTAATCTGTACCTCAAACGTAATCATTTGCTGTGAAAAGTGAAATATGGATAAGTTAGTGACTTACCGCCACTTAGCTTTCGATCTTTTCTTGCCTGGTATAGTCAATCACAGCCGCATCCGGGGAGTTGCCCATTACGTAAAATCGACGTAGGTAGCGTAGGCTGGTAAATGTAGTTTCACTTTCGTGATAGCCGTTTTCTTCCTCCAGATGGCGACGTTAGTCTTTTTTTTTTGGATCGACTTTTAAACTTGTTTTATCCAAACTTTAAGGATTGTGAAATCCATCGAAATGATTAAAATATGAAACATATAAATCTGAAACTTCAGTTTTCTGCACATGTTCACATAGAATATTATTATTTTTATTTATATAAGAAAATATAATTCATCAATGAGTAAAAAGGTATAAAACAACTTTATTTACAGAGTGTGCAAATGTTAAAACTACTCTTTTATGCTTGTTTGTATTTTGTGGGTTACATTTGGTCAAATTACATCGACAAACTTTAGTCTATTTCATTAAGATTTTACATGATATAGCTACCAGCACAAATGATTGCTTAATTGCAAAAGGAGCAGTATATGTGCTTTTTAACATTCTTTTTACAAATTAAAATCTGAAAGTGAGCCATGCATTTGGATTTAGCACCTTTAAGTTGATACCTTTAAAAGTTACTGCAACCAGCGTACAGAAATCACTTAACTAGTGAATAGAGTAATTGTGATTCTGTGTGTAATTATCTCAGTATAAATGCAATTTGTTTCATGATGGTTTCAGAAGTTTGTTAGAGAATATTAGTGCTCAGAGTTGATGGTAAGCTGGATTGAGTTAAATACATGACAATACTGGAAGACAACTTGTTAAAGGCTGCAAAAGTATTGAAATGGAATGAAGGTTCATCTCTCAGCAGGATAACATCCCAAAAATATCAAAACACAACTACAATATAATGGTTCAGATTGCAGCATCAGCTTACTTTGGAGTATACTATATTAAAATTAAGTTTTCTCAAAATTCCTGATTATGAAAATATGTCTGGTATGCGATTAGAACCATTGACTTCTTCTCTGGCTTATTTCACACAATTTCATTTCACATGCATGCTAATCCCTTCAAGAGGTCAAATAAAGTCATGTAACTAGCTTTGCGAATATTTCAAGACAAACTTTAAAAGTCATACTTGGTATTATTGCACTTAATGTCTTGAGCAACCTATTCTTGTCAATAAAGGCACTGTGTTATAGCCTGCTTTAGACACAAACAAAGTAGGCCTTTAAAAAACCTGTTCCCAGTATGGTGGAGTTCATCCCGTCAGACCCAGTCTGAAAACCTTAACATCACTTCATCAGCCCTATTTTGCCATAATGTCACATTAAAGCAGAACTAACTAACTCTATAAAGTGGCCTGTTTTCTATTTTAGGTGTTTTGTCCTGGAAATGCTGGTGATGATGTCATCTCTAAGCACCGCAGCAGGTTAAAAGGCCAACTGCTGACCAACAAGTGCAGACTCCAGATCACAAAGAGGCACCGGTTTATTGCCTTTCCCAAGAAGTTTTGGCGTCACTGCAGGCTATAAAAAGAGAATTCCCACTGGGACCCTATGCCCACAGTCACCCTCCACCCCAGGCCTCGCACACCCCTCCATTTCTGCCAGGAGATTCCACAAGACAACTATAGCATTTCCATGGCAACAGTCACTAAAAGAATCGGGGGTGAGTGTGTCAAGAGATGCAGCAAGAGGCAGTTTTAAACAAGAGGGAGGGGGGAAATGAAGGTCACAAGAGGGGTTGTTATTGTGGATGAATGGAGAGTAAAAATTTTCAATGCAAGCACAAACATGACAAGGCCTCGACATAGTATTAAACTTTTTCATATTTTGCCATTTTACAACCAAAAAATAATTTATCAGGACTTTATAAGGAAACCACAAGACTTCAAGTTTGCCATTCGTTATGAAGAATAAAGAGGATGCAGAAGACATATGGAAAAGCTGCTCCAATCAGATGAAACCAAAATTTCAGAAATATCTTATAATATAAACACAGCAGAAATATATTTTCCTTAGTTAGCATGCAACATAGTCATAAACATTGAAAGACAGAGGGCACTACGCTCAAGACATTACTGGAAGACAATCTGTTAGGAGACTCAAAAAAGTTCTCCAAAGACACGTTTGATTGCACCCAAAAGAGTTTCTACAACTGGAGGCTAAGCCTTGCCTCCAGCAAGGTTTAGCCTTGCTGGAGGCAAGGCTAAACCTCTATAACTTTATTTGTTAAATACATTGATATATGTGGTTGTATTGGGACAAAATGTGGAAAAAGCACTGTGCATATTATACAAGAGTCTTTCAAAAACTGAAGACACTTATTTTCACAACAATGTCTTTATTATTTCTTTGACTTTTTTTTTTTTTACAAATACATATCTCAAAGTGAATAATTATACTCAATAAAGTTATAGATTTTTATATAAAATAAAAATACAGTAACCATCTCTTTAGGCCTCTTTTCAGTTTTGTAAAGTGCAGCTTTTTCTTGAGGCCAGTTGGCAACAAAATTAACTGTTCAATATAGTACCAGGATCAAGTTCAAAACACTGATTACTCAGGCATAGGCCACAGTGTGCATAACATTTGGATTACTTTCTTGAAAACTGCATTTCTACCCCAGAATATCAATTAAAACAACATCCTAAAGTGAAATGTTCCTCTAAGTGTTAAGGCTGTTCTACTGGAAGAGGTCTTCTATTGCTGTCCTACTGCCTGCAAAGGACATAAGCAGGTGTCAAAAGAGGTAGATTGTAGAAAATGCACTACCCTGCAAATGTGTAAAAGACAAGATGTAAAGTATTTCAAAAGCTCTCAGTGGCAAATCAAACATATAAACCAGACACTCAAATAGACAAAAGATTTTACTTAAGATTAATTCAAATCAACTCAATGCTTAGTTAGAACTGAAAAATACCTAGAAATTCATACAGACATGGAAAATTTCACAGCAAGCCCTTCCATCATCTCCACAAGGGCTGAGCTGTAGCAGCCCGGGGCATTTTGAGACCAGGTATCCGGGAAGCAGCTGGAGTTTTAGGGCTAGCAGGTGAGTTGCTGGCACAGGTTGTTGTCTTAGCTGATTTACTGCGGGCAGCTGAGATGACAGTTGTGCGTATGTTCTTGGCAGTGGCTGAGGACGGGCTGCTAGCCGTCCGCGACTGGGATGGCAGTTGACACTCAGAGTTCGGAGCAACACGTTTGGACACACGGGTGGGAGCTCCTCTGATAAATGTAGACTGAGTGCTGCCACAGACCTTCTCTTGTGGAGTTCTGTCTGAAGACCTCCGAGTCAAAGCGGACTTCTCTGCAATCTGTGACTCGTTTGCGATTCTCTCCCGTGTGCTTGTACTTCGCTTCACTTCCGCCTGAGCTATAGTTGGTCGAACAGAAGACGACGAGCGAACTGAAGCGCTGCGGGGAATGGACGGGAGTGCAGGAAGCGGTGGGTTAGCAGGCGCTGGAGCTCCGTTGGAAGCCTCGGTTTTGGAGTGCACTCGGGGTAAGCCTGAGCTGTTGGAAGGGAGTGTCCGTGACACAAACCCCCTCTTCGCCCCAATACCACTACGCATAAAGGTCTTCACAGTTCTAGCATCTTCTTTTGATGCAATAGACACTGGAGCAATCCCCTGGTGCAGGTTGACATCCCTCTCCTTCCTCCACTTTGAGCAAAGACTTGGTGAAGGTCGTGGAAGTGGAGAGGTTGGGGGAGTTAGTGTCTCATATGACCGCAGACCTTTTACCAGAGTATGGCACTCCAGTGTTTCACCGACACGTGGGAATGACCTGGCAGTCTCTTTATCTGCAGTTGGCAAATCAGAGGCCTCCTCTGGCTGTGAATGACCAAACTCTGGCAGACTGGAGGGCATCCAGTTCTCCTTCACTGGGGTCAAAACCCCTCTAGTTTCTCCATCTTTTGTTAAACTTTTATCGGGTACAGATGTTGTGGCACTTATTTTAACTGTTGCACTGTACTTTGTCTGTGGCTGGAATGATACTTCCACTGCAGATGATTGTAATTTGGTCCCAGTCTTTGTATTTCTGTCAGAAAGTGTTCCACAGCTGTTATTGGACTCATGAACTGAAGAGCTTCCAGATTTACTCTGAACAGAACAATTACTATTGGACGGCCTACGTCTGTAAACAGAGGTCTGGCTTTTCACACCTTGGGCTGATGTATTGGTACTTACAGCAGCAGACTCTATGCTAGAACTGTTCAAAGTCATGTTTTCAGGAGAAAAGTCTGCCTTTTCTTTGTGTCCTGTTGGTTTCAGTTGGTCATGTGGAGAGTAAGAAATGCTCTCAGGCCCATACTGCTTCATAGTGAAGCTTTTTCCATGTTGAGAAGAACTAAATACTGCAACGTGGGAGTCTTTTACTGCTTCCATTCTCCGTTTTGATGTTCTAATCCCTCTTTCCAGAACAGATTCTTGGTCAAAGGGGGAACATCCGCCATCGGTCTCTGGCGAACTGCAAAGTATAGCACTGGTTTCGTGGTCTGAGGAACTGTTTGAGTGATAACCAGTGGATGTCGGACTACTCCCCAAGACAGAAAAACTCTTGAGAATAGACGAACTGCTGAGATGGGTGTCATTTTGCATGTGGTGCATGAATCTACGAGAATCAGCGGTTCTAAGACTACGGCGATTCCAGGTGTAGTTCAGGTTCTTCTCTAAAAGTCTCTCCAGTTCATCCTGGTTTTCTTGACAGTGAGGCTCTCTGGCAAGACTCAGCCCAAGGTCCAGCCCTGTACAAACGGCAAGAGACCGACGCTTCTCCACAATCTCTCGTTGACGTTCTAGACGTTTCTGCTCCTTGAGGTCCCGTTCCTCATTTTCCTGTTTAGAAATGTAAGAAAAATGAATCTCGGTCATTATAAAGTGATCAACAGAGCAGTTAGGTGTTTTTGTGACCTTCCAAGGCATCTCACCTGAACGGCTCTTTGGAACCGATGGCAAAACAAATGAAAAACCTTGCACGCCTCCTCTAGCTTGAAAGTGCTGTCATCTTCACAGAAAAACTCCATCAATGCTTGACTCGACATCCTCATACCCTCTACTTCGTCATCGGCCTCTTTCAGCCGCTCATCAGCCCTCTGAACACAGACGACACATTTTCAGACACAGATTTTCATTCGTATTGATCTTTATTTCAAACCAGATGTCAAACCAGTGACGTATACCTCCAGAAAGGATTGTGTCTGTTGCTTAATCTCTGTCTCATTCTCTACATTTGTCTTCAGTTCAGCCACTCTGCTTTTTAACTTTGTCAGGTCATCTAGCACAGCTTCTTCACACAACCTGCAGAGATAAACAATAAGCACTGTTGTAACTCTTGTATGTCTAAAAAAAAAAAAACTGCATGTCTAAAATACAAATAAAAGAGATAAAACTGAGTAAAAAAATGTGTTTGCAAAATCTAAAGTGGAAATACAGACATGGTTTCAAACCTTTATTAGATAAATACACCGTTTTGAAAAGCCCATTAGCTCAGTTGTTGGCTCGGAGTAACAGATTTGTCTTAACCCCCTTTCACTCTAGCAACTAACTGCAGCTGCAGAGCGAGGGAGTGATTAAAGAATGCAGTGGATTGCAATGTTTTAGCAGACTACAAGGAGATATTGTTGTTTCTGAGTGGCCTTTGTTATGTTCCCTCAGAACTAATCACCACAGAATCCAGGATTCAACAGAATCCAAGGTTTGGGAAGAGACTGACCTGGAGGCAGAGCCAACGTGGCCTAGTTGGCTGGGAAAAGAAAGTAAACTCTGGTCTTTTTTCACAGCTTCCTGTGGAGACAAAAACAATTGATTATCTTCTCCATTGTCTGAAAGGATACAATACGCAAGTTGCAAAAAAGATGACAATGAATGCACTCTGTGGACCTTTTTGTTTCAAGAGAACACTTTGGCATTGTTTTGTACTTTGCTGCCTGAAATAATTTCTCCTTACAAGAGCTCTTCTACCTTTTTATTATATTTAGCTTTTCAAAAGTGAAAAAGTGTAGGCCCAATGACCTGCAGGAGGCATCAATTTGTCAAGCATGTGGAGTACAAATGATGACAAGTTGTTAGTCTAGACTGTTTCATTGTGATTTTCAACAAACTACTTGAGTATTAAACAGTCAGATAGAAACTGGCCCTCAACAAACCTATGGAATTTTTCTTTTTCTTTTAGAATGCAGCAAAAGTCCTGAGGTTGGGATTCAAAACTCACATCACGTCACTGAAAATGTTTCTTCCAGTAAATCCACCCCCCCAAACTGAAAGAGCCTAATTAATAAAAGCCAGATCAAACAACAGCTAATGTCAACAGGTTTGAGTAATGACCACTATCGCTGACCTCTGACCTGCATTTTCGCAAGAATTATACACATTCGTTTCAGGAGGATCTATAAACACCAGCTGGATACATTAAAAGACCAAAGGATGTTTATAAACAAAGTTGCAAACTGTGTTTATAAATTCAAGTTAAAACAGTCAGTGACTATCAAAGCAGGTATTATGTGCCATTGTACTCTTATGATTATATCAAAAAAAAAAAAAAAAGGATGATAGCAGACAAAGACCTCACGGTAATCCGGGGAGATGTACCCCCTGTCCAGGTGCACCTTTGACAGGCTATAAGTCCAGCACAGAGCTACTGTCAGCACTAAGACATACAGGACAGGCAACCATGTACAAATGCGCTCACAAATACGTGCAACTTACAATGGTCAACAGACCAGCACGTGTTTCTGTAAGCTGGAATGACGCCTTTTACTGGGAGAAAACCTCCACATATGTTGGGAGAATATGCAAACTCCTCCCTGAAGTACCCTGGTCTGTATTCAAATTGCTGTTTTCAGGCAATAGTGCTACCAACTCTCCCCACTGGTGAAACAAGCATCTCCCCTCCCAACTTTATCATACAATTCAGAACATTACCATAGCAACGAAATGCAGCAAATTCATCCCTGGCTTGTTGGCTTTGGTGTCTGCCAATTTGAGGAGTGATGAAATTCGAAAACCAGCCGCATTCCCCGAATATCCACCCTGAAAAGAAACGCAGACAACTTTAAACAACGGATGAAAACCTCGAATGCAAACCTCAAACAATCAACAGCCGAAGCATAAGCTGAAAATAGCTGATCTCGCATTTTCAGAATCATTCAATAACTGAACGACTGACTGGCTGGCTACTCACTGCATTCATGTAGTTCCCTGCTTTCAGCACCAGACGGAGGATGGAGTGCAATTCGGGACAGCTCAGCAATTCTAGGAGTGTAAAGATAATCAATATTGTGCCTCAGGGCTTAAGCAATGACAATTAATGTGTATCCAGCTGACATCAAGGCCATGAAACAAGTCAGCAACTTTTATCCCCCCCAAAAATAGCAGTGCATGCAGGTTTCTAGTTAGCCTGAATGCTAAATAGCTTATCTCACTTCCACCGTGGCGCCTGACAACCACTCAAGTCTAAACACAAGAATTTTAGCAGGCCTATACAGTCCCAAGTCTTAATGGTGGTGGAGTACACAACTCCCTGCTGTTACTTTACCTCTTGCCGCCTCCCTCAGACATCTGGCTGCCACACACAGAGAGGTCAGAGCGGGGTCAAACTCTTGCTGTAGGATCATGGCATCCAGACGGAGCCGAAAACTGGTGAAAGAAAAACGAGTGAGACGGATCGAACGGCAACAAGGGTTGACTGATGAGACAAAGAGGCACTCGAGATCATTCTTCTGTTCAACAGACATGACAGGGTTGAATAAAGAAGGCTGGGGCAGAGTGAAAAAGTAACAGAAATGTTTTGGGATGGCTGTACATCTGTATGTTTTGTTGGGGGGTGAGGGTACCTGGGAACTTCCACTAAAAGCAACATGAAAAGATCAGGCTCTCCGAGACAGCTCTGTTCTCCACAGAACCTCCTAAGGCGACATTCCTGAAAGAAAGAAAGAAAAAAAGATATATGCTGTTAAAAAAAACAACTTGTTAAGATTCAGGTCCAATATATTTCAGCAGGATCTTCGTCTGGAAACAGACCACATCATACAAAGTGGTGTAATGGCAAACTTTTGATCATCCTAACTAAAGCCAGATGAGTGAAGAGGAGCAGCGTGGGGGGAGGTGAAGAGGAAGCAGACTGTCAGTCGTTGTCTTTGCACGCTAGATTAAACCCTTTACCTCCTCGCTGTCAGGAAGCAGTTTGGAGAGCTCTGCGAGCTTCTCTGCTCCGTAACGATCTCCAACACCGTGCGTGATATCTTCAATGATCTCCTTAGCCGGCCTGCGGAAAGAAATGCACCAGCTCATTTCACATTGCCAGCTTAAGACAAACAGAAAACTGGATGCGTGCTGCGTAAGACGAAAAGTCTGACGCAGCAATAATAAAAGAAAGTGCCTAGAAGACAAACAAAAGGCAGACATGCTCAGGAGACAACCGAGGACTTTGGTGTGTCATGAGGAGGGACTGAAACCGAGACAGCCGTTTAACCCCTGCTTTACTTTCTTGGAATGAGACCAGGATTTACTATTCCAGTAATTTTTCACTATTTTCCCCTTCCTGTTACATTCCGCCACCGATGATCAGAGAGTAATTCTCGTCAACCAGTTCATCTTATCCTTATCTAAAACTGTCAAAGAATCAATTATTTTGGAGGAACGTTCTTTCTGAACAGCTAATCTGCTGGAAACAAAACCCAGAATGCAATGACGTACATAAAAACCAAAAACTAAATGATATTTAAGTCTCTATAAGACAAAGAAAACACCAAACCAGATTTTGTTTAAGCCCCAATTGGGCTAACAAAACTTTTACTGTGTCACTCTTTGTGACAGGCGCCAAACAAGACAAATACTTAAGTCTTTTCACAAAAAAAAAAGTTTATTCCTGCAAGTCCCAACAAATCGTTTAGAAAAGAAAGCATCTCCAGTTGAGAATCTCATGGTGGCATGGCAGCATTGAAACCTGGCACTTTCCATGACTCTGTGAGCAAGCATTGCATAATTGTCAACACAATAGTTCAGGGAGCCCTAGAGGTTAGTGTATTTAAGCTCACCTAAATGGTTATGAAACAACTCCTTCCATCATAATAGGTGCAGCTTTAAACCACACAAAGAAGGTTTTAGGGGATGGCTGACGAAGACAACCCACTGGTGGATTCTCAGTCAGCAGGGGGGCAGATTTAAGATGAGCCATTCTTTACGGGCATCAGCAGGTGTCACCTCGGTCTCCTAAAGAGCTACTTACTCATAGGCCTCCTTAAAACTCCAGCTGCTTAGTTTTCCCTGGCAATACAGCAGACATCCCCCACTGATGGGGTTTTACACCTCTAACACCCGTTAACGCCTGACATATGGCTACTTTCCGCAGTTCAAGTCAAGTACTAATTCCTTGGGTCCATTTGGAAACATTGGTATTCCCTCTTTTTCTGAACCCACTTTTAGTTTAGGTTAATTTGGTCAATTAACCTAATTGACCAAATGTGGGGGGTGAAGCTAAGATGCAAGGTTTGTAAGGCACTTTCTTTACGTATGCTTGTGTAAACACAAAGTTCACAAAATACTTTTTCTGCATTAGCTTTTTCTGTGCTAATGCAGAAAAAGCTAATGCTTTTGACCTGGTATTGAAATATACCAGGTCAAATAAACGTTTATGTCAGACAAAGATTATCAGTCAAGTAGTCTGGTGGTTCTTTGGTGCCTGAAAACCTGGACAATTTCTTGATATCCAGAGACAAGTTAGTGATCTTAAGCTTTAGTGCAGCCGGGTTATGTCACAGTACAATGATCCAAAGTACACAACGGTTCCACTGCCGAGTGGCACAAAAAACAAACCAAAAAAACACCCAATAGACAGGATTTGGAGTGGCCTAGTCAAAATCCAGACTTAAACCCAGTTGAGATGCTGTGGCATGATTGTAAACAGGCTTGCAAACTGTTCAAATAATACAATTCTGCAAAGAAAAGTGACCCAAAATTTCTTCCCAGCATTGCATAAGGCTCACTGACCGTAACCACAAACACTCAGTAGCCGTCGTTACCGCCAAGGGTGGAACAACCAGTTTATGAATTATTTTTTCACACTGGTGCAAGTTGGTTTAGGCTTCTTTCAGTTTTTAATAAACACTTATTTCAAAATTTCATTTTACATTTATTCTGGTTGCCTTTCATATTAAACTAGATATGATTAGCTGAAACATTTAAGTCTGACAAAAAAGAAAAAAACATTTGTAGTACTGTAAAAACATTTTGTTCAACTTAAAGTCCAGTTGCAATGATAAATAAGTCAAAAACTGCATAATATATTAGATGCATTCAAACTATTACTGTACAGAAGTTCCCACAGAACTTTCTGGACTGCAATTAAGATTATAATTTAAGATACAGAATCTGTGCCTGTAATATAGTTATAGCGACGCTCGTTTGATTGCAGCATAAAATGCTCATTAACTTATTAAGAAATCATAGCTAAATTATTTTTCATGCTGAAACAGAAGAAGCTAATTTTAACAAAACCTTGTTGCTGAGATGGATGCAATAAATCTCACTATATTGGGTGCATGCTTGCTATGAACCCCATTAACACAACTATCACCACTAATAAAGTTTCAGTGACATAGAAAGAAAGCAGCAGTAAATCTTTAGCTTTGATCAGTTAAAAACTTCAAATCTATAAAGGAGTTACGAATCTTACATTTTGAATTGCCGCAGAAATATTCCTATGTTCATGCTGCGCTTGGAATCCAGTAGGAAAATCTGTGAAGAAGCATAGAACACATATATAAACCACTTAAGACCAGGAACACCAAGCAAAAATTGCCAAAAGGTTTGTGGCCATTTAAACGGTCTGACCTCTCCCAGGCTATCCTGTGGGGATCTGCACCGTAGCAGCGCCGAACGTCGCCTCAGCGTCACAGTTCTGTCCCTTGGCGTGCTGTCCTTCTGCCCAAACAACTCGTCCAGAGAATGGAGGTCAATAGGAAACTCATCCTCGTCGGGGGCCGCGCCGCTCCACACGCTCTTCCTGCCTTCCACCTTCTCTTTGGGGATGCGCTCCCAGTTCAGCTTCCTCAGCCGACTCTGACGTACAGTATCTGCCGGGCTAAAAGGTGAGGAGGATGCAGACGGTGGTGGAGGAGGAGGTGGAGGGGGAGGAGGAGGCGGAGGTGGTCCTTGAGGTGCAGCCTGCACCTGACGTGACTCCATGGCTGTCGCTACCACGGCATCGGCGGTGGGCTTAGTTCCATGAAGGGCATGAGATTCCTTGACGGTCACTGTCAGGTTGATGTGCATAGAGGCTGTCTGGTAGTTAGAGGACGGGGTTACCACAGGTGAGCAGGCTTTGCGGCCTTGCTCTAGAGAAAGTCTTTTTGCTCTTGGTCCACGTTCAATCCATAAAGTCTAGGACACAAAAACCGATTAGAAATCAAGAAATCAAGACCAGCTAAAATGCTGATGACTTGCATGAAACGTGGATTCATTTATTATTTTATTTTCAACCTGCTTCTCGTGCAAAAGACCCCCCTGGTCTAAAAATCCAGCCGGTGACTCAACTTTCACTGGAGATATCAAAGTATTTTTACAAGAAAGTACAAGGAAGGCAAGATGAGCTCTTCCCATATGTGGGTTGTTTGAACAGCTTGTCTCATCCTGTTCAGATTCACCTCATTGCATGTGCACACACACATACACACACACACACACACACGCACGCACGCGCACACACACGCGCGCACACACACACACAGGCACTCTTCCATCATAGATCTTCCTTTCTAATTATAAAACAAGGAGACACCAAAGACAAGCAAAGACGCAAAGTTAACCAAACAAACAAATGAAGGGTCAGCAGCAGCACCACAGAGCAACACTTTTCTTACCAACATCTGAAAGACATACACACTCTCGCACATCCAAGTTTTAGACTGGAACAGTGACACGTTTTTTTCTCTACTTCCAGTAAAAATCGGATTAATTATGCATCTTTTGTCTCGGCGTTTAACATACAATGGCTTTATCTCTTGTCTGCCATGAGTCATAGCTTTCGGAAAACTACAGGCCAATCTGATGACCAATCTGTTTCATGGAGATCCGCATGAGCACGCTGCAAAAGCCACAGCCAGTAATCTGATCAATTCATGAGATCTGCATCTAGACACCATTTAATGGGACCTGCATCCTCATAGCTGAAGAATATCACGCGAGAAAATTCGTTTATTACTTTACATGTGCTTTTTTTTTCTCTCCTTAATGTGTTGCAGGGGATAGAAAAAGAGTAAAACAGTCTAAAATAGTTTAAAATAAACTTTTTACATGTTGCCATTTGTTGTAAAGTAGTATTCCACGAAATATTGCTTATTCCAGCACAATGTAAGATACCCAACAACATCTCAGCTTAGTTTTAAGTAAAAATAAAAATCACAGTTTTGCTCATTTTCGTTTCTGCTTCAGAGCCAAGTCAGGTTGTTTGTTTGACTTACCTGATGGCCACAGAAGTGAGTCTAAAAGCCGACATAAAAACCCACGACCACCGATATCGGCTCCATTCTCTTACGCTCACTTTGTCTGTAAATTCCTTTATTCCTAAAAAAAAAAAAACAACTTATTGCGTCCCGCTCGCTGCAATCTCGCGTCCTCCTCAACTTGTAGGGAAACTTCCACACTGCTCCATCGCGAGCGCGCAGGCGCGCACCCCCACATTCACATGCGCTTTTCTCCCGCATCCTCCCATTTTTCCCATGGGCGGACTGAGGGTTGTCAGGTGGTATAAGGTCAGTCTTCAGCGTCTCGACATCCACGGGAATGTATGGGATATCTATAATGAAACGTGTGACTTTCTAAGTAATATTCAGCCAACCCAAGTACTGTGGCTACGACTTCCAAAACAATATACCTTTTTAAAAATAGTAATAAGAAAGCATTTCCATGTTTTAAAGTCTAATTTAGTTGTTTGCAACGCCTGCCAGTCCAAAGTAAGACTGCAGTCTTAACTGCCTTGGGAAAAGATTCACACCCCTTAAACGTTTTTTCACATCGTGTCAAGTTGACGCCATTTTTTTTTTTCAATCAAAATTTAAATGAAGTTTTAGCTAACAAAAGTGAAAAGTATGAATTATGAAGTGGGGAATTTTTACAGCAATAAATCTGAAACATGAGCTGTGTGTTTCTGTTCAGCCTTTACGCTGACAAACTGTCAGGAGGAGTCACATAATTTGTATCTATAGTAAATGTATACGTAAATTTCAGCTTTTTTTGAAGGCTTGAAAGATTTATCAGAGTAGATTAGTGTGTAGACTAAGAAGTGGAGAAGTTAATAGCAGGTGTCCTGCAATAAAGAGCAATGCGTGATATCCTGTATCCTTTTTGTCTCACCTGTTGCTTTGAGTTTTGAGTTAGTATAATATACTACATAAATAAAGTTATTTGAATTGAATCAAATAAGATCTCAATAAGACTGAGGGTTGTAAAAAGGCTCCATGGGTGTGATTTTTAATTTTTTTATTTTTGCAAGTCACTGTAAAGCATGCCTAATGTCGGGAATTGTGCAGACAACATGATATGTCTCTGTTTCAGGTTTATCATCAAATCGGTGAAATATATTTGGTGCAGAGAACCTTGATTGTACCTAGAGGGATATGCTATTGAGAAACTGAGAGAAGGAGCAGATCGGTATCAGACATGGGAAATGATGTCTGCATCTCCTCCCTGAAGCAAGAATGACACATGCATGAAAACTAAGAGGCTAGAAGTCCCTTTAGGGTGCTGAAACGTCCCAGGTGGTGAGATACAGACCCATGACGCTGACCTTTCATCTGAGGTGATGGAGCACTCCTGGCCCACGCCACCTAGCTCTCTGCGGCTCCGGCTCAGGTAGCCGCTTTCACAGGCCGCGCTGACAGACCCTCTTCATCACGTGTGGGACTGCAGCAATTAGCAGGTTATGACCCCAAATATCTGGCTTTTATTGTGCTTTATCCGTGGGGTATGTTATGGTGCGCCTTGCCAGAATAAACTTCTCTCAGGAAATTTTACTTTCTGTCCGGCCGCGCTCTCCTCAGAGTACGGTACACCACTTAGAATACGAGGAAATGCCTCTGATGAGAGACAGCAGCTTTATAGTCCATGAAGGGCCTGAACAACCTGACACAATTACACCTATAATGCCAGCATTTATGTAGCGAGGACATTGCAACAGTGATTAATGAACAGCAGGGACTTAACTTGGCTTCCCTCACTGGTTTCAATAAAATGGGTTGGACTGGAAACACACAAACAGTCTTCTGGCTGGATGAAATAGAGAACATCGGTGTTTGTGTGTCTCTCTCTTGGCTCATCGTTTTATGAATGAAGGTGCTCATTTGTAACATTTGCAAGTATTTATCCAAGACGGGAAAGAGAGCTTTGAGATTTTTCTCTTATGTGTGGCCTTTCTTTGATGTCTAAATCTGCTATACTTCATTTCCTAATGGAGACATAAGGCGTAAACACGAGACCGCAGTGCCAACTGCCCTGTAGCTCAGCTCTTAGATCAGTGGGGCTGCTGCAGCCACGGCGGCCAGCTTTAGCCCTTCATCGTCTCCCCTCCTTAATCTCACTTTGAAGTCCTGGAAGAGTTGCTTAAAGGTGAACGCTATTAGCTCCCACCTCCCCTTCTTTAAGCACATGTTGGAGATATACTGGTTTTTACAGTACTCTGAAACAATCCCAGAAATCAAAATACACCAAAAAAAAAAAAAAAAGTGTTTTGCATATTCTGTTTTGACACGGTAATCAGATTCTCTGCAGTGACCTCTGCCGAAATTGGTTTTTACGCCGCACAAATGAATCCGGATGTGGCTAGATCAATGGAATAGATTTATTTATTTTATTTTTTTCCAGATGCACCGTATAGTTTGTGAAAGAGGCAGTAAAATTGTCCCATGTGGAAGTATTGATGCTATGAGTGAGGGGTTTTAGTGTTGATCTGCCTCTGGTTTGCCTTCTGGGTCTAGGCCACTTCCATGCTTGAGTGAAATAGGTCAGAGTGACTGTTGCTCTGTGGGGGAACTAACCACATTCATGTGTGTAGTTGTGCAAGAGGAAAGCTGTGCGCACACACACGCACACACACGCACACACACACACACACACACACACACACGCACACCCCCCCCACACACACACACACACACACGCGCACACGCACACACACACACACACACGCGCACACACGCACACACACACACACACACACACACACACACACACACACGCACACACACACCTGGATCTTATTCCAGACTGAGGGGATAGCAGGTCTGGAGTGGCATTCCTAATCCAACCCAGCTTTCTCAGATCTTTCTTGGTCTTCCAGCTGCACTCAGATCATGCGCAATTGTCCTGAATGACCCAACAAAGATCTCTGCCTCTGGTCAGAGGACCTGATAAGTAGTGACAATAAGAGACAGGCAAGGATATGTGCACAAGCAACCATATGTGAACACACATTGGTTAGTTTCTGACTTTTTTTTTTTTGATACCCTATTCTGTACTGTACAGAAAACTATTTAAGGCTGCAGACAAGAAGCCTTATTCAGGTCTGTATCTTGTTCTGTTGTCTTAGACTGAGCTGGGCTGAGTATGTGTGCACATCATATTATGTTTTTGGTGCATTAAATGGCCCCAGGATAGACAGAAAGGATGCATGTGGTTTGTGTTGATGTGGCTTTGCATAATTTGTTGTATTACTCGGTTTAAACTCTGCAGGGAAGAGGAAAGGCTGAGGTGCCTATGGTCAGTTCTCCATGGGGGGGAAGGGTTGACCTCACTAGTCTTCGCACATCTGGCCACTGGAGCCATTTCCGACTCCAATTAGGATTTCCTGAGACTCAATAAAATGGATTATTGGCCCACAAAAACAGCCCGGCGGACTCACCCACCCATCCATTGTCTTCAACAAATTCAGCTGCTGCGCTCATCGGACTGAACAGAGCTACAGCTGTGCCGTTTCTTTCATCTAAGATCTAAACATTTTGTGTTGTGCCTTTCTAAAGTATTCTTACCTCTTGGACTTGTTTACATCCTATCACTTTATAACTACAAACTGCCTTAAATTTTGTTGAGATTTTAGGTCATAGACCCACACGAAGTAGAAACGCATTGTAAAGTGGAAGGAAGATCATTTGTGGGTTTTGAAGTATTTTACTGGAAGAAATATGAAATCATTTGCATTTCTATTCAAGTCCTGCCACATAATTTAAATGAGATCTATTCCAGGACTTTGGATGGCACAATGTACATGAATATGCTTTAATCTAAACCATCCTGTTGTAGTTCTGGTTGCATGTTTAGCGTTTTTGTCCTGCAGGAAGATGAACCCCTAGCCTGATCTTACGTATTTTGCATCTACCAACAGGTTGTCTACTAAGATTTTCCTGTATTAACTCGAACGACTTCCCTGTCAAATTTCTTCTTCCTCCTCTTCTATGACGGTCAAGCACAACTAAGCACCTAAGCAGTGGATCCTCTCATTGTCACTGCGACCCTCTTGACTTTGTCACCGATTATGCTCTAACAGCTTTGTCTATTTAGATGGACAGTTATTTCTTGGTCTTATTGCAGTGTAACGCACTGTCTATTTCCACATGGTGGATTGAGCAGTTAGTTCTCCATAAAATGTTCAAAGCCTTTGATATTGTTTCATACCTCAACTTTGCTCTAAACTTTTCCACAACTTTATTACTTATTTGCCTTGTATGTCCCTTGTTCTTTGTCGTCTGAATGTTCAGTAATTTACTTAAAAACCAGCTGCATTTACAATTATCATTAATAACACCCACATGGACATCAGAGAGCAACATTAAAAGGGGGAGGAATACAGCATATCCCACTTTTCAGATTTTTCTTTGTGAAACCTTCTTTTTAAGATGTGTATAATTTTCTTTCCACTTACCAGTTATGCACAAAACACATGGTTAAAGTTTGCAGCTCTAATCTAACAAAATGGGAAAAAAATTAGAAAGAAATGAATATTTTATACGTAGCACTCTATGATTGATTTTTAAGAGCATTCTCGAGGTAGTAAGACTACATTTCAAGAAACATAAAGTGATTTTCGCCCTTAATCCCTGAAACAGCACAGTCTTTATGACAACATGATGTTGAGCACAAAGCATTAGCACAGAGTTCAGGGAAGCTGGGATGCACTGATAGGGGGTCTGAGCGGCTCCTTGTGTGGCTAGAGGGATCACACAGTTAATATTCAAAGGGCCGAGCTTGTTGTAAAGAAGCAACTAAATAGAGATTGACAAAGCGCATCGGTCAAACAAAGGCTTCTCCCTAAGTAGGCTGTGTGTGTATAGCAAGAAACGTAGTAAGCGAATGGACTTCGCCGCGTTGGTCTTGTGTAAAGTCTATAGAAACTTATTAAAGCAGGGGGTCCACTGCAACAAACTCAACTACACATTTTGAAACGAGACTTACATTTTTTCTTAAACGCTGACCAAAAACTACACGTTGTGGTCCCAACTTGTTGTAAACTCTTAAAACATTTTTATTTGACCTAGTTTCCAATGAGACTTTCCAATCATATGATCTGGAGAAACTCTATTTGTTGGATTCCTCCAGTGGACTCCATATGAGTGCTGACTGCGTGGTCTACGTGCTTTAGGTTGAGTAACGCAGAATCCCTCCTGCATCAACCAAAACTCACCAAGCGCATAAACACACACAGACGGTCACTTCAACCATCCAAACCTAATTATTCCAGGCCTGCTTCCCTGTGCCAATGAGTGATGTCACCCACCGAGAGACAGTGGGATTGTTGGCTCGGCGCCTGAGGGTGGCCACGCTGACAGGGAGGAGAGCAGAAACAAAAAGAGGAGGAAGTTAGAAGAAGATTAGCGGTTGAGAGGTTTGCAAAGAAGGAAAATGTGGGGAGACCCCCACTATGTTTTGTCCTGCCCCTCGTGTTGGGATTGCAGAGATTAACCTGCTGTGCTCCTGAACCCACAGAGCCCAGTCTCCGCACTACATTTTCTCCATCTCCCGTAGACTTTCAAACAAACATTTAAGGCTGAAAAGGAAACGCAGAAGGGACCATGAGAGCAAAGTCCCAAGGGGTCTCCGTCTAGGATTAACCTAGCTGTTGTCCTCATCCCATCAATTCCACTCAAATTCACTTTGCTGAAGCTTATTCATTCTCACCAGCTTGTTGTATAACAATGCCCAGTGCCTTGTCTTGCAGCACTGGAGCTGTTGGTAAAACAAGGCACCCTTGGGCCCCAGAACCCCTGAGCCAAGGCCCACTTTTTTGTGCTGTGGATAGGAACCTGTTGACGCTGTAGCTGTGGCGCGACTGACTGGACATTTGGGGCAGACGTCACAGCTGCTAACTAATGAGTGCTGCAAAACTTTTTAATAGCTTGAAAACAATGTTCAGGAGGATGAGAAATATGCTCACTTTCTCTCTTGTGAATGGAAAAAATGCATACCGCTGCTCCTGACCTTTTCTTTCCAAAATGACATTGCTCGGGTAAGAATATGAAACGGTTTCTTGTACTCACGCATCAGGTGCAGGAATGTGGGAGTCGGGTTCTTCTGGTAAATGAAAAAACAAAGCTAAATGTTCAGTTTGTACAGTGCCTTGCAAAAGTGTGGTAATAATACAATCGCAAAATTCAGTTTGCTTTATTTTGATATGACTGATGCTAAGCAGTGCAAAACGGTGATTTTTTTATTGTCTGCGAATAAAAGTCTGAGCAGTGGGATGTGCATGTGCATTTGTCCTTAGCTCACCCTGAGTTTGTGAAACCATTTCTAACATTTCTAACATAAGAAACATTGGAGGTTTGTTGTGGCTCGACTCAGCAATCTTATCTGGAAGAGAAGGCAGGGGGTGAAGGGGTGGTAAAGATGAACCTTACACGCCAGAACTATAAAAAAGTAACAAAATCATTACAGTTTTGGTCTCATCATGAATATGCTTTGATCTAAACAATTTTGTGGTCATTCAAACTGTAGCGCATCCTGAGGGTTTATTTTAACAAGAGCAGACTCCCCCTAACTTGGTTGTACATTTTGTTGTCCAGTGTAATTGTACTCTATAATGTATATTATTTTCTTTCTTTCAGTAGCTGGTTCTTTTTTTTACTTAAACTACTTATTTTGAGCATTAAGAATAACATTGAAATTAAACTTTTAAGAGGTGTCCTGACAGCCATCACTAACTAGAGAGGTTTGCCTGACCTATTTTCTGAGACATTTGAGTTTAGTCACTCATACATCATAACTCAGTATTTTTTGAACAGTTGTTTTAGATTTTTATATTGGCCAGGGCTGTGCTCTGTTTAGGCGCCTGCCATACTGCTTGGAGTAATGCCGACTCCATATCTTTTCTTCTTCAGTTAGTCAAAAAAAAAAAAAAAAAAGGCTACTACCAACCCCACTTGTGCTGTAAGGGTGACCTCAAAGCAGCAAACAGGGTGCAGCCAAACGAAGCACAAATGACTTAATGCGAATCAGATAAATAGGAAGCCAGCATGGACTTTTTCTTTCTCCTCCCTGGAAATCATGTGCAAGCCCTCTCTCCCTTCCTTCCTCCCTCTCCCTCTGACACACGGAGATCTGGCACGTTTGGCAGAGGGAGAAAAGAGAACTAACAAAGAGATGAGTGACCAACATGGAGATGTGAAGACCAGCTGAGTTATTCGATAAAAAAAACCCAGTAAAATGGAGAAGCAGGCTGTTGCCAAGCTGTGCTGTGAGAAAGGGAGAGTAGTGCAGCTGAACTGCTTTGAAAAGAACTAGCCCTCTGTTTACTTACACTCGTATGCCACTTTAGAAGCACTGCGATTACCACCAATGACCTGTGACCTTTTATCACTCTTTCTGAGCTTTTATTAACCACTCGGCTTCTTAAAAGGATCTGAAGGAATTAAGAATTGGAAGTAGCACTGAGAGCAGGCTATAAGAAAAACACTTTATGTAAAAGTATTTCTTGGTAGTGATGTCACCGCTTCCTGTAATGATCTGTTCCGTCTGAATCACATACTAAATATTATGTTTCCATGCCTGACCTACAACCTCACAAAAAAAGAAAAAAGATATTAGTTGTTCTGATTACATCTATATATACAGGTCGGACCAGTCTGTATGTCGCACAGACTTTTCTGCGTGGAGTGTAACCTGGTAACCTGGTTACTCGGGTAACGTGGTTACTCAGGTTACCACGTTGCATTGTACCAATATACAAAGCCATGTATGTGGGACATAAGGTGATAATGTGTGCACAGAGTAATTTGGTTTTGAGTATCTGTGTGATGAACTAAGAAAAAATGAGTTATTCCAGATGTGACCAATGACCATTCAAATGTTTGATGACATGTAACATCCATCCATCCATCCATCCATCCATCCATCCATCCATCCATCCATCCATCCATCCATCCATCCATCCATCCATCCATCCATCCATCCATCCATCCATCCATCCATCCATCCATCCATCCATCCATCCATCCATTTTCTTTACACTCTTGTCCCTCAGTGGGGTTGGGAGGGTTGCTGGTGCCTATCTCCAGCTAACGTTCCGGGCGAGAGGCGGGGTCACCCTGGACAGGTCGCCAGTCTGTCGCAGTGACATATAACAGTCAGCTGAAATAGATATTTCAACATGAAGAATGTAAAAAAAAATTAAAAAATGCTAAAATAGATTTTGCTACTCATAAAACAATAATTCTTTTCTACGCGGTGTACATTCAAATTTAGTTTTTATTGTGTTTTTTGAATTGTAAATATGGTCTGTAGTGGTGTAGCACGTCTACACAAGAAATAATCATTCCCTCTCAGAAAAAAAAATTCAAAAAAGAGGTACATTCCTCTTCATGTGTCCCTCCCAGTCACCTCTGATTCTGTGTTGTGAAAACTATAGAGGAAAGGGTCTCTGAGGATCATCCTGGGCTGGTCCAGGACACAAACCAGAAAGAAAGAGAACAAGATACAGGCATATCAAGAGAGACCTCAAAAACAAAGTAAACTAGAAGATAAAATGGTTTTCAGGTGAATGGTTTTGGACACTGAAGCTCAAAATCTCAGAGGCTGTTTGTTTGACTCAATGGAAATCAGTGACTGGAGTAATCTACAGTCTTCTGAATAGAGGAGAACTACTGCTCTCACACTTAAAGGTTTTCAGGATTGCAAAGGGCGGTGCAGACTCACATCCATCCTCTGCACATAAGTCCAGATCGTGGACCCCCCCCCCCACCTCCCGTGCTGTGGTGCATTCTGGCACACTCACTAGTGGTAATTGTGTGCCTTGCTGCCTCTGGGCGTGTCTGAATACGGAGCAGGGGTGTGAGAGGAAGTCAGTGGCGAACAGAGGTGTTGAACCCTGTCATCCTGTTGTTAGTGGTCACACCTGTCTGTCGTTCACAGAGAGCGCCGAGAGTCAACAGAACGTGCTAAGTTTGTGCATTGTGAAATTTAACAGAGGGGAACCAGTTAATTACACCACAGCCATAACATGGCATGGAAAAAACTGCACAGCTTAAAAAAACAGCTGAATAGCCACAACCAAATAACAATCTGCAGTACACCCACTTGCATTCAGTTGCAGTCTTCTGTAAATTGTGATAGCAAAACGTGTTTAACGCCTCTCTTGCTCAACGCTATGGCGTGTACTTAATTCTTAACGGTCCACCGACTCTGACTTGAGCAAAAAGGAGGAAGATGAGAAGCTGAACAGGGAGGGAGGTGATGTCTGGAGAATCTGGATGTTTTCTCACTGGTATAAATTCAGAGCCAACTTTGCTTTATTTGCTCGTGTTTGTTTTGTTTTGGTTGTGTAACGATCTCGGCTCCGCCTTCATTCAGTCATTATTCCCTTCCTTGTCGTACAGGAGACCCCACAGTGAGTCTTGTGCATCTCAGTCGTCTCCGGCGAACCGCAGGGAAGTCACATATTAGCCCGGGCAATCGTAATGCATGGCTCTCGTTCTGGCATAAACAGAGCACGCCTGATTACATCCATTGGACACATTGACAATGTGGCCATCATAGTAGTTAAGAGTGGCACATGAGAGCTGGGAGGATGATCTGGGCACAGAGCTGCTCATTCATATGTAGGCCCTTTGAATCGTGACTGACATGGAGGTTTTCTTTGAAGTTCTTTTCTGGCGAGTCCCGCGACGTAAAACTGGTCTAATATGCTGAAATGGATCTGCTGTGTCGCTGAACCGCACAGCTACACACACCTCTCATCCAGTGAATCACAATGGATTAATACCCCTTGAACATTTTTTTTTTCCATTTTGCCATGTTAAAAACACTTTTTTTTTTTTTTTTTACAATATTTGTCTAATTGATCAAGACAGATTATGGAAGGGAAGATGCATGAGCTTCAAAAGTTTAGACATCTAAAAAGTTTCACAATCATTTGCAAAAGGTTTTGCAATCATTTGCTGTGGAAGCTACATAGTTTTCACAGTATATATTTCGGTAAATAAATAATTTAATTACTTAAATAAATACAACCTCAAAGTTTTAACAAATATATATATATATATATATATATATTAAATCACTGAAATTACAGCTCTGCATATTAAGAGTAACATTCTTTCTTACAAAGTAGCTCAATGAATAGGAATGAAAGAATGTTTGGTGACAACATTTGCAGACATTCTTTTATCTTTTTTGCCTAAACTAGAAAAATAATGTCTAGTTTAGGCAATAAAATACAGAGAATTTCTAACTTCGTGAAAGAGCTCCAGGAATAGAACACCAAAACAATTTTTACTGATTGAAGTGGGATGACTTTGACTGATTAACTAAATGACATGCTTGTGTGCCGCCAGGTGCTTGATACGATTGTAAAAACATGGGAGGGACACAGATGGTGCAGCCAGGTCTCCAGTGGCCATAATAACATAGTACTCTCATAAAAATAACAGGTAGGGTGCTTATTATAGCGGAAAATACTGATACAGCCTACTCAAAGAGCCATGTGCTGTTTTGTCAGAATAGATTTAACATAAATGAAAATGAAAACTGCCTTTGGTGTGAGGGAAAGACTAAACGTTTTGTTTCGTATGCTTCGAAAAGACATTAGCGAAACTGTGAATGGTGATAAATCCACAAGCATACATCGAGTATTCCGTGTCCTCGCCCCATTTCCCCAGCTGCACAGGGCAGGACTTTGCAGAGTAATCCTAATTACGAGTTTGTTGGTTTTAGTGTTATGAATCACACAATGGGCAATTTGCTCAACGGCAAGAAAGCAGAAGCAGAAGAAGAAGAAAAAAAACAAAACAAACAGGTCTCCACAACCTGCATATGAGCCTGCATGTCCAAATCGCTGGTTATATCACTCAGTTTTTCTTTCTTGGCCTCATTTAATAACATTAGAAACTACGTATTATATAAAACAGGTATTGCTTTACAAAGACTAGAGGTGTCATATTACATGCTGGTTGATTAAAGCCAAAAATACTTTTAGTATATTAGACTACTATAGGTGACAAAGTTTGAAGATTGAATGCTTAAATATATTTTTTCTTAATTTTTTTTTATTGTTTGTCAAATATCTCAGAATAAAAACGTAATTTTTTTCCCCTCTGCATCCAGTAAATTAGGAAATTCCTCTCTGCTGCCAGTTTCTCAGCCCGAACGTCCTTGCACCACTGTTCATCTGCGCAGCCAGAGATGAAAGTCGCTGAACCAGAGTGAAAGCAAACATGACAGCAGCCACATTCGCCATTGTCTCGGATAAAAGTGTCTTTCCATCTCGTTTTGGCCTGAAAATTGCTACACTTCAAAGTGACAAAGCATTCAGATCAAAATGTTTGCTATCAGACTTTCCCACACAGCTGTTGATATGTTGCTTTTCCATTTGCAGTTACTGCAACTGCCAACATCTTTCAGACCTGCTTAAGAGGGTTTTTTCTTTTTTTCCCCCCAAGTATTTTCAGCAGAAAACAAATGGCCCTTATCTGGAAAACAACATGCTCTCTTGTGTTTGAGTCAGTGCTTCAATCTGAGCCAATATCCATTTCCTATTGTTGATGTGCTTCCCCTCTTAATTGTGCCCGAATTCACTTCTCCTGCTGGTATGGGTTTTCACACGCTCTCACAACAACCTGGGGATGCAACCAGAAAATAGATCATAAAAATTAGTCTGCATATTTCCCTGTGTGGATAAAGTGAGTCACACATAGTATGTCTGGTTCCTTTGTTTCTCAACCTGTGGTGCAGGTCCAACTTGTGGTACTTGGGGTATTTTAACTAGTCTGCTATCGAAAGTCTCAGTTACTTACAAGGTAGATGCATACAAGCTAACTGTGATGTACAGTTTACGTGCAACAGCAGTCGTGTTGATCTTTAATTTTGCCTGCAAAAATTCTGAGCAAATAACATTCGGGTGACCCAAACCAAAGCAATCTTTTACTGTGCTAACTAATATAAGCTTACTCATTTTAGTCTTTTGCCGATTTTTTCTGTCCTGATGGCAAATGAAACCATGGCGTTAACAAAAGTCGTGGGCTTTTCATAACACAGGTTTGTCAATGCAACCACAAGAAAAGTACAAGTGCTAGAACAAATAAGCTGACTATTTATAGTCTGAGGCTTGTCACCACTTCAGACTACAAACAAATGCTAACTTTACCTTTCTGTTACAACTTGAGGATCCATGCTTATTGTTCTTTATCTCTGAAACCATAGCTAGCAGTGAAAATGTTAACTCTGGCTGACAACATATTGCAAACTCAGGTCCAGTAAAGTCGACTGACTGTAAATAATCAACAAGGACGGTCAGTCTGTGAACATCGTTCATGTAAGAAACACAAAAATGTCATTCCAGTGCAATTCCATACCAGGAATGAATATGGTTAAGATGATGATTGAGCAAGATGTTGAGGTCAAGAAGTCAACTCTAGTTTTACTAACCGAGGAAATATATACAGTATATAGTGCAAAAACATTGAGAAAATTGGGGGAACAAAACGAAAAAAGAAAGAAATTTCAATCTTAACTGCTTCACTGTACCTTATGTTGTGAATTTCTCTGCACTATGTAACAAAAATGATCTGACCCCTGACTCAGTTTTATATCCTTTTATTGCTTTCACATTTTTTTACTGTCAGCAAGACACAGGTTCTCACTATTCCTGTAATTGTTTCACAAAAACGATAAGAAGTCAAAACAAAGGGATGGGATCATCTAAATCTGAGCAGCTTCCTAATAAATCAAGGCACATTTATTTGAACTTTGCAGGAAAAAGAAAGTACTTTAGAAGAAGTAAGGACTTGTGGCTAAACGCAGTGTGCTTTGTTTGTTGGCTTTAAGCAACAGACATTTTGCAAGAACTTTTATTTCTTAACTCTCATTTTGCACTGGCAAGATTATTCCTTTAATGTTAAGGAAAAGTACAGGAATATTTACCAACTCTACACTAAATGTCAATATCATTAAGAGAAGATGTTAATATCTAATAAATAAACAGAAGACTTTAGATTACCATTCTGACTTGTATTTGTTTAAGACTGCAGGATGTGTGTTTAACTACTATTTGCAGAACAGACTGTGATCAGCTTTAAGCAAAGGTCTCTCACATGTTAACGGTACACAAGAACACCATTTTTTTAAATTTCTAATCTGAAGGTTAGTGGATGAAGTCTGTGACACATTGCAGAAAATGGACAGCACACCTGTAGCATTGGCCTTTTCTGATCTTCATCATTATGGTCTTGCTGCTTGTACGGTCGCATTTGTTTGCATTGTGTGCACAGGAGAGAAATTGTGTCAGAAAAGGTTTGATTGCACTTTGTGGCAAGAGTCGTGGAAGTAGCGGTTGACAATCTGCAGCTACGCCTTTTCCTCCAGACTCCCTCCCTGTTCCCTCCGCAGCCGTCTCAGTCCTACCCTTTTCCGACTCATGCTGTGTACACACAGATAAATAGAAGTGTTCTTTTTTTGCACGTTCATAAAATACAACCATAACTTTCCTTATTTTTGTTTTTTAAGCTGTAGATAAGTATAAAAACAGCTTGTTAGGGAGCACTGCTAACCTGAGAAGATCAAAATTTTGAACAATGGTGGGCAAGAGTGACAATATTTACAAAATGCTGTCAAGAACTGATCCATCAGACACAGGCGAATAAACGTCTGTGTATGTCCCTGTTTCCGCAACATTTCTACAACTGAGTAGTGTCGTATAAACAGGATATGTACAGCGGAAAAGCATGTGGTGGGAAAAGACAGGGACATTCAGGGGTCTGGAGGTACAGATGCAGCTGTGTGAATAAATAATTGTTTGAGAGGAACTGAAGAACCACCACAACAGATAAGTGGGGATCTAACATGGAAGATGACCCCCGGGCTAAAGTGTTGTGAGCTACGGCTGGGAGCAACAAGCAAAGATCAGGAGTGAGATATGAAACAGCCTTCAGAAATGATTTTCTATGCTGCTTACTTATTGCTTTTATGGCACTCATCTTCTCATGCTTGGTCTGATCCTTTATTGTGGCACGTTACATAACTTGGACCGGTGTCAATACGTCAGAGAAAGGAAAGTTATTCACTTTGTAAGACTAAAATAAGTTGAACCTGGCCTACGATAGTGATTGTCCACACCCTTAATGCACAAAAGTTGCAATAGTGACACTTTAAAATCAGGCTCTCTCTTAAAGCTGCTTATATGAAATTTGCTAGAGGAGCCGATTTAGTTTTCAACAGTGGTGTATTGTGCTCCAAAGGGACGATTTCTTCCTGCTTCTGATGACCTTATTTCAGGACAAAGTGTTTCCCCCAACCATGACTGGCTCACAAGGTACAGCTGATTATGCAAGAAGAGGGTTTAGCAATGGATGATCCATTTTTTGGGGATAAAAGGTTCTGCTAAGTGGAATGACTTCTGCGTGAGAACGGAGCACAACAAGTCCTGTTTACTCCAGGCCATGTCAATTACGCTGTAACTGTCACTGATGAGGAAAAGCATTTGAGAGCGGCAGAAAGAAAAACAAACAAAAAAAAAACACAGAGATGCTAAAAGAGGTGATAACTTGCCAGGTGAATGACCAGCACCATTAGTCAAAACAAAGAAGATCCACAGCAAAGCCAGAGTGTTGTGTGATTTAGTGGAACAATCAGAGTTTGTTGGGACTTTGGTCTCCCGGTTTGTGGTTACAGTGCCTGTATTGTTTCATCTGGCTCTAACAGGTGTGCAGCTTCGACAGAACCTAAATAAACAGAGGAATATGCCAAGACAAGGGCTTTGTTTTCAGTGGAAAGGACAGCAGGCGAAATTATAGGGATTTTCTAGTTTTATGCAATTGTTTTGACCACAAACACCTGACCATTCGCGTGTCTTTATCTGTCTCCTCTAATTACCTTGAAAATGCCCTTGCTTATCTTACAGTTATCCAAACAAGCTCTTATGTTGGTTCTGAGTCTTTCAAGTCTTTTAATAGGACCCTGACGACTTATGCTATAAAAAAGTGTTGCCTGAAGGTTTGTGAATGTATCAAAATGTCTCTTATGTGAATTATTTCTTTTTTAAATTACCTCATGGTTGATTATTTTGTAAGCTGTTTCTTGAATTTTTAAAATATCAACATCATTTCCTTAAAAAAGTCTGAAATGTAAGTGCAAGTTTATTACTTAGAATGACTTTATGTTTTGACCCTTGAACAGGAAGAAGATCCAAGCCAAGAGATAGCTGTTATCTACAACGATTGTTTACAGGACTGATAACCTCAGCAAACGGAGCACCTGCTGAATAGTTGGAGGTGTTAAGAAAAAAAGCTAAACAAATTTTGGCAGCAGTGTACCGCGCTGCGTTGCTGCCAAAACATGTCTTTTTTTTTTTTTTCTTAACACCTCCACCCATTCAGGATCACTTTGTGGCATTTTTATTGTTAACATCCAATTTTGTTCTGGAACGATCAAAAACAAAACAGCAAATTGAATCTGAACCCAGTGCCGGTCACTCCTTATGCACCTCTCTGCCAGACGTAGCGGCAGCTGGCGGGCTGAGGTTCCTCTGTCAGCAACATGAACCGAAGTTTGGTTCTGTTCTGTGAGCGAGCCAGCAGCCAGTTCTGGACCTTCAACAGAGACACGCTCTTTCTGCTTCATCTCCTGAGACGGTTCTGATGTGAGAAGCAGACAGACATGAAGACTGTTGCTTGTTTGAATTTCTATCCTTTCTTTTTTCTTTTTTTCATCCTGAAATTATCCTTGCAAATAATAACTCATATCCAGAAGATTTTCTCCTCGTAGTTTTGTTGTAGTAATACGGGTACGTCTCGGCAAATTGGAGTAGGCATTTTGATGTCATGTTTGTCAGATCTTTTAAATAACATTCAAAGCAGGTATTATTACTATTAAGTTAACATACATATATTAAAATTGTTCGTTACTGGATGTAATATTCTTGTGCATTCATGAGGCAGAAAGCATAAAAATTAAGAGAAAGAAACTCTTGAAAACTTCGATCTGTGTGTAGGTTATCTATGTAATCTGTATCACTTATCAAATTGAGTTACACAAATTAATGAATCTTTTCAATACTTTTCTAATTTCCTGAGATGTGTCATCTGTTGTCTATTTTGTGTCTTTAGCTTCATTTGATCATTAGCTATTTGCAATTAATCAGACTGTCGAAACAATCATCAGGATTTTCTTTAAATGTTTACCCGAATTCAACTGGTCAATGAAATGGTAGCATTTTTCAATAATATTATATTAGACTATAAAATGTATGTACGTTATTATAAATAAAAAATATGCTATCAAACCTCCTTCGTCAGCACATTGATGTTTCATTTTGGGATTAAAACAATAAGGATTTTTTTAAATAACTACCTAAAATAGGTTACTCTAAATTATCACAAGAAACCTTGAGAATTGACCCACAAACAATTTAATAGGTAAGTGAATGCAGTGGAAACAGAATTAAAAAAAAACTGTCCAAGTAAAGAATTACATATTTAAAAATTGTATTTGTTGCCATTGTAAAACTGCACAAGAGATGAAAATGAGAAGCCACTGCATGAATCAAGTAACCACTAGAAATAAAAAAAATAAAAAAGACTTCAGGCAGTGGTGTAACTTAAAGCACAGACTGACAGTGCCAGTTATGAAAGAAGTATTGAGGTCCTCTGCACCATCACTCAACTCCCTATGGAGAGAAAGTGTCAGGATGAGAAACCTGTGGTGTGAAATAGGTAGGGGTCAAAGTCAGATCGACAGTGGGTAATGAATGCAGAGATTTATGAAAACACCGGGCAGGTTCTGACACCTTCCCTGCAACAAAATCCCTGATATGCACCTTCTCTGCTCTCAGACACTGCAGTTCACTCAAAAACTAAGCAGGGTCAAAGTGCAAATTCGCCCTACCTGGCACCTATCGAAATGGAGAGATTTGCAGCTTAGGTTAAAGAATATGTCCATGAGGTTATTAGTCATGCACTTCACCAGTCTTAACTGACTGGTGGCAAGAAGCTAGCCACTGTTGAATAAAAAGTCATAAGACTCATTCAGAGGTTGCAACAAGACTCTTAGTGAACCCAGCAAGCATGCTGAAGAAGGTCAGGTGAAAAAAATAAATACACTTTGATTTTGGCATGCATGTGGGGCAACACTAACAATGTTCATGCTCCTGAATGCACTGTGGTGGTGGCGTCTCCATACTGAAGGAGTTGTTTTCTTCAGCAGGGACAGGGAAGCAGCTCAGAGTTGATTGGAGGATGGATGTGGCTAAATACAAAGAAAGTCTATCATAGGCTGTAAATGACCTTAGACTAGGGCAAAGGATCAACTTCCAGAGCTGCAACCAAATTAAAGCAAGTTTTTTAGAAAACGATGATCTCTTTCCTTCCGCTTCATAATTATGCACTATTTTGAGAATGGTTTTTGTGTAAAATTACCATAAAATACATTGAAGTTTATGGTTGATGTGACACGATGTGAAAAAGCTCAACGAGTATACTTGAACAAGCACTTTGTACGGTACTTCACGGTAAACTAGTGACCCAGTGTTTAACTTGGGAGAATACAGCAGGCAGGAGTGCAATTTTATGCATACTTGTTATGTTCAGACACAACCTTTTACCACAACATGCATGGCTGTAAAACATCAGTCTGCAGAAATGTCTTAAATAAAGGGCAGGGGCATGAATCAAACATCTACTACCTGATGATTAACCTGTTTGGCAGCTAGAAGCCTAATTTTTGCCTAGTCTGACTGCTGTGATGTTTTCCACACAGCAGTCAGGGTAGCACTATTAGATTACTTGAAGGATAGCTCTGGAAAAAATAGAAGGGTCTAGTCTGCCTTGAAGTATGTTAGTGTGTCAGCCGCAGATATTAAACTATAAAAGTTGAGGAAATGCCTTTGTTCTGTCGTTTCTTTGTCTGCTTTACTCAGAGGGAAAACTCATAATGATAAATATGTCTGCTGCTGCAGGGCCATGCCATCTGGCAAAGCAATAATGCCTCAAACCCAAAAACTATTATAGTAATCTGCTTTTCCTATTTTGGTTTATTAATAATGCCTTTCAGCATAAAAAAATCGTAAGTGCAGTATCGAATGTAGCTCATAATAAGCTTGCTCTTGCAGTGCTTTGCGTAAATTATTACATCCCTGAACTATTTCACTTTTTGCCACATTTGATTGCAAACTTTGTGCTTGCAATCAAATGTTCTACTGAAATTTTATAAGATAGACCAAAGAACAAGATCCATAATTGTGAGGTGGATGGAAAAAAAATACATTGTTCTCATTGTGTTTTACAAGTAAAAATCCACAACGTGCAGCATGCATTTTTCTTCATTCCACCTAAGTCAGTATTTTTGCTTAACTGGCTTCTGCTTATTTACAGTAGGGAAACAGTTTGTACGTTTTCACCAGTTTTGCAAGTGTACGGAAGAGATAGCTCAGCTCTGTCAAACCTGAGACAGGGATTCTGAAAATAACAATTTCCAGAATCCCTGGAGATTCTCCATGGATTAAGGTTTGGACTTTGATTGAAATCACTCCGTTGTGGCGATGGCTGGATGTTTAAAGAACATATACACAGGACAAATGTTTCAGATTTGTAAATGTCAAAATCATTCCCCCTCTAATATGGGTTAGTCTATTGCATAAAATATATTGTAGTTTGTGTTTTTAATGTAATTAAAAGGGAAACAGTTCAAGGGGGCATGAATATTTTTGCGAGGCATTGTATTGGGCTGCTTAAAAATGCTTTGTGATTTGGCTTCTTGGAAAATACATATAGAAAATGGTTCCATGTCATCTACATTTTAAGGGAAAACAAAACAAAAACATGTTTTTGAAGTCTTCCAGTAGGGTTGGAGCACCTGATATGAAGAGGACTCGTTCATGGGAAAGTCTGAAATGTACTGTAGCTGCTTTATGAGGTTGCTACAACTTGTTGTTGCTGCAACAGGATGGCATTTAGGATCTGAACTGAACTGTTCTAAACGGCTACAAATAATGTGGGTCAGCAGCATGCACTGAATCTTATAAAAATAAATGCGTCGTGGTAATTAAGGCCAAGCACTCATTTGCTCAGATAATATTCTTTCCCATTAATGTCACAGCAGAACAAACACCACATTTCTCTGTGCTTTTTTTTTTTTTTTAGCTTTTAATAGAGACCCATCTAAATACACCAGTGAGTGAATTAACCTCCCACTCTCACGTGTCTCCTAAAATAGCTTGAGTGAAAAGAAGGTCTGTTGTGTTGGTCTGTCACAGACCCTTTTGGGCACCGAGAAGGGGAAGGGGGACACCGAGATGTGTCCCCCTTCCGCAGCCTTCCCACTGGCTAAAGCATGCACAAAGACAAAGCATGTCAGATGCGATTGCCATAGACACACAGCGGCCATGACATCATTCTGCACACAAGTGACCCCCCGGCTCTGTGAAGAGCGAGAGGGGACGAGTGCAACGTGTGGAAGAGTACACAAACCCAGCACCCTCTGCATGCTATGAGCACACAGAAGAAAACCAACACATGAGCCGTGATGTCAACTGGTTTCCCATAGAGAGGTGCTGGGAAAGATTGGGCAAGCAGCAGCCTCTTTTTTTTTTTTTTTTTTGAAACATATAAAATCACTTTAGGGACTACATAATTAAATATTTTGTATCATGCATGAGGCAAAAAGATAAAAAAATAACCTTACATTTTATCATGGAGGTTTGAGCTGATGCAGCACAAAAGCAAGCTGGAAAAATATGTTGTTCCTTTGGTGTGAAATGAGCAAAAGAATACAAACTAAAAGGCAAATATTTGATTTATAATTTCACCCACAGCAACTTGTAATACAACTTTAAACCTGTCCAAGATGAGTTTGTATGAGATGCATGTGATTGTGCTTGGCCTTCCGCATGCTGCCCCCTGTTGGTCATTCTAAAATCTAAAACAATGTTTCCACATGGCTATTTTGGATCTTTACTGTTAGGCCATAACATTGACAGGTGAAATAAATAACATTATAGCTTCATCATGGCACCTGATATATTAACCCCAGAAAGAAGCAGTGAAGATGGATGAACAAATATTTAATGAAAGGGGAAAAAAAAAAAAACTTCTTGCAACTAACTTGTAAATATGTGTATAAACAGAATAGAAGTGCACTGGTTGCTTCATTTAAAAGTGGAAATATATGTATGTACTCAGATCAACTGAAATGAAAATTTAAATATTAATGCAAATTAACCCCTCGGGCTATTATATAACCTGTTTTAGCAAAACAAATAAAACGCCACACAATGCAGAAAACTTCCCACAAGGGTTCAGTTACTTCATCGACGCTTATAGATTTCTAGATTTCCAATGTGGAGCAGTAAGTTCACCTACACATACTCAGAAACATGGAGTCAAAAAGCTCTCCATGACTTCCTGCTTTGTTTGCATAATACCTCACCTGCTTTTTAGATTTGCATAAATATCCTCTTTCGGGAATTCAGATCATGTGACACTTTTTCTTTTTTAAACTTCCCAAGTTGCACGTGTCAAATTCAACACTCTTTCATGTCTAATGTCACTTTGAGAGAAGATAAATTTCCATCTGCTGCAAGTTTGTGTGTCTAAGTTATTTTTTTGAATTTGGTTTAAATGACCCTAAACCTTAAACACATAAGTGTTAAACACTTACAGTATGTGTTTAAGAAGATTTTTCGTGGGAGGGAGGAAAGCAGTTATAAATTGTATTATAAAAGAATAATAACGTTGAACATTTTGAATAAAACAGATGTTACATGCTTTTATTTTATAAAGCTCTTTTAAAATGATTTTTTTTAAAATACAATGATCTCAAAAGTTGTTTTCTTGTATATGTGCAGGACTTTTTTCTATATTTGCTCACAAGGCACTTTTCTGGATTCTAGTATGTCGCTTTGTAAGCTGTGAGGCAGCCAGTGTAAGGTAAAATATCAAATGCAGTCAGTATTTAGTCAGAAATTAACAGCACATCCAGTCCTTCTACAGTAGTGGCCTATATCACACTTATTGGGTAAAATCAATATTGGTAACATCAATTAAAGTCAAGTACTGATTTTAGGCTGGTAAGAAATTGCAATTATCCATCCATCCATCCATCCATCCATCCATCCATCCATCCATCCATCCATCCATCCATCCATCCATCCATCCATCCATCCATCCATCCATCCATCCATCCATCCATCCATCCATCCATCCATCCATCCATCCATCCATCCATCCATCCATCCATTTTCTTACACCCTTGTCCATAGTGGGGTCGGAAGGACTCCAGCAAGACATTTCGGGCGAGAGGCGGGGTGAAATTGTAATTAATTACTGACTATTTCAATTTTTCTGAAATTGAAATAATTTACCTGAAATTTGACTCATTTATCAGCCTATATGATTTAAAAAACTTCAAAAGTTGTAATTTTCAAAAATAAACTGTGTTATCACACCGTTGCAAGTTACAGTTTTTGTTTTTTGTTATTGTTTCTGTAACCTAGGATGTATTTGTTGCACATTAGTGTAAACCAAGTTACAGTTAAGGTAACTTGGCCATGCACTGCATTTCAGCCATTTGTTAAGGCTGAAATGCAGCGCATGGTATAAAAATGTAGGATGGTAGAACTAATAAGCCCAAGTAAGTGAAATTAGTGTGATGCAACTGCATAGCACAGAAAATGAATTGGGACGTAGGCTACAGGATGTGGTAATGTTGAAGACTAGGATGCTGAAGTAAGAAGATACAGAGGAAAGGAAAGATTCACCACCTGATAGAGGCCAAGAACAAAATAGAGCAAAATATTATATATGAATGTGGAAGGTTTGCTTTAAGGATTATTTCAACTCACAGAAAAATGTTTAAATTGTTTTTATTGATTGTTTTATTTTATGTGCTCTCCTTTACCTGATTTTTTTTTCTTTTTTTTTTTTTGCCTAAGCGCCATGTTGCAAATTGTGCTCCGGTGCTCTCCGCAGCATTCGTGCTTCGTCTCACTGCACCAATATGTTCTTCCGCGAGATACATTTACAATCGCACTATTCTTCATTTTCTGAAGTTATTACTCACATCAGAAGACAGCAATTATTTTTTAAATTCAAATAACATTTTCTTACGTATATGTCCACGTTACTATAATTCATGCAACGTTTCCTTCAATTGCGATTTTGGGATCTATTTTGTCTGAAAAAACAAGTTCCACCCATTTCGCCATTTTATGTTCAATAGCTGCTTTGTTGAGGAGAAGTCAGGGGCTTTCAAGCGTTTAGCATCAACAAATTGAATTACACCGAGAATTTAGATAATACAAATCAGTTATTGTGTTACGATATAGTAATAGTAATTACTGCAGTTTTTATTTGAAATTAATCTATGAAAAGTGGGATGATAGGAAGGTTTGGGAAGGTAACATTACCCAAATAGTCAGGCAACGTGTTTTCTTGTCGTTGACTAGGAAAAAAACGACTAGTCAAAACATTTCTCTGAAACTGTTATTTATAAGAAGGCAAATTGACGACCAACGTGCAATCCCCAAAGTCCGAGGAGATGGCGAGTTCAGTGGGAAATGTGGCCGACAGCACAGGTTGGTTGTTTCACATAGGGCTAACAGCTGCTAGCATTACTGTTTAAGATGACTTAGAACCGTTAAAGCGTGCTTAACTTGGAAAAACATAAACTATTAAAGTCGATTGGGTGCTCCTTAAACTGTGTTTTAGCTACGGCGGCATTTTAATTATTTCTTAACACTATGTTTTAGGGATTTAACAAAGGAGGCCCATTGTCATATTAGCATCTTTTAGCAGCGTTTGTAACGCATTTTATTTTCTGAATGTGCGCTGAACAAATATGAAATTTAACTCTGTGATACATGTTTATTATTTACGAAAGTCGCCTTTAAAATATATATATATATATATATATATATATATATTTTTTTTTTTTTTTTTTTGCTCGAATGTTGAAATGGAGTAAATTTAAGGACGTGATATTTTTCTGTATGTCAAAAACTGCGTCCTAAATTTAACATTGGGGATGTTTTATCGAGAGTCCGATTTTCACCCATAGCGGCATCTGCTGCTGAGTTTTGCTGATAAAGCTAGCTGACAAAAGGCAGCACTGTGTGGCGCAAATGCTGTACTGGTGTTAATTTCTTCACCCATCAAACCCATGTTTTTAAAACCAAAAGTTATATTTTGAAGTTGAGCTATCATTGAAGAATTTGCATCATTTTGTTAACTTATTGTGTTTGTACAGTTATTAAAGATGCCTTGGTTACGTATGAAAGTATTACATAATTGTCGCCAAAGGATACAGCCGTGGTATCTTTCACATTTAATAGATTTGTCGAGCAAGAATTGCAAGTGTTTATGGTTCTGCTCCTCCCTGCTAAGCCAGTTTGCATTTCACGTAGGTATTATGGGAGTAATGTAACATGTTAGACGAGTCGCAATTACGTAATCGTCTTAGAAATACCTGCTCCTGGATTTTAATTCAGCCACCAAAGACCATGTTTGGACATTTCAATTAAAACTGCCTAGTTTTTGTACATCTTTAACATTTTTTGCATAAAATCAGAAACTCTTATTTAATGAAAAGCGAGATGAGGTTGGATAATCATCTAATTTCTTAATTTTTGTAACACGCCTCAGCCTCCATCAAAGAACCTGCAGCACATTTTTTATCTATGAAGCTATGAATATTTGTAAAACTGAGTGGAAAATATTTTCCCTGCACATTATCCTCCCCCCCCCCCCCCCTATTTGTTTCATCTCACACATTTTCATGTTTTTTTTGTTAAATACTTTTCTGTTTTATTCAATAAAAACCTTTTTTTTTCTTTGGTCATTACAAATATCTTGGTCCTGATAAATCAGCACTGCTATACTGATGCCGTCTCATTCAAAGGTTTATTAACCTACTGTGTTGACATTCATTAAATGCATGAAATGTACATGAATGCTCAATTACAGCCTCGCATTTCATCTCATTAAATTATCAGGTTTGATTTTTTTGTGATCCAATTGAGGCTTTTCAAATCTTTGCATTGTTACTGCTTTATTTAACTTTTTTTTTATCAGTTCCTTCAGTTGAGTTCATTTTATATTTTATAATGAAAACATTCTCATTCTTTTGTTTTCATTTGTCTGATTTCATTCCTTCCATCACCTCTAACGTGTTGTTTTCCCCCCTCGGCTTGTGTTGGTGCTCCAGAACCAACAAAACGTATGCTTTCCTTCCAAGGGTTGGCCGAACTGGCGCACCGGGAGTACCAGTCAGGAGATTTTGAGGCAGCTGAGCGCCACTGCATGCAACTATGGAGGCAGGAGCCTGATAACACAGGCGTGTTATTGCTTCTGTCCTCCATCCACTTCCAGTGCCGAAGACTTGACAGGTATCACTTACCTAGCGCCTTGGCGCACACTGAACATGCGGTGTGGTGGTAGCTGACGACAATGGGGCTTCTTGGTTTGTCGTACACGCAACTAAACTGGAAAAAAACTCTGAAAATACTGAGTTGCTCCGTTTCATACTTTTCCATTTTGGTTGTGTACGGCACTTGTGATGAAGGGTGAGGGTTCTGGGAGTTGATGCTCTAACGATGTCTTGCTTTTCACAATTTTTAAACTAAGACCTTCATCAGAATGTATTGATGGCAGGATAAAACATTCACACAGTTTACAGCACTACTATTTTTTTTATTTGTCATTTTGCCTCCATAAAGACAAACAGTGGGAGTTTGATAGTGCAATAAGTTTCACGCTGTTGTGATTATGCTCCGTCCTGTCAGTAAAAAATTATATCAGATTCACACTTTCATTGGCATCTCATTAAATGAATATGTTTGATAGGTTTCTGATTTCAGCCAGTTCAGGTCTACAGTGGTTGAAAATTGAGTTACTGGTCAGAGGCTGTCGATGCAGATTAAACTAAGTCAAAGTTCTGCCCCCCTAACAAATCCCAGTTCTCTTTCCATTTCCTTGTTTTTCTTTCCTATTCTTCAAACTAATTTGCTGAGCTTGTCACAACTTAAAAAAAGGGGAGTGAAAGCAGCTTCAATTATCTCACTTGGGTGTTTCAATAGAACAAACTGTCAATGTTGGGCTTCTAAGGGCTTGGTTGTACCACTTCAAGACAAGTGTCTTCCTGTCTCTTGTTCACTGCTGTTTTTGCCCAAAGCCGCTGGAATGTAACTGTCTGCCCATTTTGCTTTGCTCCCAAGGTCTGCCCACTTCAGCACCTTGGCCATCAAACAGAACCCGATGCTTGCAGAGGCCTACTCCAACCTCGGGAATGTGTACAAGGAGCGCGGGCAGCTGCAGGAAGCCATAGAGCACTATCGCCACGCGCTGAGGCTGAAGCCGGATTTCATTGATGGCTACATCAACCTGGCAGCAGCCCTGGTGGCTGCAGGAGATATGGAGGGGGCGGTGCAGGCTTATGTGTCTGCATTACAGTACAACCCGGTAAATAAAAGCAACATTTCTGTTGCCCTAGAATGTAATTGCTGATTTTTAGCCGAGTTCTAAAAACTGAAATCTGTCCACCTCCCCAGGATCTCTACTGCGTGCGTAGTGACCTTGGGAATTTGCTGAAGGCTCTCGGGCGTTTGGAAGAGGCTAAGGTATGTTGCAGTGGGTTGGCTCTGACATATCTGTGTTGTTCTTTTTGTTTTAGATTATATTGCTTTTTGTTTCTGTTTGAAGTGTACACTAAGACCATATAGTTGCTCTTCATATTACCCTTTTATACATTTTAAATCACATACAAATTCCCTTTGAGTAATGCCACCAGCTAAGACGGAAAACAATCAGTGAGCTTCTCAACCAGTCTTAGCAAAGTCCTTTAGTAAATATTGGACTGGAACCAGTAAGCATCCATATGAGGCAATCAGGTTTTAACGACAGGACAAAAAAAATCCTGATGATTCCCTCTAGACAGCCTCATTTTGTTTTTCAGTAACTTTCACACATCTGTCCATACAATATGATTTTAGCCCCACTACCCTTTGCTGTACACTGACCTTTTAGCCAAGGTCAGCCCCCTGCCCTTTCAGGAAGAAAGGCTGGAGTTTTTAAATTCACCCAACACATCCAACCTCGGCCGGGCATTTTCATGTAGTCCTGACTGGAGGGAAAATGCTGGCTCGGTCTTGGAAGTAAACATGAACTGATGAGAAGCTAGGTTATCTTCTTGAAGTGCAAAAGATAAGATGGTTTATAACCTAATTGCTATACTCCTATTTTGTATGTAAACTACTGAATGATTGTATCTTTTCATGTTGCTTTGCTGTCAGTTCAGTCGCTGTCAGTGTGTGGGGGAGGGGGTTTCTTCTCCCCCCTAGAGTCACCACATAACTTTGTCTCATGAAAAATTGTTCATTCTAGGGGGTGGCAACCTTGGTGGGGGTTCAAATGTGGAGGCACGGAGTTGTCCTGCCGGTTACAGGCCATCTTATTTCGTGCTAGAGGGGGGTAACGGAGTGGGGAGGAGCACCGGGGAGTCACAACCTCCTCCGCTCTGTCGCTCCGCCCCCCGCGCGCTTGCTAAGGTTTGGTGGGGTTTACGCGCTCCGAGCTGTCTTCCTGACCAATCGGCTTCATCTAGTCTGCACTCCAGCACACTCGCACTCATTTATTTGTGTACGCAATCAGTTATTATAGATCATAGCTGACGATTAAAATTTAATACAGAAGGTTATCTGTTCGGATAACCACTACACTTAGATGCATTTTTAATGGGGCAGGTCTCTAGTTAAAATGGCGGCTGTAGGGTCAAGCAGACAGCTCATTATCTGTACTCCACCGCCTGCGTCAGATGCTTGGTTAGAAAGACAGAAACGTGCGCAGCAACTGCGATGACCTCTTTATTTCAGAACTGTGGAGACTTCTAGATACAATTAATCCACAGACCTTTTTTCTCCACCCATTGGCCAGGATTCAGGAAAGCAGGCCAGGATAAGGAAATCAAAATATTTCATGAAAATGCTAGAAAGCAAAAAACAAGTAATAAATCATTTTCTTTCCCTTTTTTAAAAAAAATATGTAATAATATTCCCAAAGAAATGGGATCAGTTCATTTGGGAAAGATCAAGCCAGTAGCTGCCCTCCTGTAAGTTGATGTAAAAGCTAATTTGAAGGCTAACTGGGAAGTCTGACCATATGTCGCTGATTAACTGTTCACATGAAAGCCTTTCTTCCCTCCCACTTACCCTGTTAGCGCTCCTTTTTGTTTCCTTTGAAATGCTACATTCATTGCATGACTGAAAACTAGGATTAGCATTATGGTTTTTTTTTTCTGTTGTGTTTTGGTGTTTTATTTCCATATTTTAAAAGAATGTATTGTTTGGAACCTTTTACTAACGATCTTGTTTTCTGATTTTGTCTCTTTTGGTTTTTTCCACAACTGATACTGTTATTTAGAAGGTTTCAGGTGGGTGACACTATTCCTGCGTAGGTGCCTGGCGGAAAGGAACACTAGGGCAGCCTCAGTCCTCTCCTCTTCTTCCAGCCAGCTGCGACCGCCACTCTGACAAAGTCCAAAAATATGGTAACGGGTTTGTAAATGCCAACAAAAGAAAAACCACCTCTCTCCATGCTTGAGCTCCTCTGTCTTGTGGCTTCCTTTGAAGAGCAAAAAGAAACAAAAGTAACATAATTTACAGTAAGCATTTCTTAAAATAAGCTCTACTAATTACCCATTTTTACACTATATAAAAAGAAAACTTGGATATGGAAGCTATAATCGTGTTTTTTATTTAAAAAAGAAAGCAAGTAAGAACCCTCTAACTCTTACATATTGGTTATTTTTCCTGTTTTATTTTGTTTTTTCCTTCTTTATTTGGAGTTTCAGCGTTCTGATGATGCAGATAGTTGCGCTGTGAGTCTGCAGTAGCGCAGGGGCTGCGCAGCGTTACCCTTCAAGCAACCAAAATGGCGGAACGCGCAAGCATGCTCACCCTTATCCCCTTCATTCCCTTTGGCCTGTTGGTTGTGGACCTCTCCCCACTCAAACCAGCCTCGCCCCCGAGTGCACCCAAATTTTCAGTCATATTTGGCTCAATGAGAGACTTTTGTCTCTTAGATTAAATATTTCTAATAATCTTTTTCCGTGTTTATTTCTTCTCCTTTTTTAACACTCTCTTTCTGATATTCTTGAGCCTTAAAACATTTTGCCCCTAGTTTATTTCTGAATCCACATTTGGCCCTCTTCTTTAACCTGGCCAACCTTCCGGGTGCCAAGCGTGGGCTAGTCTGGTGTTGCAGTTCCTCTGCAGGGGTTGGTGGTCTGCAGCTGTCCCACCTGGCCAAAAAGCAAGCGCAGCAGCAGCAAAGTAACACCTTTGCCAGGCGCAAGGTCATTGCAAGCAGCGATAAGCGGTGCATTGTGGTTGTGGCAGTAGAGCCACGCGGTGCGCTGGCGAATGTTGCGCATGCTTTACAGGGACCATCACCTGCACTAACTGGCCAGCATCCACGGTTGTGAAGTTTATGCCACCATGCATACTAGGTTATTTTTTCATTCCATCTATTGAATGTAATACTGTAATGTGCAAATCCCTTCTACAAATAATTAATATGCCACTACATTTTTAAAATGTGGTCATAACTGCAGGATGAGGGCCTACGTGTAGGTGTTGGTTGGATCCGCGCAGCGTAGGAAAAAGCAAGGCAGCTTTGCGCGGCAGACTTTTGCGCCAGCGTGCCCATGCTGCAGACTCACTTTTTGCCTACATGGAGAACGGACACTAATTTTCTTTTCTCTGCCCTTTTTGTTTTTTCTTACTTTTATTCTCAACCTATTTTATTTTACAATCCCTCCCCTGCTCTACCTTTTGTCCTCTTTCCTGTGGTTTTCATTGTAAATCCACTGAAGGCTTGCTACCTGAAAGCCATTGAGACTCAGCCCAACTTTGCAGTGGCTTGGAGCAACTTGGGTTGTGTGTTCAATGCCCAAGGAGAAATATGGCTTGCCATTCATCATTTTGAAAAGGTAACTATAATTTATTGTATTAAGGTGTCCAGACAGGCTTCTAAAGGGACGTTTTTTGTAGAAAATGCAAATCCAATCTGACATATTTTGTCAGAATTTATGTATATTTTTTAAGCGCATTTCTTTTCTAATTTTAGGCAGTGACTCTGGACCCAAACTTCCTTGACGCGTACATCAATTTGGGCAATGTTCTGAAAGAAGCCCGCATCTTTGACAGGTGAATTTAATAGATCACACAAATCTGGTCTTACTTTCTAAAAACAAAACTTTCTCTAAAACCTTAGGCTCTAAACTGATAACCATTCTTTTTTTCTTTTTTTTTTAAGTGAAAATTTTTCCTAATCCACCAAAACGTCAATATTTTTTAATTGTTTACACACCAGCACTGGAATTTCTGCTATCTTAGAGGTATTTTCAAAGACTTGGAAGATATGAACTGGTACTATTAAAAACCTGACCAGAAGTTTCCAACCTGTTTAACAATACAAGGCATATTTGGATCATTTTTGTCAGCACTTAACATATAGATGTAACATAGACTGTTGCAGAGCAGACGTTTAATGATGACCTGTGTGGTTTCAGAGCTGTGGCTGCCTACCTGAGAGCCCTGAGTCTGAGCCCTAACCATGCTGTCGTCCATGGCAACCTGGCCTGTGTCTACTATGAGCAGGGCCTCATTGACCTTGCTATTGACACCTACCGCCGCGCTATTGAGTTGCAGCCCCACTTTCCTGATGCCTACTGCAATTTGGCCAATGCCCTGAAGGAGAAAGGAAATGTAATTTGCCCTTCACTTGCACTTCAAACTGTTTTTGCTCCTACTTGCACCAGTCAGCAATTGTTAAATACTTCCTGTCGTGGTCAGGTTTCTGAAGCTGAGGAGTGCTACAACACAGCATTGCGTCTGTGTCCAACTCACGCCGACTCCCTTAACAACTTGGCCAACATAAAGCGTGAGCAGGGCAACATCGAAGAAGCTGTTCAGCTTTACAGAAAAGCCTTGGAAGTAAGTTTTTTTGTTGTGAACTTTTTTGATAGGAAAGTGAACACCGTCACCTAATGGTGTTTTTCTTTTCCCATATTTGTCCTTCAGGTGTTCCCAGAGTTTGCTGCAGCTCACTCTAACCTGGCCAGTGTCCTGCAGCAGCAGGGCAAACTCCAGGAGGCCCTCATGCATTACAAGGAGGCTATAAGGTTTGTATTTACAATAAACTACAGGCATATTTAGAGATACCGTTTTCTGTTGCTGTGGCAAAAGATGTATATTCCCATATTTTATGCAACTTATCAGTCAACTCCTGTACTAAACGCTGCTTTACTTTTAGGATCAGCCCCACATTTGCTGACGCCTATTCCAACATGGGCAACACGCTGAAGGAAATGCAGGATGTCCAGGGAGCGCTGCAGTGCTATACTCGTGCCATTCAGATCAACCCTGCCTTTGCTGATGCTCACAGCAATTTGGCCTCTATCCACAAGGTTGGGGGTGTTTTCTGGTTTTAGTGTTTGGTGTTGCAGTTTGATGCCTGTACAATTGTTTTCAAACACAAAAACAACTATACATAAAGAATTCAAATTAAACCCCACCTTGCTTTTAAACAAACCTATTGATGTGTTAATTAGGATTCTGGAAACATCCCAGAAGCCATTGCATCTTATCGAACAGCCCTAAAACTCAAGCCAGACTTCCCTGATGCTTATTGCAACTTGGCTCATTGCCTGCAGGTTTGTATGATCTTGTTTATTTTACAATCTAGTTAAATTTAGCATTGACAACTTTAAATGTAAATTTCTCTTGCTTCTCTATTTCTATTTATTTTTTTTTTCCTTCCTTGCTTTCTCAGATTGTGTGTGACTGGACTGATTACGACGAGCGCATGAAAAAGCTCGTTAGCATCGTGGCTGACCAGCTGGAAAAGAACCGCTTGCCCTCGGTGCACCCCCACCACAGCATGCTGTATCCTCTGTCTCACGGCTTCCGCAAAGCCATAGCCGAGCGCCATGGAAACCTTTGTCTGGACAAGGTACTCGCAATGATCAAAGCAAGTAACGTTTAAATTATATTTTTGGGTGGTGGTGATGGATGGGCCAGTATGTTGGGGAGGTAAGAAATCAGCTAGGCTTAATGTAAATAGAAAAAAAAGCAGAAGGGGCTGGTGGTGAATTGGTTGCTTGCTATGGAGGAAGATTTAAACGAAGGTTGTGGATTCTATTTTTTTATTGATTCTCGGGAAAATTTGACTCGTTCTTTGTAGAGCTTTCTCCCCTGCTCTGTTGGTTTGTTCACACTTTCTTACTCCACAGATTAATGCACTCCACAAACCTGCCTTTGAGCATCCTAAAGATCTGAAGAGCAGCGGCGGTCGCCTGCGCATCGGTTATGTCAGCTCCGACTTCGGCAACCATCCGACCTCTCATCTGATGCAGTCCATCCCCGGAATGCACAATCCTGAAAAGTTTGAGGTGCAATCTTTTTTTGTTTTGTTTCAGTATTCTTTATCATACTTAACTTTATCATATGTTCAGCAGCTATGTCTATCAATTTACTACAACAGCTAGATTCTAAAATGTTAGTTTTCCGTTTTCAAAGGTTTTCTGCTACGCTCTTAGCCCTGATGATGGTACCAACTTCCGTGTGAAAGTGGTTGCAGAAGCTCATCATTTCACAGACCTTTCTCAGGTAACCTTTCTGAGCTGGAGAGTACTTTTAGGTTTTAATCAAGATAAAAGTGGGACAAAAAAGGAACTCTATTCCCTGTTCCGTTACCTAAAAGGTGGCATCAATCTGTCCATCAGTCTTTCAGTCATCTATTTTCTTTCTATTTATCCTATCGTCATCCTTATCATTATTCCATCTGTGTTTGCTTACCATTCAATCTGTCTTTGGATTATGCAAGTTTTATATCGACTGTCTCACCCAGGTAGAAAAGCTTGAAACAAGTTGATTGTAAAACATATTTGCACATATAATTGTCCTTTGTTTTCAGATTCCTTGCAATGGAAAGGCAGCTGATCGTATTCATCAGGATGGAATCCATATTCTGGTCAACATGAACGGATACACCAAGGGAGCGCGGAATGAGCTGTTTGCCCTTCGCCCCGCCCCAGTTCAGGTGAGCCTCTGTCAGATATTCCTGTAGTGGAAAAGGAAAAAAAAAAAAAGGAACATAATTCCCCAGCTTTCCTTATGTTAGTTATTTTTGGCCTTGGGGGAGAAAAAAAAAAGCTCAAACGGTTGTTTCTCCGCATTGAACAGGCGATGTGGCTCGGTTACCCTGGAACCAGCGGCGCTCCGTTCATGGACTACATCATCACTGACGAGGAGACGTCTCCTGTTGAAGTAGCTGAACAGTACTCTGAAAAACTGGCCTACATGCCCAACACCTTCTTCATTGGAGATCATGCCAACATGTTCCCTCACCTCAAGGTCTGTGACACACCCCATTGTTGCCACAGCTCTTATTGTTCTGTCATAGAGAAACCATCTAAACGATTCTTCATCAACTCCGCAGAAAAAGGCAGTCATCGATTTCAAATCGAACGGGCACATCTTTGACAACCGGATTGTCCTTAACGGCATCGATCTGAAGGCTTTCTTGGACAGTCTGCCGGATGTCAAAGTGATAAAGGTGTGTTTTAAAATAAATAAATAAATAAATGAACATTGCAAAATAAATTCACAGTGTTGCATACTGTGTTAAAAATTTGAAGTTAAAACTTTCCTTTGTGGATCAGATGAAGTGCGACAACAACCAGGAGCCGGCTGCTGGAGACACAAACGGAGCCCTGTCCATGCCTGTGATTCCCATGAACACTGCAGCAGAGGCCATCATCAACATGATCAACCAAGGCCAAATCCAGGTCACCATTAATAACTTCACAGTCAGCAACGGCCTGGCCACCACACAGGTACGACTGCTGGGCTGGGCACAAAACAAAAGTATTGTTAAGATTTAGGGCATTATGGTATATTAATGCTTCAGCTCTTACTTAACAACAATTGCCTAATTTAACAGTTGTAGGGAAATGTTTTTTTTTTTTTTTTTTACAGGTCAGTTTTTAAATGTTTATTTTAATCAGTATCTCAGTGAATGTCTCAAAATATATTTTAGTTCTATAAACGCCATCCTTGGTACCAGAGACGCAACACTAGGTTTAGTTTGTCTCTGATCAAATCTAAAACGAGGTTTTCCCTTGACGCTTTGAGCCTTGTTGAACAAACTGAAGACAAAAGCAGTGAAGCAACACAGTTTTGCTTCAAATTGCAGATCAATAATAAAGCCGCAACCGGGGAGGAGGTGCTGCGGACCATTGTGGTAACGACCCGTTCCCAGTACGGTCTCCCTGAGGACTCTATTGTCTACTGTAACTTCAACCAGCTCTACAAGATCGATCCTCCTACTCTTCAGATGTGGGCCAACGTGAGTTGAGTCGTCATTTTTAACAGCTCTGTGTTTCCTCTTGGCTTTCTAAAAAACCCACATTCATGTCGTCAATCTCCCTCGTTGCTGCAGATCCTGAAGCGCGTGCCCAACAGCGTGCTGTGGCTCCTTCGCTTCCCCGCTGTTGGCGAGCCAAACATCCAGCAGTACGCTCAGAACATGGGTCTGCCTGCGTCTCGCATCATCTTCTCCCCCGTGGCTCCTAAGGAGGAGCATGTGAGGAGAGGCCAGCTGGCAGACGTGTGCCTCGACACGCCTCTGTGCAATGGGCACACCACCGGCATGGACGTTCTCTGGGCTGGAACCCCCATGGTAACCATGCCAGGTGAGGAAAGCTCATTTGTTATAAGAATGACTTAATTATTGCCTTAAATAATGGCTTTGTTTCTGAAATATGTTTTTAATCAAACTTTCTTGCAGGTGAGACTCTTGCGTCCCGCGTGGCTGCCTCACAGCTGAGCTGTCTGGGCTGTCCAGAGCTGATTGCTCAAACTCGTCAGGACTACGAGGACGTGGCGGTCAAACTGGGATCTGACATGGAGTAGTATGTAGAGGGCTTTTCTGAGCACCTTTTTAATGGGGGGCAAGGGAGTTTTCTGTTATGTCTAACTTGTTTTATATTCTTACGTCCTGCAGCCTAAAAATGGTCAGAGCGCGCGTTTGGAAACACCGAATCTGCAGTCCCCTGTTCAACACCAAGCAGTACACAATAAACCTGGAAAGGCTCTACCTGCAAATGTGGGAACATCACAGCAACGGCAGCAAGCCAGACCACTTGGTCAAACACCAAACAGTGGAGACCAGTGAGACCGCCTGAACTGGAAACTATTTTCACCCTGATCAGCAGCATAGTTTGAACGGTCAGATTTCACTCGAGCTCCCTGCCCTTCAGTGACTGTTTCCATATTTCTCATTTACTCTAAAGGGGGGACTCTTGCGTTGAAGGAGCCCACACACACACGTTCACACTTGGACTCTCATTATGTCGTCATCGAGTCACACATCTGCTGAGCCAGATCTGAAGCCTGAGATATTTTCAGGCAATTTGTCTGAGACTCTTATATTGACACACTTGATGTACTTTGTGAGCATGAGAAGGTTGTGAATACCTTTATTTCCCTTCAGTACTTTTGGAACAGTGGATTTTCCTTTGAGTCCTGTCGTCGTGCGTACAGGACTAATCGCAGCTTGTGGAGAGAATGCACAGCCATCTTTAATTGTTTTGTTTAGACATGGATTAAGAGTGTTGTACGTTTTAAAACGGCGTTGTTGCTCCATTTAAATTGTGGGTTTCATCGGCTTCATCAAGCAATGAATGAGACTTAAATTGCGTCTGTTTTTTGTGTGTGTGTGTAAGCTGTTCTTAAATGGCTGCAACAAGTAAATGTGCAAGTTTTGAAACACTTCCTCGCACACAAAATGCCAATTTTTAATAATTTTGTCAAAAGATTTGTTCAGCAGGTGTTGTCCTATTTGATGTCAAACTGAGTTTGTCCTAATTGGACAAAAAATGAGTTTGGAAAGCACCTGATCATCTGTTAAAACATAAAAATGATATCTTGATAGATTTTGTTTTTTTTAACACAAGCCAGGATTTGGATTGGTAAGTATGTTCTAAACAGTTTTTGTTTTGTATTGTTTAACTGTATGCTGTCGGTGAAGCTGCAAGTCTCTACATATAATAAAAAATGGGGATTGAAACCAAAATGTTTTGTTCTGTTAGTCAATGCCAATAAGGGTTAAATCAGCAGGCACACAATAAATTCATACAAGAACGCTAATATATTTTTCTAAACACTACAGGGAAGATTTTGGTGCGTAAAACTTAAAACTATGACTGGAGACGAATACAGTGCAGTGTTTAAATATATATTTGTTACGAAGTCGACTTATGGAAGTTTAGGACTTTTAGTGTTTGGATCAAAATGCTGCATATCTATAAGTCTGCTGTGGAGAATGCGGTCTCTTCTGCCATTGTGGTAGCTGCATGAAAGCCAGGGACCTGAAAGGCTAAACAACCCAATGAGGAAGGCTGCTTCTGTTCTGGAATCTACTGTAGAACATCTGTAAGATTATTGTGCAAAGAAGGATTTTTCATAAAAAGCAAGAAAATGACGTATAACCCTGGTTATCCTCTTGATGAGACTTGCACAACGGTGTCTCGAGTAAGAGATTTCCTCACTGTAACCCTGACTATAAGACACCTTGCATCAGCATCTACAGTAATTCTTTGAGAAAAATCATGAGTTACAACTCCCTTAGTGGTGAATAAAGCAGTTTTGAAATTAAATGTAAAAATGATACAGGACCATGTGTAGGGGGGAAAAAAGTCACCCTCAGTTCACCATGCCCATGGCGGGAACATAGTGGTGGCAGAATCATGCTGGGGCAATGTTCTTGTTTAGTGGAGACGGAGAACATGTGCGGAGGCATTACTTGTGTGTTATAGATCAGTGATTCTTGAGAATAGAGACAAAACAGGTCCTATGGATAAGACACAAAATTTGAATAAAATATACACAAAATATCATTTTTTTCAAATATCTTACTGAACTAACCTGGGTCATGTGAGCACAACAATGAATGTTTTCCTGGTGTTCGCTGAATATTTTTTTATTTTAAACATTGTAGTCGGTGGATGATGCCTGTAAAATCCCTTGTCCAGGAGCAGAACTCAATACATTGTAATAATTTAAAACAATTAAAGAAATACTAAAATTACATACTACAATTGAGTATAAGTAGTCATATGAATAATTATAAAAGTATCAATAAATTGAATAAAAAATAATTTTGATATATTTTCTAACTCCATTGAAATTTGTCCCTAGTTTTTGTCAACACCGTCGGACATGAAAAGAATGTAAAAAAAAAATCAGGCACTATTGGGAGGCACCAGAACTTCTGAGGACCCCATGACCACTCCTTTCTCTTCCTTTGCTAAGAGGGCTAGTTAGCTCTGGTTAGCTTGTTATCCTTTAGTTTTATTTCTTCTTTTTATTCCTAAGTTGCTCGTCACAACCATGATGTGACAACACCATAACTGACAATTTACAAAACTTTGATGAAATTTTGTGAAATAAAAGCTTAATTTTGGCACACTATAAGATTTCATGGACCTGATGAGCTACAATATGGCCTCCTTCAGAATAACATCATATAAATTGAGGTAGTTTGGCATTTTGGCATTTCGTCATCTCCGTCAGATGTGAACTCCAGAGTTTTTCTGACTCTTTCAGTGAAATTGTTGACAAATCTCACTTAAATGTCCAATTAATTGATTTTAATGTATTTTACATAAATTGCATTACTTCACATGTATGAAGTTTTCATTTTACTCACTAGTTTGTCACCACCTTCAGTTCGGTGTCAACTCCGTCATGCACTGTCAACTCCATCAGATGGACTTTTTGTTGTTTTTTTTTTGTTTTAAATATTTTTTTTTGTTTCTTGAGAAGCATTTGTAAAATGAGTAAAAATATCACTAATAGGGTATTTAAAAAATCATTTTATATTTATTTTTATCAGATAGTGATGACAAAGTTCTGTCAGGTCGATTAAAAATTAAATTTTTTTTAAAAAATGTTGCAACTGGGAGCCTGCACCTTAGCATCTTTACATTTCCAAAACATTATTTGTCATATTTGCATACATAAGGTTGAGAAATAATTAAAAAAGGGAAAATTAAAACAAATTGTGTCCCTTTTCTCAAGAATCACTGTATATTAAAATATATTAAGCCATAAAAAAAATTTTTTCTCCTCTACTTGTCCATTTTGCTCGCACACACAACATGCTGTTGTGTTAAGAAATATTAAATTTTTTCACCAATAAGGATTAAATCACAGTTTACAGAATAGGTTGACTAAATAAAAAACTGGTCAACAAAACAAAGTAACATAAAATCTTTACGTCTATGTTTAAATGGAGCTGAAGACTGTTATCTTACGTGTTGCAGATGTACACGTGATGACGTGTTGTTTTAAACTTACTCTGATTGGTCAAGCGTCTTCCTGACGTCTGACGTAATGTTTTTCGCACGATTTAAATTTACAAAACGTTTTATTGCCAACCTGTTTCCGTCTCCATTTAATAACAGACGTGTCTGTGGTATCTCAATTATTGTGAGTTTTTCAATGTTTTTTGCTTTGAATGAATTCTACATTTCGGTGAAAAGTTTTCCTCATAGCTTTAGTATTATGACTGTTTAGTTATTGCTATGTTGCTAATGGAAATGCTATCATTTTCTTTCCCCGAAATGTGTGGCTGCAGGGCCTGTAGGCTACAGATGATAAACGATGGGTTTTAATTTCAACTGTTTTCTTAATATTATGTTGTATGCTATAAGTTCTTTATTGACACCGGCACTGGTTTTTTAAGGAGAGGGAAAGGAAATGAACGATGATCTCTGCAAGTCGTTTGACGGAGTTGCTAGAAAGATGGGCTGGCTGGATGAGGGACTGGAGTCGACTCAAAAAAAGGTTACCCTTTGAACATGGCCATCACGACCCACACGGCCTTAAGCAGTGTACACCATTTGATGAGTATTTGTGGGGTTTGTTTGTAGTTGATGAGCATGATCGGCAAGACGCGTAATGGTGGGACAAGTGGAGCTCCTAGCGAGTCCAGTGATGAAGAGTTTGACAATTGTGAGTGGTTTCTGTTTACATCCTTTTAATGATGCGAGTCCTGTTTTCTGTCAGATGTTAACTATTTTTATTATTATTATTTTTTTAGTTCTTATGAAAAACTTTACACCCAAAACAAAAATGAAGCCACAGAAACCAATCAGTGCTGCAAAGACACCCAGGTATGGCAAACACTGCAAAAGAAGCATTTTATTTATTTATTTTTAGTTTGGTTTTTTTTACAGTATGGAAAGCTTAAACTATTTTGGTATCTTAGCTCAAATGTTCCTCTGGTGAGCTCAGGTGATGAAGACGACTTTGAGACATGTAAGTCCGTTACTACTTTTGATTAAATGTACATCAGTCAGGTGTGGAACCATGCCTTTGTCTCATGTTTCTCTTGTTGACACTGAAGTTTTGCAGCAAATGAAAACCCCCACCGCCAAAGCCAGGAGTAGATGTGAAAGTGGCAGTGAAGACAGGTCAGTTTCTGACTTCATCTTTATGTAAACATGGCTTTGAAATGAAACGAGACACATCTTTACCCGTCCTCTCTTTTTCCAACAGCCTGAAAAACTTCATAGTGAACGATTTCTCATCTGATGATGATTTTCTTGAAACTAAGTCATCCTTGAAAGGTAATGTTTTTTTAAAATAGTTTTAGTTAAGATTTTACCTGTAACTATGGCATTCTTTTGAAATTTGAAGTTCAGTTTTGGTCACATCTGACCAAAGACTCAGTTTGCTGTGCCCTTTGCACGGATTCCAGCTAAACAAGACTTCTTATGGATTTAAAATCATTTATTTTTTTGTCTGGTTTGATTATTTGTTTGGTCACTTCCCTGAATATGCAGCAACATATTCTTACATTTTGATCTTATTGGAATCTCTTTTTTTTTTTTTTTTTTTTTTTCTGGGCAAGTTGAGTGAACTGATGAAATGAGATTGAGCAGCATTTGCAAGTTAATTATATACGTTTTCCATTTTGCAGTTCCTCAGAAGATCAAAACTCCAGCAGGGCAGCGTCCATTCAGAAGACCTCTCGCACAGTTGAACTCGCCTGTGTTTGTTAGCGACAGTGAGGACGACGATGAGGACAACATTATCGTAAGGAGTAGTTGGAAGACTCGTGACTCAAAGCCCAAACCTCTGCAAAGAGTTGAAAAGAGTGAAAACAAGCAGGACGAGAATCGTTCGCCATTGCTGCCCAGTTTATCTGACTTCCTCCGTCCTCCCAGTAACGCTTCGGCATTAACAACTTCACCCAAGCGGACGTTTTCAGCACCTTCCAGGCTGGAGGAGTCGAGCGATTCTGAGGAGGAGTTTGCATCCCTGTTGGAGAGGCTGAAAAAGAAAAACAATCTCACCAGCCCAAAGACCAGTAAAGGTAAAATCTTTGTTAAACTTTTGCATGCCTTATATCTGTTTCCTTCATTTTATTTAATTGAACTTATTTTATTTATTTTTTATTTTTTTTTATTTTTTTTTTTAGAATCTGAAACCAAGCTTGTGGTCTCAGCTCCTGCTGTGAAACCATTCACAACACCAAGCTCGAAACCGATCAAGGAGAAACCTCACGACGTAAAAACGCATGGAAAATCCTCCATTTTGAAGCCTAAAGTCAGTCAGACGGACCCCAGGCCCGCTGCTGTGAGCAGGTACGTCTTCCTTTGCCAGCAGCGAGCCTGCATGTTGCCTGCATGTTGCCTACTTTAAATGTCGTGTGTAGAGAGTTTTATCTGGACTTGTTCTTTCCAGGATTGCGGTTTGCAAGACCCCCGGCTGCTTTTTGGAGTCACTCACAGTTCCCGGCTCCATATACGGATCCATTTTCAGGAAGAATAAGGAAGAACTCACAAGCAAGCTGTACCAGCTCTACAACACCAGCGTGTTTGACAACAAGGTGATCTGAATCCAAACTTTTCTCTTGCTTCATTTTACATTCAGATGGAAGAAACGCCAGTGTTTAAGTGGTTGTGAATGCACACTTCAACAAGTATTTTTGTTAAATACATGCACACATACTCATTTCAGCAGGAGTACATTATTAAAATATTATAAGGAATAGCCTCTTTTGGCTTTGTCCACATTGGGATAATTGTGTGCATCAGAGGTGATGCTGTTTGCTGAAGTGCAAATGTTACATTTTGGTGTATATTAGGGCTTCATGACATCATAAAAATATTCCATGTTCATTTTATTCACGATAGAAATACAATGACTTGCAAAAAATTAGCAAATACTTAAATCTGTGGTGTTAATGTCTGTGTTCTTGGTTTAACTCATCTGCAGTCAGATCCTAGTTATTGACTATAATGGTAATGTTTCCATTAGCTGGCACCCTTAGCCTGTGCTGCTTAGTTATACCACCAGTCCTCACCACACCTAATAAACTATTAAAAACAAGAGATAAACTATGTGTTACTGTTTACTAATGCAGTAAACGGTACTAATCTGAGAGTAAAAAAGTGGAAGAACATGTTGAATATCATACTTTGAACATTGTTATTCATGATTTTCAGTGTTAACTTTATCGTATATTGATAGCTGTTTTTTTTTTTTTGTTTTTTTTTTCAGCTCCCAACCAACATGTCTGTAACCTGGAATAAGAAGATGCGGAAAACAGCGGGCTACTGCGTCACAGGACAGGAAAAAGGCGGAGGAAACCGCTACGCTCGCATCGAGCTGTCCGACAAAGTCTGCGACTCTGCAGGTGAGTCGCAGGTGACTCAGAATGCTCTGGTAGTGATGTCTGAAGACGAGAGAACATGTTGCCTCTTGGGCCGGTACCTGAATTCAGCGGTTTTTCCGCCCGTCTTAGATCGCCTCAGGGACACGCTGATCCACGAGATGTGCCACGCTGCCACGTGGCTGATAAACGGCGTGAGGGACGGACACGGAAACCTATGGAGGCTGTACGCACGCAAGTCCACGCTCATGCATCCTGAGCTGCCCATGGTGACGCGCTGCCACAGTTACGACATCAAGTACAAGTTCCAGTATCGGTGCACGCGCTGCCAGAATACGTAAGTCTGAATACTGATCAGGCTTTTCCCGACCAACGCTGATTTCCCGTCTGCTCTGACGTCTGACCTGCCATTTTTGATTGTGACTGATTCAGACTTTTTTTCCTCTAACATTGAGGCAACATTAGGTAAAGATTTATTCTGAAGTTACTTTGACAGAGTGGTTTACTTTTGAATCCAGCATCAAAAAAAGAGTAGTGGGAGTTTCTTGCTTTTGATGCATTTTAAGGAATAGAAATGTTCAATATTTGACCAGACGATCAAACAAATTTGGCCGATTTGTTCAAGACTGATCGGAGCAGCTCTAATTACCACCACTGAAGTAATTTTCTTTTTAATTGGTTTAAACCGTTCACCGCATATTCTCGTCAACTATCTTATTTTTCCTGATTCTTCGCAGGATCGGCCGCCACTCCAAGTCTCTGGACACGCAGAGGTTTGTGTGCGCGCTCTGCAAGGGTCAGCTGGTCTTACTGACGGCTTCGAAGCCACGCGCTCCCACGCCTTTCGCCACATTTGTCAAAGAGAATTATGGGAGCGTGAGGAAGGAACTTGCGGGGCAGAGCCACGCGGAAGTGATGCGGAAACTGAGCACCGACTTTGCCTCGAAGACCAAACTCGGTGAAAGCTGAATGAGCGGACCTCCTGAAAACGCTTTACCTCATTCGATGTTCTTACCTTTTCGGCCCACTGTGATACTTTTTTTTTTTTTTTCTTGTTGGTTGCTGTAACTGGAAATGTGAGCAAAAACGGCAACGTTTTCTGTCCACTATATTTTTTTTGTATTCAAGTTGATAGAACTGTCTCATGTCTTATCCTCTCTCTAGAATATGCTGGATGATTTTTTTTGCCAGTAATTTAACAATAAAAATTTGATACATGTAACGAATTTTATTTTATTTTTTGTTTTTCTTGCCACTAGTGGCCTTCTTCTGCAGTAGATCAGGGAGGAAAGAGTCGGAGAGAGAGAATGGCGGGAGACATGCAGCAAAGGCCTCGGGGTCAGAAGTCCAACTCTGGACGGCTGCATTGAGGACTAAAATAATGCCAAGACCCACAGTTGGCTATGAAAGTAAACTTGGGGATGTTTATTATACTCTGATTTTTTTTCTGAATTATTGATGTTAATATAAGTAAGTAATGAGTACTTACACGAGTAATGTTTTTACTCGCATGGAAATGAGTGTAACTGAAAGATATTTGTCTTGTTTTATTACCGTGACTTTATCAGGCAAATATTTACAGGTAGGATATAATATGTCTGCTCACAGGCAGCCCTGCTGCTCTTGACTGTCATTTAATGTAACCTAACAGAGCTGATCAAATGTGGATAAATGCAGCTTGCAATAATGAAATGCATATAAAAAAACAAGACTGCTTCACCATATTTATTTAAAATGTTTTAAATACTACTCTGCTACGTATTCACGCTTCAATTCACAATATGCAAAGCACTCAATTCGAAGGAGCAAAACCAAATGTATAGGAAACGTACAATATTCAGCGCTCTGGGGATTGGTAGGACGAGTGAGGAAGGTGTGTGTGTGTGGATCTGTGGAGCATCTTCCCTGATTGCGGTGGTGGCGCCTTTATCAGGCGCAGGCACAAATCCACAGGGAGTGCAGGGATGAGACGGCACTCCCCGTTTGTCCAAGTCAAGTTCTCCGCATTTCACTAAAATTGGCATAAAAAGGGCAAAAACGAAGAGCCCAGCAGAACTTGATCCACAAAGTCTGGCAAATAAAGCACTGGAATGTACTTGTCACCGTTTTTAGCAGGCACTAAGAAGTTTCAAACTGAATTTGGCATCGATGTGATTCTATGTTCCTTTTCAAAATCTGCAGCATGTTTAATTATATGACTTTAAAATCAAATACGATTGGTAATTTGGCTTTTCACCCGACCCGTCGTCTTCCAGTCCTACGTTTACTCCACTGTAATATATCACCGTGCAGTTTGATACGTTTTAGGTGACAATTATGGCACAACACAACAGTTAAAAGTTTTCTACATGACTGTATGAGCAGCATTACACACAAAGCGCTGTCCAGGCGTGACTCTGCATCGCCAGCCCCTCGGCCTTCAGTACAGGCAGGTTTTCTTCATGATGCGCAAGAACTCCTGCTCGTTCACTTCTCCGTCCCCGTCCCTGTCCGCTTCATCTATCATTTCCTGCGCAAACAGGATATGCAGAGGTAAATAAAACGATGTTTCATCGTGGGTGTTTTGTCGTGCGATGTGGCTCACCTGCAGCTCCTCGTCTGTCAGGTTTTCTCCGAGCTCTTTGGCCACTCTCTTCAGGTTCTTAAAAGAGATCTTGCCTGTTTCGTCGTCGTCAAACAGCCGGAACGCTTTGAGGATCTCCTCTTTGGAGTCTTTCTCAGCCTGAAAATTAAAGAGAGGAATGTTATTAGGAATTATCTACTGGAAAAGTACACCGAACTGGAAGGATCGAGGTCTCCAAACAGAAGTACTCTGTTGTGGTTTCCCCACTTATTGTCCAAAGAGTACTCTGTGTGGATTACCTTGCAAAACTATTCACATAGCTTAGTTTACCCCACATTTTGTCACATTATGACTACAAAGCTTCACTGGTTTAGATCAGTGTATTCAGTGTTAGAATGGACCAGTCAAAGTCCAAGCCTAAATCCAAGAGAGAATAGGAAGTGTGCTGAAGCTGCCCGATCTGACTGAGCTTGTAAAAACGACCAAAGCTGTTAAAGACAAAGAGTGATTATAATATAACAATAATTGTGAAGCAGATGTATAAATACAGCTGCTAGGCACTGTAAACCACACTATGTGCTTGCCTACCATTTTCTGTGTCATGATTGCCAGAAAGTCGGCGAAGGAGATCTTCCCCGTCCCATCCTTATCCACTTCTGCAATCATCTTCTTGATCTCCTCCTTCTTTGGTTCGAACCCCAGAGCTCTCATTGCGACCTGGGTCAGAATCAGAAACGACGCACTGGAGTAAAAAGCATTTTTACTCTTGTGTTTATGCTCAGAAAGACCTTTTACCTTGAGCTCCTTCACATCGATGTATCCAGAGCCATCGGTGTCAAACAGCTCAAAGGCCTCCCTGATCTCCTGCTTCTGCTCCTCAGTCAGCTCTGGCTTGGGAGTTGTCTTCTTGCGAGGAGGGGGCACTGGACCCTGTAGGGATGGCCTCTTGGCACTGGTTGCCTGTTTGGATTTCACAACAGGAAAATAAAACGGAAAAAGCTTTTCTTTTCTTTTTTTTTTCTTTTTTTGTACGTGTTTTTCACAAAACCAACCCAACAGCTCATATTCAGAAATTGTAGTTTAAAGACAAACGCATGAAGCCTGCCCCTCCAATAAAACCCTGATGTCACTTACCATTTATGTGTATTTTGACCAGCAGTTTACTAAAGGAAATGAGTGTTTTTCTTCTCCGCCTGTAAGGCCTCTGTCATAAAGCTTAGCCTGACACCTCCGGTTTTATTTTACACAAATATCAGCCATAACGTGGAGGGGAATCGCGTTTCTAGCTAATAACCTGCGCTCCAGCAGCTGTCACGAACTGGACAATTTTAACCCATTGTTTGCCAGCCGACGCGCGCACAGGTCTGTGGCCGCAGACTGAGAACCACGGCGAGGATGCTGAACGGAGCACACGGTGCAAGGAATCTAACGCACCGGTCGGGAAAAGAGCTGATTGGTTGTTGAAAATCACAGGGTACATAGGATGACAAAATGATTGTAAAGCATACAAAATAATAAAAAAAAAAAATCATCAGCTCGATATGTGGTGACCTAACAGTATAATAATCTTTGCATCATATATGAACACCCGTTTATCTCATTTTAAATGGCGCAGTTTTGAAATTGCCTCATTGCTTACCCCCAGTGGCAGTTTTTTAAAGCTGCACCCAGATCTCCGTGTGTGATGCTGTAGTGGAGTCTGAGCGGAAGCTGAAAACATTGGGGGCTGAAACTCTCAAGAGCTACTATGTCACTATTTTTGAGTTAAATATATATATCTTTATTTACTTGAAAATTCGCCATATCGAAAACAAATAGAAAACTTTTATATCCATGTGATATATATGTTCTGTAATAAATATGAGTTATGTTGGCCATATTTATAAATAAATATATTATGTTTATTTTTATATTATTTATACTTATATTATAAAACATGGAAACCCTTTAACATTTGCTCCTTGAAAACAGACGTTACACCTTTGCTGAGCTGACACACAGATATGGATGGAATCCATATCTGTTCGGTTATGACATCACATTGGTTTCTGACCCAATAGGTCTGTCACACATAAATCGATTCCTTCTGGCACTTTCCTCGCGAGAGACAGTTGTATTTCTCTGTGAAAGCAAGGTAGTTTGCGATTTAAACTAGATACTTTGTGATTTTTCAACAATCCTAGTGTGCTTCACGAACCCCTGCAAACCCAGGAAGTCATGAACCGTTCCATCAACACAGATGATCGACCAGTCCCGGTTATTGCCGTGGACATGATCGTGCCTATGATCGAGGATTTTTTGTGGTCCATTTCCTTGGATCAGACGCTGGATTTGGCTTTAGGTAAACCTGATAGCGAAACCAAATCCGGTTTAAAGGAGCTGCTGTTAAACCTGGCGGAGGAATGTACCACCTTCATTCTCCACAGCATCCGAAATGGACGAATTATATCTCAGGATGTGGACACCGTCGTTGGCGATGTCCTGCTAACGACATTTACAGACATCCTTCAGATTAGGGAGAAAGTTCATCCCAAGACCTTCGACCGTTTCAATGACTCGTTCATTAAATATGTCAAAGAAAAGGTGAGATCTAAGATCTGTTACATGCAAGATCAAGCAGCTTCCTTTGTCCTCCAAGTCTCCGAGACAGACGGAGTGGACCGAATCCTGCCGCACGCACTCAAACTAATAGAGGAATTGCTAGTGTGGAGCTGTAAAGAACATCGGCAGAGAAAACGAAAAGCTGCTGAAGCCCAGCATAATTACAACAAGCAACAGAGAGTAGCTGTTATCTCTGATGCTGATCATTTCCAAGCTGTGGAGAAAAACACCACCAAAAATCCACAGAACAGAGGGGCCCAAAGAGACAGGGTGCTTCATACCGTCCACGATGGGAATTACACGCACTTCAAAGTGAACCTGTTACCGGTCATCGCAGAGACACCAGACACTGAGGAGGCAACAAAGATGATAGAAGAGAGAAATCTTGTTCCTGAAAATCAGGACTCAGACCTGAAGATTGTGGATGAATTCATCCTGGAGGATCTTTCAAAGATCACTAAGGTAAATGATTTCGTCTGAAACGAATTCAAATTTTGAGATGATGGATAGATTTATGAATTAGGAGATTTCAGAACTGACTAAAGCAAATAATCGTATCTCTTAGGAAAAGGAGTCAGATCTGAAAATTGTGGATGACTTCATCTCTGAGGAGCTGTCACAGGTCAGAGAAGCGAAAACGACCATCTCTGAACAACAGAGTTTAGAGATCCCTGGTGTTTCATTGGATGCACTTCAACCAATGGAAAACTGTGGATCTAGATATCACGTCTCTCCACTACCCTTTGAACAACAGAAGAACAAACACGTCGGAGTCGCAGTTAAGAAGTTCTGTAAAAAATATAGTGAAGGGCGATACAAGAGAGTTGCACCATCACAGAAAGATGAAGAAATACCAGTTCCTTCAGTGGACGACTTCATCCCAGACAAATCAAACCTCTCAAAAGGGCTACGATTGGTTAATGAGGAGCAGCAACCAGAGATGACCACAGAGGTTGTTGAGCCGCTGTCACTGGGCTCAGGCAAGGAGAAGCAGCTGTCATCCATCTTGCTGCTTGCTAATGCAGTTGTTATGCAGGCCGTAACACAATCACAGATAGACTGCAACTACAAAGTCTTCCAAGCCATCACCAATAGGCTGTCTGAGAAAATCTATGCCGAGCTCATGGGACAAGAGTTGAATAATATCCAACGTAGCCTGAACAAACTCGGCGATGACATATTGAGAGGAGTCTCTAAAAAGTTGTGCTGTGAAAAAAACGACATTCTTCCACTGTTGGTTTTAAATGACTCAGTCATAGACGAGGCATTCGTTTCCATTTTCAAAGAAAAAATATTGAAACCAGCCAAGAAGCCAGGCGTCATCCAACGTTTCTGGGCCTCCGTAGAAAAGGCTCTTTTCAGCCTCCAATAAACAGAACCTGTTTATTCGAGAACCTGTTTACTATAAAAAACCTTATTTCTTATTGAAGAATAAGAAGTAAGGTTTCTTATTTGTAGACATGGTTTTCTACAAACCCTTCAAAAAAATTTTATGAGGGGGATAGATAATAAAATTAGCAAAGAAATAAAACACATTTAAAGGTTTATTGGTGTTAGTAGGTAAAGTTTTCCAAAAGACTAATAAAAAAATTTTATGAGATGCATATATATTGAAACTTATATGTTAGGTTCGGTCCTGAAACAGTTAATGAACATAACATATTGAAGTTTCTTGGCCTTTGTAGGCAAGGCTTTCCACACAAGCACTTTAAAAAGTTATGAGAGGCACTTTAATTGGTTTGGGAAAATATGGGGATTTTCTGCCCCACACAAAAAAGTTGCAGCCTGCACTGTTTTCTGTCCTGAGATCCAAGATAGGTGATAGACTGGCGACCTCACCATGGGGTACCCCACCTCTTTCAGGTGGGGAAGAAGAACCCCACCTGCTGAGGTACCTCCAGGTGATAATTACACAACCTGCTGATTGTGTAATGTTAACTAAAAACTAAACAGGTGCAGAAATGGAGGATTGGATGGATGGTTACTCATCTTTCTGAGATCATTAAGGGAAACGTTGATGAAAAAATAACTTATGATTGGCTGCCGAGTGCCTATAGATTGGAAGGAAAACCAAAGTCCCGTCGCCTCCTTCCTGCATCCTCAACATACAGCATACCAAGCTGTGCTTCTTTTCTTTTTTTTTCATTATTATTTCTACTATTATTTCCATTAGTAGAAATTTTTAAGAACTTCAGACAGACTTGAACAGACTCTGTTCAAGTCTGTCTGAAGTTCTTAAAAATTATACATCCTTTTCTGTGGTTGAGTTGAAAGTTAGTCCTGTTTTCTTTGTTTTGGCTTTGCTCCCAACTCTTTTTTTTTTCTATTGAATATCAGTTCGACCATTTCTATTGGTTGGATACTAAAAAAATCTGATGACCTGTGTGATGTACTGGTGACCTGTGGAGGGTGGCATCACCTCTGACCCAGTGACCGTGACCACTGGATATAGTCTTCAGTCCCATGTGACCCTCTTGGTACCAAATGTCACATCCACAGAGTTGTGCACATGATGTCTCTTGTGTGCCTCTCCTGCCTCATTCCACAGACACTAGCAGGTGTTTTCTCACAGCTGAAGTTCATTAACATCATCAGGAGGAGCAGGCTCCCTGAGGCAAATACCAGATTGTTTTGCTCACATCAGAGGTACACAGCTTCTCTTCTCTGCGTCTAACGTTTATGGATTTCTTAAGCTAAGCGTTGCTGTCTTTGCTGCTTTGCTGCTTTGCTGTCTCAAGTCTCTGCTCAACAGAAATCAGTTTTCATGTTGATGCTCAGTTCTTGGACTCCAGTGAACTGCTTCTCTGTTCCTGGCGTCTGTTTGGATAAATCTACAGAATCTCCTGACCACTTCTCTGGCTGCCCTGATCTTACAAGCTCTCCTTTTCATCTCGCCTGCCTGGCTACCCTCTAACTCTTTACTGATCCACAACTCCAGCCTAGTCTCCCCGGTAATGCAGACCTCGATTCTTGCTGTAAACCAAGGAGACCCGTCACATCTGGTGATTGACTAAGTGCATAAAGCCTGGAAGGAAATCTGAGTCCCTTTTCTTCATTCCTGTATCCCCCAGCATGCTACACATCAAGCTGTGCAGATCTATTAATAAACCTTTCAAACTGTCCTTTGGTGTCTGTGATTCTTCTTCATTCAGTAAAACTTCATTCAATAAAATAAAGTTTTATTCTTTTTATTGAATGAGTAAATAATAAAACAAATTTTATGAGTTTTATTCATAAAATTAATGCTCCTTGTATGAACCTTTTAACAATGTCTTTACCAGCATTGCAATGAGACGTAGTCTGCACAATGAGCTCAGCAGAAGCACAGTTCCACCAGGTGTTTGCTAATTGCTGCTGGCTAGTCTGAAGGAGCTGATTGGGAGAGTAAAGGTGGGGTGGGGGTGGTAGATCTGCTCTGTGAGGCAGGAACTGCGCCATGCCCCCCAACCTCTCAATAATTTTCTCTTGTGACGTCAGCTGTGAGGGCAATGCGTCTCTTTTTACGCGTCTATAATAATAATAATAATAATATTATATAATTATAATAATATACGGATAATAGTGTTAATATGCTTATTCTTATAAGCATAATAATAAATGCTTACAATAATTTATAAACATTTATTATTAAAGCTTAGGTCACTGAAACCAGCCCGAACTTGCACCAGACTCTGAACAATAAGATCTATTTATTGTTAAAGTTTATTATCAATGCTCTGCATGCAGGAAAGATGCATCTGTTTCCTCATTCTTTCACATCCTGCGGCCTGAAGAAGTGACAGGCTGATTTATCTCCAGCAGCTCAGTAGAAGCTCCTCTCTGTATTTGCAGGATCACAATTCTCTCTTCACGTATTCTATAAGCTGTGCTGATGAATTCCTGAGAAGATGTTTGCAGATTAATTTAATCAGCAAACAGTTTTTTTTATCTGGATTGTCACCTTCCTCACGTGATTCCAGATATCTTAAATTGATTTATGACTAGACATATTGTTCATTTGATTAGTATAAATGCCGTCAGATTTACCTTTATGGAGGCTTCAATTTAAGATATCTGCCTTAAATACGGACTCTCTGACACATATTTCAGATATCATTAGTCAATAAAAAATGACCACTACTTTGATACTCTAAAGTGTTATTTTATTTATCATTTCATGAAAAAGTGAAATAGGTAAATCTATATAGAATTTAGATGAAACATTTTTTTGTCAAAGTTAACAATGAAATGATAAAACAGACAGAAATCTGTAAAAACGCACAAAAACAAGACTTAACAAGCCCTTATTGTATAAATTATATGCCCTCTTCTTTTAATGGAATACCAACAAACCTGAATGAACTCTAGGTTTTGCGGTGAAACGTCACGTCGTAAACACTGAGGGGTGGCTTCCGAAATAGGAGGTGGAACTAAGCTTGTCACGGTTCTCCATTGGCTAAAATTGTGGCGTTCTTTGACGTATCGCAAACCTTATTGGCTGCTTGTGAACGTCACCTTTGCGTTTGACGATGTCTTGACCAATCACACAGAGGCTACCTCAGCTGATTGAAACTGTTCATATTAGTTCAATGTTGAGTTTTGTGGAACAGTTGTAGAAGTTGCACACCGTGTTCAATGGTCTACGTGTCTGTACCGCTGTTTAGACAATAAAGGAGACGCAGCCTTCCTGAAGCTAACTTCTCCTCACTGCAGTAAAAAAAAGAAAAGAAAAAAAAAGTCATTTTTTTTCCCCCTCCACCTGTGTGCCAGTTTTACCTCACTATGGCCACACGTGTTCGACCGGTGAGTTGCAGATAATCTGTTTGAAAGTTTTTATTCGTGGTGGCAGCTGTGTTTGGTCAATAATCGCTGTGATTGTCTTGCCGTAGGTCAGTAAGCGGTGTGCAGTGATCGGGGGGTCTGGTTTTCTTGGTAGACACCTGGTGGAGAAGCTCCTGGACAGGGGCTATTCGGTGTCTGTGTTTGACATCCGGCAGAGCTACGAGCTTCCAGGCGTCACCTTTCACCAGGGAGACCTCTGCGATAAACGGGTCAGTCTTCCTCTGTCACTATTTGCTCCTTCCTCCGATGGGATTCACAAATGGAAGCAGAAAGTTATTTAACAGTTTGAGATTGGTCTAGGGAAGCAGTTGGCAATGTCTTGATCTTGTCGTTTCCCAACCCTGGTCCTCAAGGCACACTGTCCTACACGTTTCAGAGGTTTCCCTGCTTTAATATGCCTAATTCAACTGATTGCAGTTCAGCAAACGCCAGTTAATCAGTTATTGATTGAAATCAGCTGGACCGAAGCAAGGAAATGCCTAAACCATGCAGGACAGTGTGCATTGAGAACCAGGACCCTTTTCTACATTTTCTCACGTCACAATGTATTTTATGTTTTTGGAGTGAAAGTATAGCATGTTGTCAAATGTGAGCAAAATAAAACATGTTTTTCAAAATGTGCACTGATAAAAATCTTAAAAGTGTGGCAGGTTCTTCCCCGTGGGCTGTGTATTTCTGCAGCCCCCCTACCAGCAGGTTCATGCTTGTCTGATAACGATCCACTTGTCCAGCCTGATAGCTTTTTGTCGACCATTTCCGGACAGGTTTGCAGTTGTGCCACTACACTTCCCAGTGTAGATTGAAGGATTCAACCAGGAGATGTTCAAATCTTTGAAAAATATTTGCTAATCCAAACCCACTTTAAACTGCTCCACAAATCGTCCACTGCTTAGCATTACTCTTTGTTTTTCTTGTCCCCTACTCCACATCTCCAGCACAGATGCAGATAAAATTGATAAAGGGACTTTTAAAAAGATAGCAGTCAGCAGCTGTGCCTGTGCTTTTCTCGTCTCCAGGCTCTGCTTTCTGCTCTGAAGGACGTGTCTCTGGTTTTCCACTGTGCCTCCCCGGCTCCTTCCAGTGACGACCGGCTGCTGTTTGAGAGGGTCAACATTCGGGGCACTCAGACGGTTATTCAGGCCTGCCTTGACGCCGGAGTACAGGTGCTGCTGGTTATTCTTTCTTGTTGGCTTTGGAAACATTTTCTTTTAAGAACTGAGATTAAATGCTGAAGTGGCCATGTTGACAGAAACTGGTCTTGACGAGCAGCGCCAGTGTGGTGTTTGAGGGCACAGACGTCAAGAATGGAAAAGAGGACCTGCCGTATGCGAAGAAGCCCATCGACTTCTACACTCAGACCAAGATTGAACAGGAGAAGGTAAGAGGCATTGAAAAGCACTTCTTATCTAAGCAAACATCTCGTCCCTTTAGAAATCAAAACAAAATTGCAAACAAAACACTTAAGGAATACATAATAACTCTATTTACAGACTTACCCTGGTAATATTGCAGTGCAATCGTCTTTGCCGAACCTCCAAATTTGACCTATTTGCTGTGTTTTAGTTGGTTCTGGAGGCGTGCAACAAGCCAAAGGGTTTCCTCACGGTTGCTATTCGGCCTCACGGCATCTTTGGCCCTCGGGATCCGCAGCTGGTTCCCACCCTGGTGGACGCAGCTCGCCGGGGGAAGATGAAGTTCATCATCGGGTGAGCCATCGTTTCGTTCCTTGAAGGCATTAACTACTCAAGCCACTTCTTTTAACTCAAAAACCATGCATGAGTATGTTTACAAATAATCAAGCTATATAGAACCTTGTTTAATTAATTAAAATGTTTAAGATACAAATATGACATCAGGCCAATTACAAAAGCACTATTTTTAATTGAAATATCTGGGCTTGGTTTTAAAAAAAAAGTTTAATAACTACTTTAAAGTTTGTTTTTAAAATGTACTTTGTATTTTACATATGAGCCTCACCAGAACGCATGTTCTAATTTGTTGAATATAATTATGTGTGTTTTTTTTAAAAAAGTTTATTAAGTCCCCTCTTTTAGAATTTAGTTCAATTTGTGCTAGAGACGCACTGAGAAATTGACTGATGACTGAAATTTATGGGCCCTCACTGGTCTCCAATTAATCCAAAACAGATTCATTCAGTCTTTCTCTCTTACTGCATCACTGCTGGCAACAACACTCTCAGGAGCAGATGCTCTGCTGTTGCTGAGGGGATATTTTCCTAATTTGAGAGGTTTAAACATGAGGTTAGAGGAAGTACAGAAACTATAGATGATTGTTAGGAGAAGACCGAATTTTCTGCAGAGGCACATTAGCTGTTCATTACAGCTGCTGCTACAGAGCGCGAGATTTCTATTGGTCGTTGTTGGTTAAAAATCTCCACATGACTGCTGGTTTACACTTGCAGTGTGTAGGTCAGTCTGACCTATATTTAGGTCAAACTGAGAAAAAAGTGGACTGATGTGGGGCTTACTTCAGTCGATATCTGGAGGGATGAGCAGAGTACAGAAAAGTCGATCTTATTCTTTTGAACTCTTGACCTCTGTCTGTCATGGACCAAGCTGGATTTAAACATGTCTGCATTATTTCTTGAAAATCTCAAAATTAAGGTAAGTATCTACATCCTCCTGAGAAAACAGAGACTTTTATGAGCAACAATAACTGTGGTCATTATTCTAATGACTCCTATAAAATGCACAAGCCTGTCTGAAATGTCACCTGCAAATGTTTATGTCCCTGCTTTAAAATGTTAATGAAACCCTATTTTACGGTGAATAATTTCTGGCACACAGTGTAAGAGATCTAAGTACAAGGTTATAAGGATCATTTGCAGTCAAAAAGGTCAGAAATATTTTAAACGGGTAATTTTAATTCTTATAGTCCAATAAGAATCAGCAGCTGCTCAAAGCTTTGCAAAAACCAGAGATCAGAAACTGGATAGAAATCTCAGATAAGTACATCTTTAGCCCTTATATTTTAGTAAAATTGATTTCACATAAATGTGTTTATAAATTTTGTTTGACAAACTTTATAGCCATAACTTTGCTTTAAGGCATTTATACTGATTTGTGGTCTAATAGGAATTTTAATAAGGTTTATAAACAAACAAGTGATGACCCACCCTCTCAGCGCCCCCTGCTGCTTGCTAACATAGTGTAGTGTGCTGAGGGACTTTGAACTTTAACCTCTGCTCTTTCTTTGTGTGTTTATTGACCATTTTAATGTTTGTTTTTTTTCTCAATCAGTGATGGAACCAATCTTGTCGATTTCACCTATGTGGAGAATGTTGTTCATGGTCACATCCTTGCTGCTGAGTACCTGAGAGCAGATTCGCTTATCTGTGGAAAAGTGAGTGAGACTTAAATAATATATATATATACACACTGCTCAAAAAAATAAAGGGAACACTTAAACAACACAATATAACTCCAAGTAAATCAAACTTCTGTGAAATCAAACTGTCCACTTAGGAAGCAACACTGATTGACAATCAATTTCCCCTGCTGTTGTGCAAATGGAATAGACAACAGATGGAAATTATTGGCAATTAGCAAGACACACTCGATAAAGGAGTGGTTCTGCAGGTGGGGACCACAGACCACTTCTCAGTACCTATGCTGTCTGGCTGATGTTTTGAATGTTGGTGGTGCTTTCACACTCGTGGTAGCATGAGACGGACTCTACAACCCACACAAGTGGCTCAGGTAGTGCAGCTCATCCAGGATGGCACATCAATGCGAGCTGTGGCAAGGTTTGCTGTGTCTGTCGGCGTAGTGTCCAGAGGCTGGAGGCGCTACCAGGAGACAGGCCAGTACACCAGGAGACGTGGAGGAGGCCGTAGGAGGGCAACAACCCAGCAGCAGGACCGCTACCTCCGCCTTTGTGCAAGAAGGAACAGGAGGAGCACTGCCAGAGCCCTGCAAAATGACCTCCAGCAGGCCACAAATGTGCATGTGTCTGCACAAACGGTTAGAAACCGGCAGTGGGTCAGTAATGGTGTGGGGTGGCATTTCTTTGGAGGGCCGCACAGCTGTCCATGTGCTCACCAGAGGTAGCCTGACTGCCATTAGGTACAGAGATGAGATCCTCAGACCCCTTGTGAGACCATATGCTGGTGCGGTTGGCCCTGGGTTCCTCCTAATGCAGGTCAATGCTAGACCTCATGTGGCTGGAGTGTGTCAACAGTTCCTGCAAGATGAAGGCATTGAAGCTATGGACTGGCCTGCCTGTTCCCCAGACCTGAATCCGATTGAGCACATCTGGGACATCATGTCTCGCTCCATCCACCAACGTCACGTTGCACCACAGACTGTCCAGGAGTTGGCGGATGCTTTAGTCCAGGTCTGGGAGGAGATCCCTCAGGAGACCATCCGCCACCTCATCAGGAGCATGCCCAGGCATTGTAGGGAGGTCATACAGGCACGTGGAGGCCACACACAATACTGAGCCTCATTTGGACTTGTTTTAAGGACTTTACATTAAAGTTGGATCAGCCTGTAGTGTGTTTTTTCACTTTAATTTTGTGTGTGACTCCAAATCCAGGCCTCCATTGGTTAATAAATTTGATTTCCATTGATGATTTTTGTGGGATTTTGATGTCGGCACATTCAACTTTGTGCAGAACAAAGTATTCAATGAGAATATTTCATTCATTCAGATCTAGGATGTATTATTTGAGTGTTCCCTTTAATCTTTTGAGCAGTGTATATAAATAACATCTCATGTCCTTCAACTTCCCTCTTTAGTTTCATTGTTTTTATTGGCTCTTCACTGATCTTTCTTTACCTCTGTACCCTCCTCCCTCTCCTGCAGCCGTATCACATCACCAATGATGAGCCAATCCGCTTCTGGGACTTCATGTCTGAGGTTTTGGTGGGCTTGGGATACCCGGTCCCACGCTTCCACCTCCCATACACACTCGTGTACGGACTTGCCCTGCTTCTCTGGCTGCTCACCTGGATCTTGTGTCCCTTTACGTCTTTCAAACCCACCTTTACACCCATGAGAGTGGCTTTGGCCGGGACCTATCACTACTACAGCTGTGAGCGCGCCAAAGAACACCTGGGCTACAAGCCGGTGGTCAGTCTGAAGGAGGGGATTGCGCGCACGGTGGCGAGCTACCCTCATCTTAGACGTGGAGCTTGATGGTTTGATTGAAGACGCTGAAACCAGCACGACGCACTGAAAGAACTATTCAAATCACTGATCGTCTCTGGAGGATTTTGAAACCTTTTCTTGCTCTGCCCTGTTTTCACCAGCAGATGGCAGCAAATAGGTCCTGTACTCTTACAGTTGTTGCATTCTGCTATCACTTTTCAATCAGAAAAAGCTAAACTCACGCCGTAATTCTTCCTTTGATTAATTATTTATCATACTGTGCATGTTGATGTGAGAATTATTAGACTCATTGTGTTAATCAAAATGGACTAAAAGAGCTGAATGATTGTGCATTTGCATGACTAAATGCCGTTTGTGACTTAAAAGTGATTTTTGGTTTGTAAGCCAAACTCGACATGCTATATTTTCACTATTTCTGAAAAAAATAAAGGACATTTGCTATATTGTCCCTTGTCATCTATGTTTTTGGGGGGTACTGCCCAATTACTTGAATTTTACTAGAAAGAAATTGAATGTCTCACACTCTGCCTGTGTAATTACTTGAAGGCATATTTTCTTACAGATGCAAGATGGATGTATTCACATTCCTCAAATTAAATTCTTCATTAGAGGGACATCGAGCAGATTTTGCAGTGCTTGGTAACCCATTCTCTCATGTTTTGATAAACGTTACCTTCAAGGTAAATTTCATCCAGTGTCCTGTTGGATTTCACTTTGAAGCTGCACATTGCCACACTTTTTTTATTTTTTATTAAATGTTTGCAAAATTATGTAGCCAAATAAATAGGACATTATATCTTATAAAAAGCTGACTAAAAATGGATAAATCTTCAGAACTGGGAGGTTAACTTTTGCTTTTCTTATTTTCTTATCCTATGCTTTATTATTTTGTATTGTGCATATGATGGAAAATTAAATTAGCATTTTTTTTTACCAGATTATATCTATTTAAATATATCACTATCAAACTAACAGTAACTCATATGTGTAAGGCATCAGTTCTCTATGCATTGATCAAATTAATTAAAGAGTTTTCAAATTGATGAATAAATAACCATAATGTCTTAGAAACTTTATTTCAGTTTATAGTTCCTTCTGTGTTACCCTGATTTCATCCTTAGAGACTGATCTGCTCTTCCACGTTAAAAAGACTCAGCTGAGTTCAATAAAGCAGCTTCAGTCCTGGACCTACTACCTCCTGACCTGACCTCAGACCAGTAGATAAATATAGATGGATGGAAAATTGTGTGGAAACATTGACCGCTCGCTGCAGAATATCAGCAAATGTTTCTACTCTCATACGTCTTTAAGTTTGTTTTTGCATCCTCCTTCTAAATCTAGGCAGTGAGAATATTTATTAGTATATTTTTCAATACTGCTCAGATTTATGCCACCCCTTCATCCCTTGAAGTCAGACTCATGTAGGAAAGAGGCATTACTGGTTTTCACACAGCTATTGGTAGGTAGGCTTAACACTGTAAATCATACAGTATATCTGGGGAATTCAAAACATTAACTCAGACCAGCAGCTTTTGGCGTTCCATGGTCACCTGATTCTTCTTAAAACATTCCTGTAAAAAGAGCTGTGGAGGCTTCTTCTAAAACTACCCACAGCTGAAGTCCAGTTATCCGTCTTTTCCTCTGCACACATCAGCACAATGTGTCCAGTGACTTGTCATGTCCCCAGTGGACGCTCGTTAATTCATGTGACGCACGGCAGCGCTCCCGGTGTGCGTTCCGGATAAGTGTTCCTGGAATTATAGCGATAAACCCGAATCAATGGTGTTAGCAAAAATAGATACAATTTGGGTTGCTGCTTGTTCTCTGCAAGGTATAGCAAAGGCAACATTTACATAAGTGCTGCCCTTATGCTTTAAAATATTACTGAACATACTTTGTGTAATCTTTGAATAGCAGAGTTGGACCACCTTGTTTATTTTAAAGTGTAGTAAATGCTTTTTGTGTATTAACGGAGAAATACTATATTCAGCATTTGTGCTTTTTAGACCTCAGTCTTTTATTATTATAGTAGCATTACAATAAAAATTCTGCATTGGATTCCACAAAATATGAGATTTGATGATGTCCATCTTGCCCAGTTGCAGTTTATGTTGTTTGGAAAGTTAAGATTCATGCATTTCAAGTGAGGCAAATATAACCAAAGATGATGCACCTACTGCAATACCAAAAACTTTTCTTTAATCACCTTTTACAGATTGTGTTGCTTGTATGTATAACCAACACCTGTACTTCATCTTTAAATTTTTTTTCTCGCATATTAATCCAGTTGGTTTATCAGACATTTTGATGTGATATAAAGCTAGAACCAGCAGCTTTTGATCCACCTCTGTGTAAACCCTAAAGTAGCTCCGGTGTCTTTTTCACGGATTACCTCATAGAACAAGACTTCATTGAGAATCTATGGGCATATCTGTAGAAAAGCTGATAAAGCATTCCTCTTGTGGAGTTATCTAATTCAAATATTGTTCTATCTAACTTAAAGGTCACAAGTGCAGTCTGATGGAACCGGGAAATGAATATCTCACCGTTCAAACATCTGCGGCTCGATATTGGAGACTTTAAAGTTATTCTAAAAATTTAGGGGGAATAAAAAAAGAACCCTTTCCATTACGTTGAAGAATAGCCTTCTGGGTGATTTTAGGATTTAAGAAATGGAAACAAGAATAAGATTACCTGGTAAAATGCCTGGTTTATAAAATGTATCTTAAAATGATATCTTTCTTTAGTTACAGCAGAAAAATCTCATGTTGGAAAATTTTCAATAAAATATGACTTCCTTTCTTTCATAAAAAAGAAATCGGATTGATTAAGTGAAGCATTTTTGTGATGTAAACTTGACTCTTTAAATGTAATCAGGCCATTTCTTTGAGCTATTATACAAAATTGTAAAGACTAGACAACTAAAAAAAACAACAAAAAAACCAGACTAGACAACTTTATAATGTCAAACAACTAAAGTATATGTTGTTCTTCCCAAGTCAGAAAAGTGTTGCCAGAAAAAAAGCTGCATGCCTAAATGAGGCTCCAGTCAAAGCAATAATAAGTTTAAAACGGCATGAGCTGTTATAAATAAGTCTTGAAATGTTTAGATCGTCGCCATCCACAGTAAGGAGAATTAAATGTAATTTTGGAGCATCAAAGAGTGGCATCAGGGTGTCTCCATGACAACCACTAGGCTGTATGTGTTGGAAGTATGACAAGGAAGAGCTTTTTTCTGACCAACGTGGATGTGTGGCGTTTGTTAAAAACTACTGAAACTTCAACTGGACGAGTAATTTTGTTAGATGACTCAGTGCCACACCTTGGAGAATTGGCCGTCGAACAGACAGGGTTGGTGCGAATTGTCTGGTTCTAAATATTAGAGGTGTGTGTTTTTGAAATGCATCACACATGACAAGGTGTTGCTCACTAAAAGTATAGTGGAGAATCTGAAACCCAAAACCAGTTCTCATATTTTTCATTAGGACAGTCACCAAGCTATAGAGTCAAATCAAAACAGAAGTGATTCAGCAGACATAAACCAACCTTTTTCCATGGCTATATTTGTCTGCCAAGATTAAATATGAATACTTGAAGACAAGCGTATAACACAATACCCAGGACTCGAAGCTCAAGAGATGGCGCCCAAAGGGGAATAATCAAAGCTCCATCTCTCTAAGCACCAACCTTGTGAAATGTTAAAGAAAAAGATCAACTATGTTTCTGTTGAACAAGTTATTTACAAAGGAGCTTTTTACGGAACAAGTGATTTATTTATTTATTCTCAAATGGACAGTTTTGTACGGAGCCCCTAAGGGGACATGGAGAAAAAAAAAGGAAAGAAATCCGACTTATTATCTCGAGATCCCGAGAAACTAAGTCGAGATCTCGAGATCCCGACTTATTATCTCGAGATCCCGACTTATTATCTCGAGATCCCGACTTTTTTTTCTCGAGATCCCGAGAAACTTATCATCTTGAAAGTCGGGATCTCGAGATAATAAGTCGGGATCTCGAGATAAGTTCCTTGGGATCTCGAGAAAAAAAAGTCGGGATCTCGAGATAATAAGTCGGGATCTCGAGATAAGTTCCTTGGGATCTCGAGAAAAAAAAGTTGGGATCTCGAGATAATAAGTCGGGATCTCGAGATAAGTTCCTTGGGATCTCGAGAAAAAAAAGTTGGGATCTCGAGATAATAAGTCGGGATCTCGAGATCTCGACTTAGTTTCTCGGGATCTCGAGATAATAAGTCGGGATCTCGAGATAAGTTCCTTGGGATCTCGAGAAAAAAAAGTCGGGATCTCGAGATAATAAGTCGGGATCTCGAGATAAGTTCCTTGGGATCTCGAGAAAAAAAAGTCGGGATCTCGAGATAATAAGTCGGGATCTCGAGATCTCGACTTAGTTTCTCGGGATCTCGAGATAATAAGTCGGGATCTCGAGATAAGTTCCTCTGGATCTCGAGAAAAAAAGTCGGGATCTCGAGATAATAAGTCGGGATTTCTTTCCTTTTTTTCCCTCCATGTCCCCTTAGGGGCTCCGTAGTTTTGTTTTTTCCCCAGTTAGAATAATAAAATTTTTCTCCATGAACTTATTCTGCTATGATATCTTTCCTAAGGGTGAAAAGGCTCAAAGAGGCTCCTGTATATCCTGTATTTCATCATTCTGGGAGTGGAAAAAGAGGAATGGCTGCATTCAGACTGAAATGGAACCTCATAGAAATGTGAATGTTTTCAAGGGTTAGGAGAGCAAACCATTAAAATTGCTGGCAGATGAAGTAACCGATAATTATGCAGATACAATTTTAGCTGCTTTTTAATTTGAATTCTGCGACTGACCCCATGCAGCATTGCTGCTGCTGCTGTGTCACTCCAGGACAATGAACCCGGCCGCGCCACAAAACTGAAAAAATTCATAGTGAAATAAGAATAAAAAACAAAACAAATTGAGTTAAAGCTTAAACTCCAGAAGAAGAACTGATCGTGTCGAGTCAATGTCGATTTTGACCACAGATTTATCCCCACAAAACTCAACAAACCCTTGAATTCCAAAGAAAACAACAAAAACAGTCCACTCTCAGACTTCCTCCACTAGGATGCGTTTCCACTTGAAAGACAAAGTGACAGAAAACTATTTAAGGAATTTAACTGAACACAATAGATGGAGGGGTAATGAAAACGCACAGCAGGTGTCTGTGTTACTCTTGACTTTTTGATCGCTGCGAAGGCACGAAGCCTGAAAACGATCAATTCTCAATCGGCCCGGTTGGTTGTGACTGGAAAGCCGAGTCACATGCTGCGCTTTACTACGCAGGTTTCCGCTCACCTCTGCCGCGACATTGTTGCGATTCCAATTGTTGGTGTGGTGAAACGGAGGTGGGGGTTAAGTTCAGATGCTTTGCATTCTCATTTTAATTTTGTGCCAGCAGCACCCTAATGATTCATTAGTGAAGTCAGAGCTGCGGGCCAAGGCGGTCCGACTGGTTTGGTGTTAAAAGGAAAGGAAGGAGGATAATCCACGTTGATACTCTGCTAACCAGGGTGAAACCTTGGCTCTCGGATAAAATGTCCTCTTCCCGCCCCGTTTCTGTGACACGTTGTGAAAGCCGTGAAGAGCTCCGCTGCGATTTGAGAATTTTTTTTTTTTTTTTTTTTGGTGAAAATATGAATCTAATGGGGATGCTGTTTATCTTGGCCGCTTACTGGCGGGGATTTTTTTGCTGATTTTCATGCTGCGGCTGTTCTCATCTGCTGAAGAAGTTGCATGACATTTGCAGAAAACGTGAACTCATTTTTCTTTCTGCCTTCCTCTTAAACAAACATCAACTCAGTCAGTCAGTCGGTCCGAGTAAACTGTCTGTTTACAATGCGCTCTGTGGCCCACTATCAATGCCTGACCTTTACAATCCCAGAGCAAAATGCCAAAAAAAAAAAAAAAAAAAGAAAAGAAAAGAAACCCTTAAAGGCTTTTATTTTAAATATAAAACAGGGGTTCAAGATGTTACAGAAGATGTCACCATAAATCAAGTCTTAATGTTTTTGTTTTCTCGGCTCAGCTCTTCGCGCTGTTCTTGATTTTGTTTTAATGATGTGTGTTTGCTTCCCGGCTTTTCCTGCCCACTGAGCGTGACACGAGCATTCCCCACAGGAGACGCGGCTGCCACCCGCCTCATTTATGGGTGCCACGCTCTGCACCTTGTCCTCATCCTCCTCGTGCTCCCCGTTGCCTTTTGCACACGATGAAGAACTGATCATCATCATCATAATCATCCTCATCATCATTATCACCCACCTGCGCGACAGGTACATGCTTGCTGACTTTCTAGAACGAAAGCACAGATGTGGTAAACAAAGAAAATAAGTTCTTAGCAACCTCTACCACGCACACGCGCGCACACATTGACGCACGCGCACTGCTCCACCCCACATCCACCTTCCTCGACTGGCTGGGCTTGTTAGAGCTCACGCCCGTACCTGTTTGCTAGTTTGCTGAGACACCTGTCAGGGAAGAACGACTTTTTTTTCTTCTGCTCACTTCGGCCACACTCAGCTGTGAGAAGAGAGCCCTGTCGGATATCAGGGTTGAACAGGTATGTATGTACTCTCACTGTCAACTATCTGGCTTGTTTATAACGTTATTTAACAGATAATCTTAACTTTTTTTTTTTTTTTTGTTATCAGAAGGTTGGATTCGTCACCTAGTGGGAATGTTTGCCTGCTTACACTGATGATTATCACTGTTTGCCCACTTATTTTATTTTTTTACATGTCAGCTCAGTTGACTCTCATCTTTAGCGTTTTCCTTTTAAAGCTGCTGTGTTTCATTAATGATTTATCGTGTCCGTGTGTGTGTGTGTGTGTGTGTGTGTGTGTGTGTGTGTGTGTGTGTGCGTGTGTGTGTGTGTGTGTGTGTGTGTACTGCCAGGATAAAAATCCTTTCTCCATTTAGAGTCACTTTTTATTCAGGACAACATCCCTCTGATACATTTATCTGAGGGATGTTGCTCTGGAAGGGCTAAATTAAAAGCCTCAGGCGTTTTAGCTGTTAATATTTGCATTCCCATTTTTGACCCCCCCCCCCCCTTCTCAGTTTTGCATAAACTGTGGCCTGCTTCGAGATAAGGAAACAGTCACTGAACTGTGTTTTTGGGTTTTTTTGTGTGTGTTTTTTTTGTAATAATACCCAAGGAATTTGACCTCAGAGCAAATTTTTGTTTTCTTTCTGATCCTAAATAAATCGTGGGATCGACTAATTTTGAAATAAGCAACCTTGATCCATCTTTACTAAAATGAGACATTACTCCAAGCTGCTGATGTAAGGAGATGGTTATTTGTGTGTTTCAATTCTTATGTAGGCAATTGAAGTACTTTTCTCTTGAAATGTGGCAGGACAGGATGAGCTGCATGCTTGAAGGATGAGAATGAGGAATTTCTGACAGCCTTTTGGGGAGGGGACATACCATAGGAACAACCATTTCAAAATATGCTAATTCTAAGAAAACGAGCCGTTTGCTGATCACACACTTTCTCTTCGTGAGGTTTCTTACTGATGTATTTTTCAGGTTGCCTGTAGGGGAAAGCGCCGAGATCCCACCAGAAGAAACATGTCAAGAGGTGAGAAGACTAATTCATGTGATCTAATTATGATACCATGTACTTCCTTCAATACTAATAGCTGATGTTATCGCCCCTCTGTACTGAGCTGTTATGATTTAGCATATTAAGATTTCGTGTACACCGTAAAGTAATATGAGGGCTACAGCCCTCACCTGTCCCTAAAGGTTTAAAGAGCCTATACAGTTTCTTGACTTACATGAACATGAATGTAGTTTGAGTACCAATAAATTGACACTAAGTGTTAATAGGTTTAATATATTAATTGCTCATTAAGTCATCACCCGTAGTCACATTTTGGCTGAATTCCCATTTTCTCTTTCACTGCTTCATTTTTTTTTAGTAAGCAGCTTCCCTTGCAGTTGTCCATTTTACACCAGAAAGTAGCACACATTGTTATTTACTTTACAGCTTTGCAATGATAAAAATTTTATCATGCTGAGAAACACCAAACTTTTCAAAAACAACAGTTATTAAGGCTATGCATTTCCAGAACAAAAGAAAAAGCCATTTTTAAAAAAATTAGCTAATCTTGTAACCCTTTATTTGAAATGTGAACTTGAAACATTTAAACTTAAAGGCAATCTTACCACTTCAATTTCCATCTACGTCAAAATGAAACGTCGGGCACTCTGTATGATGGGATAATTGTAATAGTGAGTCAAGCTGAAAAGGACAGTGGTGGAAATACAACATATACCAACCCTTCTGTTGTGTCATTTGTCTTTTATAAACCATTTCCTGGAAAGAGGGCCCTATTTTGATTGGTCAGTTAAAGAAAATGGCAAACTAGGAATGATTAACAACATAATTATGGAAGCAAAGCGGTGATTTATTGCCCTCAATATATGTCTAATGCATTTTGGAAATTGGAGCTGACTGTGAAAAATGCTGAAAAATAGTTTTCTGTGCATGGCAGCCATATATTAATGAATTTATTTTTCGAGTCACAATTTGGACTAATAAGCCACTTATTAGTAAAATTGTATATAAAGCAAATCTTTGCAGCACTTCTCTAATATAGGGTGCTTTAAAGATTTGTTTTGTTACCTCTCTTGCCACCCTCCTTTCTGTCCTTGGTAGCAGGATATATGTGAATCCTTCAAGTTTATCAACAAACATCAACAAACATTTCCTTAAGAAAACTTGAATGCTCTCTTGTCTTTCCCACTTTGAATTGTTTACAAAATCTGCTAAATTCAACCTACTGTTTAAGATTCCTTAGTTGAATTAAACAGATTCATTTACTTTTTAAACTTAGGTTTACACTTATAATGAGTTTTAGTATTTAGAAATTGGTTTTCTAATTAACCTCATTTATCTCACGTTCATAAGTGCACCGCTTTCAAAGTGTAACAGCAATAGCACACCCTGCAATTCGTGGCATAACTCACGTTTGCGCGTGCTCCTGTTTGCGTCCCAGAGGGAGACCGAGCATCTGTGCTTCGCACCACCAAAGTACGAACAAAGCTGAGGGGAGACGGCAGCTGGCTGCAGCGCCGAGATGAACCTCAGGCTGAAACTCAGGAGGAGGAAAAGCCATGGTAAAGCGCGTGCCTTCAGAGAGTCCCGTCCATCTCATCGGCTGCCCAGTCACTCGAAGAGACACAACTAAAACTCTCTGTGCAATCTGTGCAGGTTGGCAGAAGTCAGAGCCAGGCGTTTGAACGGAGCTCCCATTGAAACGAGCCCAGTTTCCTCACCAGTAAAAGCCACGCCGCCACCAGTACAGTCTGACACTGAGAGGTAGAACTGTATTTTGAATAAGGGTGCAGGTTTACTTTAAAAATGTTAACTTTAATTTTTTTTGACCAAATCCCCGTCTTGATTTTCAGTAAACCAGCAACACAAGGATACCTGATCAGGTAGGAGAGACACTCACTCTGATCCATTTCTTTAAAAAACAACAAAAAGGTCAAAAACTAATCAGACCAATTTTTTTTTATCTTAATCAAAAGCAGACTCAAGACTTGAGAATACAATTGAAAATGTTAGTTATTTCAGTTGAATAATTGACAACAATGTATCTCATACGGATTAATTACTTAAAACTAATTTAAGAAGAACACAGAACAGAAATGTCATGGTACACACAGTTGTTGGAGTAGGTCACAAGAGGTTACTGCTGAAGAAACTAATTAAATTAATGGAAAGTTGAATGGAGGGAAAACGTGGTAGAAAAAAAAGGTCCAGGTTATGAACTACAAGCACTACATTTCTTAAGTTAAGAAAATCCTAAACTAAAAACTTCAGATGTACCTTAGATAAGCTGAGGGTGAAAGAGGACTTAAAGTGTCCCTCTTTTAAATTAAGTTTTCTATTTTTATTGGAATTCAAAGTCCCAGAGTCTGGAGGAAGAGTGGCTGAGGTATCAGACTCCAAGTTGGTGGAGGCCCACTGTTTTATTACAAATGCAATCCATTTGTACTGTACAGTACTTGTACACATATTTACCTTCAAATATTTGTTTTTAGTGGTAATCTAATGCAACTGTATTAATGTCGGGATGCTGAAGAATAATGCTAATAACAACATTCTTTGTTTCTTTTGCCTTCAGAGGTGTTTTTACTAAACTAGAAAAGCCTGCTTCAACTCCATCATCTAATGGCACAAGGTAAAAGCATCTTCCCTTAAAAACAGCAGGTTTACTTGCACAGTGCACTCTGAAAACCACATTTCTGCATGTTATTATTATTATAAATTTTTTTTTCTCAGCACAACAAAAACATTCACTAAAAAGCCTTCAGAGACCTACAAGAGGATGTAAGTGTGCGAATAAGATTTCCAGGTAATAGCTTGCGCCTCGCTGAGAATGTTGTGTTTTTCATGCGGTGTGTGTTTGTGCTTCTGCTCCGTAGAGCCCCTCACATTGTGAGGAACACTTCAGAGAACCCCGAGGGCCAGCTCAGCTTTGAGGAGCAGGAGAGACGGTGAGACTGCGCTCCCGCCGAGAAGCCATGTGCCCAGAGAAAACAAACCAAAAAAAAAAAAAAAACCCAACATTCTGAGTAATATCACATCGTCTTACCGTGCAGGACGGAGGCCGCCCTTCATGTTATGAAGACAAAAGCAGCCAACAAACGATCCTATGTTTTGTCTGCTGCTAAGCTGTACGAGTACGTATCATTTAGGTCATGTCTCTAATGGATGTAATGAACTTTAACCTGATTCTGGAAGTGGTTATGTTTCCAATCCATCCCAATCTGCTTTGTAGAAATCTTATTTACTCTAAGCGTTTGTTTCTAAAATCTGTCAGGACTAAAGATACACCGCCTGACACTTCTTTGGCCACCAGCGATCCTTCATTTGTGGCTAAAAGGTTTGAGTTTCTTCATATTGTGTTTGGCTCTGGAGCCAAGAAGATACGAAGCATGTTCTCAAATTTCGACATTTGACTATTTACGCGTCTCTCTGTGTGAATGTACGCATGCAGGGTGGAGATTTTTGATGATGCCGACAGCGCGGTGGAACCGTCTCCTGCTGTTCCTCCCACATCTGCTGCCTCTGCTCCTGCACCCAAACCGCAGTCAGCGTGAGTCTCGTTTCGTGTTTCGTGTTTACCAACGACCTTAAATAAGGCAAAACTATTGGCTGGTAAACATAAAATGTTGAAAAATCTGCCTCCTTATCCAAATGAGTGTGATGACACAAACCTTAGCAAGACCCGTTTTATTTAAGTTGTTTAAGATCCAAGTTTCTGGTTGCAGACTATAGGGAAGCCCACACTTTTACGTTGTAGTTTTTTGCAGAAAAAACATAAACTTTTGTTGACCTGGCAAGAAAAAAAAAGAAGAAAGAAAACCCTTCCCTTTCTTTCTTTATTCCTTAGCTGAGCTCAGTAGTTAATCTCTTCAGCCCAAAGTGGTCTTCAGTTCTCAACCCTCGTTCTCAGAACTAAATGTGATTGTCTCAGCATCTCATGCATTAGCTGGAAAAGTAGAGAAACGTCTAATTGTGATCAGTTTTCTTTTGTTTTAACGTATCATAAAAAAAAACCTATCCAAAGCAACATTTTTGAAAACATTTGTGAAATTTGTCCCTTTCTTATTACTGTTTTTATTATTGCAATCACATCTACTGCGCTCGATGTGATTTCAAGTTTGTGTTTGCCTCATCCTTTCACAGTTTTGACTGTGAATTAGCCCACATTTCATCTATTTCCTCATGCATCTACGTTCACAGCTCCAGTACTGACACAATCGCTGCCTTGTCCGACACCCTCATTTCTTTGGACACAAACCCTAGCAGGTATTTACTGAAAAACATTACAAAAGCACGACCCTCTCAGTTTAACATCGTTGCCCAAAGGCCCCCCAACACTACACTATTTGATTTTTTTGAGTTTTTTTCCCCTTGCAGCGCTGAGAACGACAAGCAAGAGCTGGCAGAGGAAGAAGGAGGCCCGGTGGACAGTCCCACCCCAGAGGACAGGTAAGCAAAATCAGTAACCGCCTCACTTGTGCCGTAGCGTGGCTGGCAAGAACACAAATGCGCTCTGATTTCCACTATGTTCACTTCAGAGCAATTACAGAACACACGTCTCCATTTTTGGTGCCTTAAACATGAGACATGACTAGTGTCCTAAATTACATTTGATTAAACGCAGTACAAACATATTTAAGAACGAGATGTTTCTGGGCTTTCTTGCCAAACCAGGTGCTTTAATAACGCACTGATCTGTTTTTTTTTTTGTGTTGTTTTTTTTTTCTGTCTCTTCCTCTCTGCAGTGTTGAACAGGAGCCAGATACAGAGCCCAGAGATGGCGAACCAATAACAGGCGATCTCCTGGGTTTCAGTGACAAGTTTGTTAAAAAAAAAAATTCTTTCTCATTTTGCAATTAAGAAGAATTTTTGAATGTTATCCATAAGGTGGCACTGTTGGACCTCATATAAAGTCTCTCATCTGTCTCAGGTTGCCTGTATGAGTTTTAAACACCCCCCAATCTGAATCCCCTCTTTGCTCATCAACTTCTTGCTTTCCGCTTCCGCAGTCCAGAAGAACCAGCGGAGCCTGTTCCATCCAGCCCGGGGCGCTGGAGTCAGGATCTACTCACTGGACTTGGCGGGTACAGCAAAAAGGCTCTTTATCCCCTCAAACTGCTAATCCGGGCTCATTTAAAGAATTAGTCGGTTGTAAATCTGTAGTTGCTTTGTTAGCAGCTAGCAAAGCATCACCTTAACTCACCTCGATGAAGTTCTAAAACTCTTCCCCACTTTTTACTTTTCTGTGCAATGCCTGCCTGGTGAGTCCAGTCCTGCACAGACATCTGACACCATGAATCTCATGGCTCCGTGTCATTATAGCGAACACAGAGCCATGGAGGGCGAGAAGAGCCCGATGTGACAACTCACGCTTCCCATCTTTGCCCTCCTCTTGTGTCAGTAGTTTCTTTTTATTATACCGCAGATAAAGGAGACAAGCAACCCTGATTTATGAGATTCATTTTTATCACAAACCCAAAGTTTTAATCCACTGCTCCGTGGCAGCACCAAACAGCCTCCGATTCCTGAATGAAACGACTTTGAAACTTTAAAAAGCCTTTCGTTTTTATCTGCACGTCTGCGTCTGGAAATAGAAAAGAGCGCGCCGCGCTGATTAGTATTTCTGCTTTTGTTTTTGCCTTTCCACCAGCCTCAGCATGCAGCAGCAGGAGGAGGAGAAGCAGACGGATGAGACAGCCGTGGAAACACAAAGGTAGTGGGAGATGACAGGCTGCTCTTAAACAATTATCTATCTGTGCAGAGCTGCTCCCTCGAAGAAGCACGATATGCGACGCAATGATTTATACCGACTCTGTCTGCAGCGTTGGCCCCCACAGTCACAACACTGTAACGACCAAAGCTGTGGTTATTCCTGACAAAGAGCGCTTATGGAAAGGAGAAGAAAGGAAAAGCATATTCAGACAGTCTGCTTGTTAAATAGTTCAGTGGATTTCAAGCTTTCCTAATGGAGTAACACTGTAAATAGTGTATGAGAGCAGCAACAGTAACCTTTACTTGCCCTGTGTTTTTTTGTTCCCATCATGCCATTCATTCCTCTCCGTCTTCTATAATTCTGTCTTCCCATTACCAAGCCGAGAGAACAATTTTGTTCACCCCTTGAACTTTTCCTAATTCATCAGAAATTAATGTGATAGACAAACACAAAGTGGAGCACAATTGTGAAACAGATAAAATCATTAGCCTCCTTTACCTTAACACTCCTAAATATTGTCCAGGGCAACTACCCACCTTCACGAGCAACTTAGCTCAAGTGAGATATTCTTTAGGCAGTATCATGCTGTGGGGATACGTTACTTCAGAAGGATCATCAAATCAATCAAATCTGAAAAAGAGCTATTTGGCAAAAACAATTGGTAAAAAAATGTTTCTACATGTGTAAAGGTGGTAGAAATGTTATTCTACAAAGTATTAAATCAAAGGATAATGAACACAAATGCATGCCACACTTTTCAGATTTTTCACATAAAACATGTGAAAACAAACAAAAAAAATACAGGTATAGTTTTAGTGTATGACATAAAATGTCAATATAACACATTGCAGCAGTTTGCTGTTGGAAAATGACAAAAAAGGCAGATGTTTACTGAATATTTATACAAGATAATATACCAGAACACTTAGTGAAAAATATCTCGGTTTCTCACATTGCTGAAGTGCGTAGTATAAATTTGAAAGTAGCATTTCCATTTGGTAAAGACACCCCTGATTCTGATTCCGATTGAGTTCGGCGCTGCGTCCGCTCTCTGTTCCTGTTTGCCATTCAAACTGCATTGAATCTTTCCATTACGAGTCAAAGTGATCAGAATTCCTCCGACACCAGACAGGGCCGTGCTGAACAATTGAGAGTGAAATCAGTGTGAAATTGTTTTTCAGCTCGGCTGATCCGTTTGATCCAAATCCGATAGGGACTGCATCCCATAACAGGTAATCATATTGGTTTGGCGCTGTGACTGTCTTCCAGCCAGCCAGATAGCATCTCGGCATGCATAATGCAGCAGTTTCTGATTATGAGCCACTTTCCTCCCATCGCAGCCCCCCTGACCTGCTTGAGCCCTCCGCTGATGTTTCCATCAACAGGTACAGGAAAGATTTCCCAAATCCCTCCCTCTTTCTCCTCCTCTAACCTCAGCTTGTTGCTCTGACACTATCACGTTGCCTCCTCACAATGTCTTCTTTGCTGCTACGTCTGCTGCTCCTAATGTAATCATCGTTATTCACAATTGGCACCAATCGCTCTGGAAGTGATGCACATGCAGTATATACACCACGGCTTCCGCCGTGAATATGCTCCATTAGCAGTGGTAACCCTGGTCTGTTTTACATTTTGTCTTTCAGTTCAGCAACAACAGAGGAGACGATGGAAAGTCCAAGACCAAAAGAGTTCGATTGCATGTAAATGATCAATTTAGTTATTTATTACTTCTGTTTGGCACTTTTCTTTTTAACTTTCGGCTTTAAATATCTGTCGGTTTTGGACCAGTAAAAACACAAAGATTAACATTTGAAGACTTCAGCTTTGGCTGTCCTGTACTCTGATGGATTATTTTTATTGAATTAACTCTTCGTATCTATCTGCTATTCCCTTCACAACATTGTGCCAGTGGTAACGTCCAATTTAGTCAGCAGGCTATAGCATTAACACAAGGAAAATAGTCTTTTTTTTTTTTTTTTTTTTTTTTTTACCTATTATTAAAAGTTTAAGCTTCTGTAATGAATAATCGATAACTCAATTTATTTTAATATAGAGGACATGACCAATATGAACTTCTTATTCCATTTATGTAGTTTTGCCTTCTCTTTATTGTTTTATGTAGTTGCGAACAGATATTTAGCTCCAGGATCTGATCTGTAACAGTGATTGTGAAAGTGATCCTAAAATAAAACATTTTTTGAGCATCGCCATCTTGAAACACACGCACGCACGCACGCACGCACGCACGCACGCACGCACGCACGCACACAAAGTAGAACAAAAACATCCTCTTTAATTGACGCTGCATACTTAAAACTTGTGACTTAAGTGGATGTGGCTTGTTAACATTTCCAAGTTTGAAGTTGGCTTAAACATCCAGTAATGCTTTTTATTCTCTATACGTTTTTTCACACAGGAAGATTATTACTTCCTACCTCCATCGCCTGTTATCCCCCGTTCAAACTTTCTGATGGGTTAGAGGTTGATCAAGTATTGTTTGTTGGACTTGTTTTGAGACGGTTGAAGTCTTGTTGCCTTACAGATTGGTGCTGCTTTTATTCTTATTGACCAAATAATCTTAATTTATATATATAAAAAACACTCAGAAAGGTACTACACCTACAATAATAATTGTGTACAGCCTTTACAACAGAACATGAGCAATTCAGAACTATCCCTTTATAGCTTCATGCATTTAACTTTAGGAAAAAAAAAAAAATTTTTACAAAAAAAAAGTCAAGCTCCTTCATCTTTCCCCACTTCTACTGTTGTCATATGCAGAAATACACCGTTCCCAGTAAAAAACAATGGATCTGAACCATGAGGAGTGTCTTAGCACTGCCAATCAACCTTGTGTATGTGCTGCTCAGTGTGGTGGAGAAAGAATTTACCCCTTCCATGAAGAGTTTATGCACCGTCATCGGTGGCCATGCTAACTAGTCTCAGCAGTCATTTAGTCATTTCAGGCTCTGTTGTGGTGAACCAACTGTAGCTTAGCAGAGAGAAAGGGGCAGGATGTGAGCGGCGTGCACACAAGCTTGATCGACAGCGCTAAAACCCTGCTCCTGACTCTGATTGGCTGTTTGTGACTGAGTGGTGTATTTCTGCGGTTAGCCCTGGGAGCACTGGGAGAAGACAGAGGAGCTCGACTTTTTCCACAGATTATCCGTCTCACACTGTCACGACATATAACAGTTTTAACAAATTTGAAAAAAACCCAAAAAAACAACATATATTTTTTGATAAAAGTTAAAGTTGGGTTTGATGTCATTTCATGCCCAGGTCCTGACTAGGTGTAACTGCGGAGCAGCGGGAGAAGCCACCAGCACTTGCTCTCCGTTTACTGTCGTCCGGTTTTGTTTCTATCAGCAATCCTCTAATTGTTCTTCTCCTGGAACTTTCTGATGCAAAGACACTTGCTCCACTCTTTTGTGTTCAATACCATCAAAAGAATCTTTCAACGTGTGTCTGTTTCCTTTTTTCAGTATGGCGGTAGAACTACCTGAATACTCATGTCCCAACATACCAAAACCGTAAGTAGACTCTTTATAAAGAACTTCAGTTGCACATTGACTAATTTTTTCCCCTTTAACCTTGTTTATATTACATTTTTTTCTTTTTTTTTTATTATTTACTCTCTGAGTTGGAAGTTTTTGGACATAGGTGATGATGAAAATAGGTCAGATATTTGTTACTAGATTCCCTTCATAGCTGTGACAAAGAGGTCCAGTAACTCTGCTCTGCTTTTTAAAAATAAATGTACAGAGTGAATATGCCATCGACTCATGTTACTTTTACATCCTTGTTTGTGTTCCAGGACGCCAGTGGGAGTTGAAAAAGTCATCTTTAAAATGACTCCAATGCAGTACGAGCCTATGTACAAAATGGAGGAAGAGGTGCCCAGTGTGGTGGGGGAACAAGTCCACCACTACTTTCTCCAAGCGGAGAAAGTAGAAGAGGAGGATGAGGGGGACAAAGCAGAAGAGGAAGAGGAGGACGAGGGGGACAAAATAGAAGAGGAAGAAGAGAATGAGGAGAAAGTAGAAGAGGAAGAGGAGAATAAGGAGGAGAAAGTAGGAGAGGAAGAGGAGAATAAGGAGGAGAAAGTAGGAGAGGAAGAGGAGGAGAAAGTAGAAGAGGAAGAAGAGAATGAGGAGGAGAAAGTAGGAGAGGAAGAGGAAGAGGAGGAGAAAGTAGAAGAGGAAGAGGAGAATGAGGAGGAGAAAGTACAAGAGGAGGAGAAGAAAGTACAAGAGGAAAAAGAGAATGAGGAGGACGAGAAAGTAGATGAGGAAGAGGAGAATGAGGAGGAGGAGAAAGTACAAGAGGAGGAGAAGAAAGTACAAGAGGAAAAAGAGAATGAGGAGGAGGAGAAAGTAGACAAGGAAGAGGAGAATGAGGAGCAGAAAGTAGAAAAGGAAAAGAAGAAGAGGAGGAGGAAGAGAAGAGTAAATGAGGAGGAGGAGAAAGTACAAGAGGAGGAGAAGAAAGTACAAGAGGAAAAAGAGAATGAGGAGGAGGAGAAAGTAGACAAGGAAGAGGAGAATGAGGAGCAGAAAGTAGAAAAGGAAGAGGAGGAGAAAGTACAAGAGAAAAAAGAGAATGAGGAGGAGGAGAAAGTAGAAGGGGAAAAAGAGAATGAGGAGGAGGAGAAAGTAGAAGAGGAAAAAGAGAATGAAGAGGAGGAGGGGAAAGTAGAAGAGAAAGAGGTAAATGAGGAGGAGGAGAAAGTACAAGAGGAAAAAGAGAATGAAAAGGATGAGGGGAAAGTAGAAGAGGATGAGGAGGAAGATCAGAAAGTAGAAGAGGAAGAGGAGTCTGAGGAAGAAGAGGATGAGGAGAAAGACGGAGAAAGGTATGTTTACTAAGACTGAAATAAGAGAGTACACATTAAAGCCCCGTTTTGAAGCGGTGTCTCAAAAGTCAATGTGTGTCGATCACTGAACCCTAAATCACACCTGAAAGCAAAGTATCAAAACAGTGAAAACAGACAGAGATCTCCTTCATCAGCGCCTTATAAAACCTACAGACTTCATCCTCGCTGAATTGTGTCCACACTTACGGACAGCTGTGGCTGATGATAAAAGTTTGATGTTTTTTTTTTTTTTTTTTACTCACTTTCCAGGGAGATCAGTTAGTTTATGATCTTATGAGTGTCAAACTTCGTAATGAGAGAGAGCTTTCACCGGATGTTTATCTTATCTTCTTTGCAGCTTTGTGTCTTTTATTTCTCTCTAAATTCTTAGCATGTGATGCTGCATGCAGGCCTGATTTGCTGCACCTCAGCTGGAATAAGTTAGGTAATCAAGTTAAGGAATCCAAATTGAATCAAAGATCTGAATTTAGCTGCAGTGACTTGCAAAAGTACTTGTTTAACTTGATCATGTTTATTTTTATTTTTTTTTTAAATATTATGACCACAAATTATTGATAACTTTGTGGCAAACTCATACATAGTTTTGGAAATTCCTGACAAATAAAAATCTGGAACATGTGCTTTGCAGTCAGCTGTATTTCCCCCCCTCCACCCCATTTTACTCTGCTGGCCCTAAATAAAATCCAGCGTGATTCATTTCAATTAGGTGTAAACTAATAAATCACACAGCATCATTTTTGTAATTTCATCTTAGTATAGCTACACCTGTTCAGTTAAAGCCTCAGAGGTTACTTTAAGAACACTGATGAACAAACAACTTTATGACAACCAAGCGTAAATCAAGGGTAGAATTTTGCATAAGTGAGGTAATAGAATAATATGACAGCAGAATAAAAAAAACGACACTACACACATCTTCTTGAACACAATCCACACTGTGAAACATGATGGTGCCGCCATCACGGTGTGGAAATACTTGTTTTCGACAAGGAGGCAGACGAGCGTTTACAGGAAGATGGTTAGAGGTCGTCCAGGAAACAAAAACTGCAAATGACTTGAGGTTGGAGTTTCACTCTCCAACAAGACAATCACCTCAAGCAGGCAGTCACAGCTGCAGTACAAGGGCGTACATCAAAGCACATTCCTGCTCACGTGTTAAAAAGGACCCATCAAAGTGCAGACCTAAGACTTATTTTTAATATTAGGTATTTTCTCCAGCTCTCAGGGTTCCTGGAACACCACATGGGAAATCCCTCATGAGGCAAGCACAGTGGAGAGGTGAACACACGTTTTTTTGTTGTTCTTTTTTGCACGCAGCGCACGCTCTGCTATTCTTCATTTATCCTCCCCTTTGATCTGTGTCCATTACCAGCTAAAAGCCTTTCTATGTCTGTCTGTCTCCCCCTCTCAGCCAAAAAGCTGAGAAGGAGGACAAGGCTGGAGATCAGCAGACGTTGATCATGTTTGAGAGAAAGTAAGTTGTCTCTTTATTAAGAGCTCCAGGTGCACATTGGCTCCTTTTATTCCCGTAACCTCGTTTTGCTTTCGCCGCGGTGGAGGAGCTGGGCTTTTACGGCGTTTACTCTCTGAGGTGGAAGTTATTGAGCACTGATGCTGATGGAAATAGGTCAGATATTTGTTACTACCTTCCCCTCAGAGCCGTCGCAAACATGTCCAGCCTCCAGCAACTCTGCTTTTTAATAAACGTTAGTGTGAATACGCCATCCGCTCATGTTACCGTTACGTGCTTGTTTGTGCCCCAGGTCCACTGAGAATGACTCCCCTTGGGATAAATGGATGACCCCCACTGTTTATACCATCTCCACTGGGACGGGAGATGGCGATGAGGAGGAAGTAAAGGAGGAAGAACGGTATTTATTTATTTTTTTTTGTTTTATTCAGCTTTATTTTTGCCCCAATCCAGAGCAATCAATTCCCATTAGAGATAATCTTAGCTGACTGCATCATTTTCATTACCGGTATTTTATATTAGTACAGATAGGTGCAGTTGTGCTGTTAAAGCCTCATTAGTGATTTAGAGAACATCGATGAGCAAACGGCGTCATGACAACCAAGTAACACAGCAGACAAGTCGAGGATAATGCTTCAATTCAATAATAAAACATCATGCTAAACACTGAACATGCTGCATTTTGTTGTTTCGTACTGCTGACGGGGTTGTTAAAATGTTCAGACCTTAATCTGACTGAGAACCACAAGCAAATCTTGGACTTATCTGTTGACAGAAGCTCTTCATCCTGTCTCACTCGATGAAGAACGTCAGTCTCCAGACGTGAATGGCTGGTAGACATTCCCACAACAAAGGAATTAACACATTTTTTAGGTTTTATCTGCAATTTCTTGAAAAAAGCAGGTTGGTTTTACCTCCCTTTAACATCTACGCTCTGTGTTCCACACAAATATCCCACTAAGGTTTGGGGTTATATTATGACAAAATGTGACGAAGTTCAAGGACTATGAATTTTCCTGGCACTGTGGTCTATTTAAGATTCCTGCTTGTGTTCTCCTACTTCAATTGATTTTGGTAACACAGCTGTTTTAGCTAAATTGATTTGTGCTAAATCCCTGTGGGAACGCAGATCCTGAACACTTTACTCAGGCTATACACGGACCTGCAAGTCCTGTTTCAACAGATCTATCAGCTCTAGTTCTGACGTTCTACAATCAGAGCGGCATTCCCGTTGCCTTTCAGCCTGCCCTCATTTGGCTCCCTCCCTCTAATTATCGGGCCACCACGTGTCGGATTGGTGACATGCAGTGGAGTCGTCATTCTGTCAAATCTGAGCCCAATGAATGACTGTCATTAACAGACAGTGGTGGGAAAAAAAAAAGAAAAAAAAAGGTGAATGACCCCGTCATATGACGGGTCTCATAACCCTTCGCACTCCTGTCATCTGTGAGTAAAAGATGACACGAATGTCTGTGCTCTCCGTCTGCAGGCCAGCCGTGGTAGCGGAAGAGCAACGGGTCCCAACACCAGAACCGGAAAGCAAAAAGTGAGCATCTCTCCAGAGTGGAAGCTTAACTTGAAGTTAGAATTTGCACCCGCATTAAGTTACTATCTGCTTTTTAGGCCTTTTGTGTACGTGAGGGAGTACGTCGATGCAAGTGAGCCTTTGCTCAATCTCAGGGACCCACTGAATGGGTAAGGCCGATTATTTGTTGTTTTGTTGAAGCAGTCATAGAAAGACATTAACCGATGTTGCTTGGATGATGGAACATTTTGTACTTTTCCTGTAGGTTGGACGATTTTACATCAAGCTCCATCAGTTACTCGTACAGCAGCCCCTCCAGCTACACCAGGTAATACCCCGGCACATAAACCTTTTTCATGCACCAAGACTTGAGAGTGTAGAGGGGATCTAGACACACATCCCTGTTAAAATTGAACATAAACCATCACAAATCATTTCCAAACTTTTTCCACCTGTAACATGACATTTTGTCTGCTCCTGACATAAAGTTCACCTGGCCTTGTAAGTTTATCCTGACATTTACTTATTTGCCTCCTTTAGGTAAGGCGATAGATTGCAGAAAGTGCAATAAAATCCCACAGCATTTTATATACATACTATTGAACAAAACTGTGTCAGATTTGTCTCGTAAGTAGAAGTTAAAAATAATGTCTTTCTTTTTGCAAGTCCGTAAAGAGGAGGAAATGCTATTTGTTCTGGTGTTAACTAGTATTATCAACACACGGCAACAGCATGTTTGTCTCCATGTGATGCACTCAAAAACACTCAAAAATAATGAAAATGCCCACATGCAGGTATTTTACAGAATTGTGTGTAGCACTTACTAGTTACGACGTGCTAATAAATATTTAATACCCGTCTCTCAAAGCATTTCATATGCAGTCAATTAATTGACTTTTAGTAGTTTAGTTGAATCAAAACATGCTCTAACAAAGTATTAGTTTAATGCTCTGCACGCATTGCAGCTATTTTATTACTTACATTATCCCCCTAACAGCTTTGCTTGGTTTTAAGTTGAACTGTACAGGATTAATGTCAGGTTTAAGGTGGAAATTATCCATCACGGTCTCATCTTTTTGTAAGAACGCCCTTGCTTTTTACAGGGGTAGTCTACATTTGTGAGATTCACTGTATGCTGAGTTTTTGTGGGAATTTTACATATTTACCTGAGTGCATTTATTTCACACTTCAGTTGCTATACTTCTCCTTCTGTATAGCAAGAAGGAGCTATACAAAATGCCACTTGCAACTCTACAACTCTCTTTTTTAAGTGCTCCAAGCTGCTTGTTTTCACCTTTGAGCGTGTTTACTTTTCTTTACATGAGGCCACTCTGGCTGATCTTGTTCAAACAGAGCGTCGTGTTATTTAAGATCAACCTCTCGGTAACCAGTACAACACTTAATCCACGCAACCGAGACAAAATCCAGTTTAAGCTAAAGGTCCGTCTCCTCCTGCCTGTTTATTTTACCACTTCTGACGCAACTAGACGTGGAAGCCATCTCGTTCAGCTAATTGGGGGACAGAATGGGGACATCAAAGGATTATTTACACGTATTAAAGGGGATCAGCCTAAATTGTTCTAATCGCTGTTGTTTCCCTCCAGGCTCTCCCCGTCGTCCACCTGCACGTACTGCGGAAAGCAGGTGGGCAACGATGCCAAGATCAGCATCGAGCACCTCAATATTAACTGCCACCCTGACTGCTTCAAGGTAAATGGCCTCCATTTGTGGATTTTGTTTTAATAGTGCTCTCTGGACCTATTGGCACTCCTGGTAAAGATGTGTAAAATCGTTGCTATTAATTCATCTTTTATTGCAGTAGTTTGGAAAATATATAAAAATCCAACCTTTAGTTTGAGCAGATCCATTAGGTCACATTATTGGCAACTCATAACAACTCCTATAAAATAGGTGTAACTCTGCTTTTCTAACTTGATCTATGCATCCATAAATTGTAATGAGCAATGACGACTTCCTGTTTCCCTGAGGTGCCATCATGCAGTTTCATTTCTATTAGCTATTGCCCACCAGGGTGCAGCAAAGAGTGGCACCTTGAGGCCTCCAGGTCTCCATAGCAACCACTAGATACTATCTACAAGCAAACCGGTTGCCGGAAAGACGCGTTTACCTTCCCACCATTACAATTAAATACAGACAGAGTTTGCTAATCTCTTCCGGGACATTAAATAGAGTGAATCTTTTGGTTTGAAGAACCTAAGACACTGAGTTTCTCAGCAACAAATATTCAATTTGGGTCTAGGCTGGAAAAGCACCTCCTACCCACTGTAAAGCATGGTGGAGGATCTGTGGTGTTGTGCAAAGGCACAGCTAACATTGTTAAAGTTCAAAGTATCATGAACTCTTAACTCTTTTAAAAACCATCTTTCAGTCATCTTTCAATGTGCAAAAAGTTGTATTTTTCAAACAATGTCAGTGTGGCATTAAAGAGGAATTCATCTGAAGGTGTTGCGCAATACGAATTGCATTTTCGACGAATGTTTTCATTCCAATAAAATGGTTTCTTTGAATATTTGTCAATCTGCATTCCAACACTGGTTTTCAAGGCTCCAGTGCTTTCATTCACTGCTAAAGATTTATTAAACGGTATGAAGAGGTAATTTTCCTTGGAACGTCACCTAAGATTATGCTCATTTTTTTTTTTTTTGTTCACAGTGTGATGTGTGCAGTAGGCCTATGGGAGACCTTCTCCACAGTATGTTCCTGCACAACAAAAAGGTCCACTGCGAGAGCTGTTACGCCACCGTTATTTAATCCTCGGAGCTTTTCATCACCTCCTTATCCTTGTCCCCCCAGCCCCTCATTCATGTTCATTTGCATAATAAGTGAGAACTGCTCTGAAGTTTGCACCGATTTCTTTCTTACTTTGCTGTAACACATTTTAAAGTGATAATAAAAAAAGAAACTTGAATTGTCAGTATGATAACGTCACATGTTGAACGGTCTATTTTTTTGGGGGGGGATGAAATATGTTTGTGTGTCAGATACAATGAAGGATGTGTTTTATATGTTTTTTTATGTAAAGATTCACAATATCAGGTGGGCTTGGACAATGTAATTCGATAACATGAGGCTCGCTACGTTTAAAAACCTTTTTTTTTTGCTTATTTTACTCATCTCGATACAAAACAGTGTGCTGAAATGTACAATGCGTTGCTAACAAAATAAAATGATTTAAACAATCCTGGTATAAACGTCTTACAAAAGTAGTGTGCTTGAAAACACACTTACAGAATGAGAATTATTGCACAAAGAGGAGTTTAGTGTGTTGCGACAAGTTCTGGGTAATAATATAAAATATTTATCACAAAAATTCAGACTAGATTTGCTTTCAAAGAACAACTGCTAGTGCAGAGGTTTCCGCCTACAAAGTTGCATTTCTCAAACTCGCCTCTTCCCTCGCACTGTCACTTCAAGTAGCTGTTTGCATAAATGCGACTGGCTAATAGCCATTGGCCACATGCAGATTAGCTTTAAAGAAGCACAAGCAGTCCACTGGCTGCTGCCTTGATGGTCTTCACACACAGTTAGGCAGATCTCCTTGGGTGAACAGGACAGGTCCCCTTGGCTCAGCTCCAGTCCAGAGAGAGAGATAAAAAAAAAAAGAAGGAAGCTTTCCAGGAGCATTTGCCTCTCTGCACCAGCTGCACAGAGAGCATTTCCTACATGTCCTTCTAAAGCATCCCCTTTGCCCAAGTGTGACCTTGAATAGAAAATTAAAACCTGTTGTGGTGTCTACAAAAACCCACCTTGAAAAAGTATTTCTAACCCTTTACATTTTTCCATTCATATTTTGTGACACTCCAACCGTGTACATCAGTGAATCATACAATCACTGATCGTAGGTGCTGCACGTTCAATATGAGATCGGACTAATTGCAAAAATCATGCAAAATCTGTGTCTGGACGTGCAAAGCTTCAAATGATTTGAAGCTGATTGAGATGATTCTAGTATTGATTTCAGGGGACTGAATGCACATGCCTGCCTATTTGTAAACCGTGCATCATTTTCCATCAATTAAAAAAAAAAAAAAAACTTCACATAAAATCCTGATAATGCACATTCAGGTTTTGGTTGTAATGTCACAAAATGTGAACAGTATCCCAACCCGCTCCAGGGGTTGGGATACTTTAGTAAGACGCCATAATCCACAAATATAACGGTGTTCTGGCTCGGTTGTGTAACCGCGAGTCAATCCGTCGTTTAAACAGAGGGGACTCGTAATGTGGGCCCCCCCAGCCTCCGCAGAGCTGGACGGGCGCCACGCTCTGTTTGTTTCCGAGCCTGTGTCAGTGTTTCCCTCTGGCTCTGCTCACAGCTATGTTTTGGATGTGCTTCCACAGCAGAGAGGGGTCCGACTCGTTGTGTCTTATCAGGGACTCCAGCCCCTCGGCCTGGTCGAGGCTCTGCCAGTAATCCTGCGGCCATATTTGCAACCATCTGCAGACAGATATGCAAACAGATTAGGCTAATTTCAGAGGCCGGCTCAATTAGACAATAAAAACGATTTCTCTCCCCTCGGGTTGACAGAGCAGGCGGTATTCCCACCTGGCACAGTCAGAGATTTAACCCCAACTCACCCGTCATCTGCAGGCAGGTCTTTGATATCTCCGTACCCCGGGCTGGGCAGTGGGCAGCCCATGTGGGAGTTGCTGGCCATTTTACGCTGAGGAGGTTGGGTTTTTTGGGGGGCTTTCCTATATGCCCTCTCGGCAGCCAATCGGGCATTCTCCTGGTCACAAACATAACATTCAAACCCATTTAAGTAGTTAGGCTTGCTCATGTCGTTAACTCCCCACTCACGGGAGTCCAAGCCCTCCAGCAAGCGAGTGTTAGTAATCCTTCTGGGGTCCTTGAACTCTAAATATCTAACGTATTCATCGTCGTTCTCATCCAGACGCTTGAGAAAGTCAGCGAGAGCTTTGGGAGAGGGAAAGCTATCTATAATTACGACAGAGTGGTCGTTGGGCATCCAGTCAGCCGCCACCGGGGAGCCTCGGTAGACGGGCACGCAGCCCTGATGGAGGGGCCGCCACAGCTTCTCCGTCATGTAATCTGGACACACGCCATTCTCCAGCGCCAGGTGGAACTTGTAGCGGGCGACGAAATTCATGAATCCGGGTTCCTCGCCAGTAGCGGTGGCCGTGTCCTCCAGGTGTTCCGGTAGGGGCCTGTTGTTCAAGCATTTCCCATAGGAGTCTACCTAAAGACGGGAAGGAGAGAAGGATGGAAGCGAGAGATGAGAAGAAGCCGCTAGGACACATTTATCATGGCAAAATAATAGCAAACTTTTCCGAGCTCAGGCTCTATTTATGGAACTTGTGAAAACCCACAGAAAGGGAAGAAGAGGATGGGTGGATTTTACAGAACAGGCAAAGGAAGAAATAGAAATATTTTCCAAATCTACTCCTGTTTTTTATTTTTTCAGCCCTATGTAGAGCTGGGAAACACTAATCGACTTCCACACTTCTGAACTGCATAGGAACTCTTTTCTTTTGAAATAAATAAATTAGGATCACAAGACTGACCTTTGCTAATTGGCTTTTAACATTCTACTTTAAACATGTTACTTAGATTATCTGATTTAACAGAACCTGTGTTTTTTTTTTAAAGGGAGTCCTACTAGAGGCAGAGGACATTCGTCACTCTCCAAATTATCCACTTCATGGTGAATTTAAGCTCCTACCGTCTGGGAAGAGATTCAGGAAGCCCAAATCAAGAACCACCAGAACCACCAAAAACTCTTTTGTTAGCCAGGTCATTGTTCTGATCAGTTTTAAATGTGATTAGGTCAGACCTAGTCATTCAGCCTGTGTTATTGACATTTGTACGGATATTTCAAAGATTTGTTTTTCACTACTTTGCAATGTTGTTGTGCGATTGTGTCTGCGTTTGAATTTTTTTCCCACCTTGCTGCAGAGACAATTTCCCTAGAGGGACGACAATGAAATGGTTCTGATACTGAGGATGTTGTTTTCTTTTTAAGCCAGCAGACACAGATGAACATATATTTTTCATCTAAATGCAGAGAATATCAAGTCTGCACTTGATATTCTCTGCATACCGAGTTCCTCACTGCTCACTGCACTTGCAGGAGCCGTGAGGAAAAATCTGCCTGGCAACAACAACGAGAGTTAATGAGATTTTTTTGACTCAAAAAGGTTGTGCTGACCTATAAACTGCTTTCAGACAATATAGTACACCTCTCTGTTCCCAGATGGAGCATTAATGGTGCATTAAGGGCTAATGAAACCAAAACTAATTTCAGGTGCAGTTTAATAACAACTAAACACAAACCCTTAAGTCTTCTTAATAGAAACGCATTACATCAACATATATAGAACACTTGCAAATGATTCCTGAGCATCTACCTGGCTCATCAATGTGCAATTAATCAATAGAAGACAGCATCTGTATATTTTTGTCCTCAATGATGCTGCAACAACGGTGCTATTCTCTCATATGTCTGAATTTACCCCCCAAAAAATCTCATTCATTATAATTAAAGCGGAAACAAAAGCACTGTACCTCGATGTACTTCATGAGTTCGTGAACGTATCGATCTCTGTCTGACGGCACGTCACAGTGAGACTGCATGTAAAGAACAGGAGCCAAGCCCTCCCTCCTGAGGCGGTTCTTCTCCTCCAGAGACACAGCCACAGGCTCCAGCAGGTACTCCAGGGAGGGCAGCCACTGCAGGGTCAGGGGGTAGTCTGACTCCCTGCGAAATGTGGCCGTGTAATTAAACAGCCGGATTCCGGGTCCGTGCGAGAGGATGTAGTTGTTCATCGGTGACTCCTCGTGGAAAAGTGCCCAGGTCTGGTGGCGCAGGCGAGGGAGTGGAGCCTCGTATGCCCTGAAGTCCGTCCCGTAAAAGATGATGGATGCCGTCCTCTTGTACAGCTGGACCTTTTCGAGAACAGGTCGAGATGAAACAGGGCAACAATAATTAATATAAATGTACGCATATACACAGTGCCTTGTAGAAGTCTTGTACTCTTGAACTTCTGCTGATGTTTAAGATGCTAAAACCACAAATTTCAATGTGTTTTATTGATATTTTACGACTTAGACCAGGGGCGTCAAACTCACTTTCATTTTGGCGGTATATACCAGAATGTATTAGTAAATTTAACAAAAAAAAACATAAAATAACATAATTTTCCAAAGTCTGTACAAATAGAAGTCCATAAATTGTCCCAGGCATTTTCATTCAGCAGCTACCTCACACTGAAATAACAGCCACAAGTGTTTTGGGATATGTCATTACTGGGTTTATATTTCGAGAGACTGCGATCTCAAACTAAGTCAGACTGAATGGAGAGAGTCTGTGAACATCAATTTTTATGGCTTTCTTTAATGATTGGCTATCGTACAGCCATTCCATACAGTCATTTAATTAAGACAGCCATGTTTTGGTAGGTGTTCTGTGCTGCTGTACTCTTTTCCTCTCCAGGTGAGGGACTGAACACCTTATTGAGATATTGAAAGCTTTGGATATTGTTTTATAACCCATATATGCTTTGAACCTCTCCGCAGCTTAACCCCTGACCTGTCTGCTCTTCATGATGCTGCCGTTCTCTAACAAAACCTCTGAGGCATTAACAGAGCAGCTGCATTTAGACTGAGATTGAATCACACACAAATTAACTGTATTTACAAATAAGGTGACAACATCTAAGAGAAAAATGGTGGGAGTGGATTTTAATTAAACAGATCAGCATAAGGGGGGTAAACACATAGGCACGCCACACTTTTCAGATTCTATTAAAAAGGAAAAAAGGGAGAGAAGGGGGTCAGTTTTGATCTACTTGTGTTAATCACATACTGCTTATAAAATACTTTGAAGTTTAGTGTTCCAACGTCACAACGAGTGATAAAGTAGGAGGAGTATTAACACTAATGCAAAACACAGTATTTTCCTGCTACTCAAGCCCAGACTTCCAGAAAAAAAACTTTAGTTGTTGGTCTCTCTTGTATACCTTGCGATTGCTCGTCACCAAGCAGGAGGACGTGGCGCAGTCGATGCGTTCAGTGTCACCGGGGAAATGTGGGAAAAGTCCCCCGCTCCACCACAGGAGAATGGGCAGCTCCCTTTTGCTGCGGCGGTCACTGTTCCCTGGTCCTCTGTATGAGGAGACGGAGGCAAACTCCATGTCCGACAAAGCGCTTTGTGGCTGAAAGGCTCCTCGGTCCGACACGTCCAGTACGTCCAGGAGCAGCTGGTCTCCAGAGAGAGAGGCGAAGGAGACCCACACCCAGCAGAGGACAGCGAGCAGCCCCAGACCCACGCAGGGTAGCAGCCTCCTTCTACCTGCCATCTGCGGAACGGGTAAAACAAATAATAAAATATAGGTTCCCCTACCTCCATGTTCACTATCATAATGTGTTATTCAACTCTGCCAAACAAAGTGAACATCTATGGGACTAAACCTCCCAGTTATCCAGATATATCGAAGCAATAACGCCATTTTTCCCCTATATCACTATGAAATACACAAAATGCATACTAAATATTTAAGAAATAAAATATGTATTTGTATTAAGAGTAAAACTTGCCTCTGATGAACGCTCCTAACGGTTTAATCGCCAACATCAGTAACAACAGACTCTTCCTCGTCGCTTCAAATGTTACCCTCCTCTGGCGCCACCTACAGCCAAGCTAAATGAAAGCAGCAGTAAACGCAGAATCAGCCGAGTTTGTTGAGTTTTTTTTTTTTTTTACAATCTCAACACTTTCTTGCTATGTCCTTTCATCTCATGGCGAAATTCTGTAAATAAGGCAAATATGATAATATGATTGAGCTCAGTTATTAACACAACACATAAAACGTAACAAATACTTTCGTTTTAAACAAAAAAGTTGCAGATACTATATAGCCCCAAAAATATTTTGAATTAAAAAATATACTAATACAATGTGTATGTTAAGATATACAAAGAAAAAAGTGACTTTTAACAGCTTGCTGCTCAGACATGGTATTCCACATACCTTAAATGTAGCGAGAGGTTAACTGATATAGATCAACATACCACCCATTTAGCCAATCTACAACTTTCTTGCCTTGGATTGTTCCTAACCAATGTTTCAATGTGTAGCTCATTTCAGACAACGTTATTAAACCACAACAGAACATTATCCATCTTTTAGATCAAAGTCATGTAAACTTTACTGTCTATCTTTACTTCTCAGGTCTTCATTTAAACTTTAGCTAACATATAATTAGTAAAATTATCTGATTCAGTGACATTAAGTCATGTATGGACATGTCACCAAAGATCCTTCATTTGTTTTCTTTGGAATGCAGCCTGTCAAGCCTCCTTGTTCTCCTGACATTTTAGGGGGCTTGACTTAGTTTCAGTTGACTGAAAAAAATGCTGTAGAAAACAGTTTAGACTTTGCAGTCTGCACATGTATGCACAGGTTTCACTGAAACATTCCTGGTTACTTCTACCGGACAAGCATTTAGCTCAAAGTCAGGTGTCTTCAGTGCTTATCGTTTAAAAGTCTCTGCATAATGTTTCAATTACAGCTTTATTCACAAATTCCAACGGTGTGAAAAATGATTAAGAGAAGGTTTCTCAGGAAACACTTTGCAGTGTCAGGGCCATTTGCATCCAAAAGGCAGAAAGAACATTGACTCCAAGTCAGAATGTCAACACATAAAGGTTAATTCACAGAAAAGACATTGTATTTCATAGACTTCTAATAATATATATACATTTAATGATAGAACCAAATGGTTAATTTTATAATATATATTATATTATATTATATTATATTATATTATATTATATTATATTATATTATATTATATTATATTATATTATACACAAAAATATTGCTTGAGAAAATAAATAAACAAACATTTTTCAGGTGCCTTTGCGGGCTCTAGGACCCAGGTTCCCGCGGCTCTTTAACGCCACTGGGCACGTCACGACACGTCTCGGTCAGATGCAGGGGAACTGGGCAGACCTCGCAGTGTTATTGACCAAAAACAAGGTGAGTGATAAATTGTATGTGTGGTTGGCGCATTCATCTAGGGAAACAAATCACAGAAGGAATACATTTCATTTGTGTTCAGCATTAAGTTTTTCTCTTTTCTTTTCTTCCACATAGTTGTAAGTTGGTTACACAGTGAGGCTAACGGTTAGCTTGACCAGCAGCAGAGTGTCAACAAGCTGTCAGCTTAGCTTCTGAACCGCTACTCTTCGTTTCATTGTCAGGAGGCTGAGCAGGATTTCAGTGTCAGCTGCTCGTTTCGGTTCCTTGTTAACTTCTGCTTTCTGAACAAGTGAGTTCAGGAAGAGTTTTTTATTATTTGTTGTTGTTGCCTTCAGTCAAAGTGGACAAGCTTGAACATGTCAAACTTGATGTTTGTTTTGAGGTTGCAAAACACGCTGTTATCACTCAGATTGTCGCTTCCATTAATGTGATGCAGCTGCTTATTTTTCCCCCTCCCTCTCTAACAGGGTGGTTTTATGTTCATGTTCATCTCCTTAATATTGTTCATTCTATTATTTTTAGGCTTAAAAATAATAATGCTTAAAGTAATGAAAAACTAGGCTGGAGACGTCTCGGTGCCTCACCCCTGTCGCTCTGCTTGTGAAACTGGTTAAACCATTACAGATTTGTAATATTGGTTTCATTCCCCAAACAGTTTTCATGCAGGCGTGCTTAGTCTCAAACCCAAGGTCTAGAAGCCCTAAAGTTTTCTTTCACTATTCTTTTTATTGTGTTATAGCTATTTAAAAAAAACTATAAAACTGAATCTGAGTATGAAAAATCAAAAGCAGACCTCAAAACCTGATACATTTTATGTATAAAGCGCCGTCCTTCACTATGTATTTACAAACACAAAAGAGACTTGATATTAAGCATGTTGTGAATGTCAACTGAGAAGAGCATAATTTGGAAATTACCATAAATAAGATTAACTTTAGCCATGAGTGCAAAGGAAATATTGTTTTCTTTTAAACCATTTAAAATGCAATTGCTGCGACTGTTAAGATTTTCATGCAAATTAAAATAACTATGTATTTTTATTTTGTTGCCGTGTGTCATAATAGAGCTGACGATTTACTCTTGAGAAAGGTTGCACCCATTTAGTTTACTCACAGGAGATGCTTAATGAATCCGATGACAGCACTGGTGCTACTACTTTCCATTCACACGGAAACAGCAGGTGTTTGAGGATCTGAGCACACGGAATCACGATAACAGTCTCAAGCCGATGTCCGCACAGCTGTAATCTGATCCATGCACTTTAGCTGTGCATGCGTATTTAATGATTTGTGAGGACGGTAAGGTTTTATAATGCACATTTGATGCCATCTTAAATTACACGAAATTCCTTTATTTGTGACGGTGTAGGGCTTTTTGTAGCTTCTCAATTATTATCCAAGACTAATTTGAATGTATTCCTTGATTGCTTATCGTTTCTTGCTGTTCTTTCTCTCTCTTGGTTACGTTGACACTGATCTTCCACCCATTGCAGTGGCCTGAAACCCACCAGAGAGGCCTAACTGGGTGGGAGGAAACACGATGAGTAGGAACAACGTGCTCCTGAAAGTGATCCTGCTGGGAGACGGCGGAGTCGGGAAGTCCTCTTTGATGAACCGCTACGTCACAGACCGTTTTGACTCGCAGTCGTTTCACACCATTGGCGTAGAGTTCCTTAACCGAGACTTGGAGGTGGACGGGCGCCCGGTCACCCTTCAGATCTGGGACACGGCGGGTCAGGAGCGCTTCAAGTCGCTTCGCACCCCGTTCTACCGGGGCGCAGACTGCTGCCTGCTCACGTTCGCCGTCAACGACTTGCAGAGCTTCCTAAATCTCAGCTGCTGGAAGAAGGAGTTCATGTTCTACTCTGACGTTAAAGAGCCGGAGAGTTTCCCTTTTGTGGTGCTGGGCAACAAGGTCGACATGGAGCGAAGGGAGGTCGGGGAGGACGAAGCACGGGCCTGGTGCGAGGAGAACGGCTGCTGCCCTTACTTTGAGACCAGCGCTAAAGACGACACTAACGTCACGGCTGCGTTCGAAGCAGCTGTCCGGGTGGTTCTAGCTGCTGAGGACCAGATCGGTCACGCACTACTCGGCAGCACGATTGATCTTCATGGCAACCGTAAAACCTCTCGCGGCTCATGCTGCTGATGGTTCATGGGGTACTAAGCTTTTTCTCGCTGAAACTTGCCTGTTTGTTCTGACAACAGGTGTACTGTAGGCTTAAGGTACAGCATCCAGTAAGGACACTATGCAGGAGATGCAGCTTGTGTGAAGAAGCTGATGTCGGGGATTTCAGCTGCTGTCTTGTGAGCTGAATTGTTGCTCTTATGAAGGCACAGGCATTCTGCGACAGGCGCGCTCGTCTTTTCTGCTTTCAGTGCTATCTCACAAAATATTGCATCCTTCTCTGTTTATATGCGAGGGTGGTATCAAATAATGGAATGAAGCATTGTCTTTTATCTCGTATACTGGAAGACAAAGTGTCAGTTTTCTCATAAATACGCAGAAATACGGAGTTGCTATGTTTTCTGATCTCAAAGTGATTAGGCGTGGGTTATTGGTATGAAGATAAAAATGAAAGTAATGATTTCAATAACCATGAAAAACCCTCCATCGCAACACTCATATGGTTTAAAATTATTTTTAAAGAGATACAAGAGAAAGTCCTGGAGTTTTCTCTCCCTGCGTTGCCCCTCCTCCACTTGTTTTTTTTCCCCTTCTACTGACTGAAAGTAGACCAGTTTAGTAGTTTGAAAATATTTCCAGCTGACCGTCACCTTTATTAAAGTGGTGCTGTTTTAAAATGACTGTTTTAAGAATTATCTGATAAAATGTGTAACGAGCCATTACATCACGGTATTCATTTTAGTTTGCATAAGCAAACTATGAACATCTCAAACTACATGGAATCCCTTGACTATCTGAGCTGCTTGTATTGATTAGGTTTGGGCCAGTATGAAGGTATACTTGGTCATACCGTTTCAAAGGTCTAAAGTTATTATACTATGATAAAGTGACGATGTAGCTAAAATTTTCTTTGGCTGCCCCTCCTCCATGTATATAAATGTGCACTGCTGGTCAGATTGCTGAAAGAAATTAGGTTTTATTTTTTCATACTCAAAGAAAAGCCCAATCCGGCCTAAAAAGACGGTCAAGGTGTCGAAAAGAACGCCATCCTTCGCCCTTGCTTGGGTGTTTTAATGCTGCATTTGGAAGCTTGAAGCTTACTAGTGAACTGTTGTGACTAAAATATGCAACACATGATCAAATCTTTGCGTGAACAGAGGTAAGCTGTTGTTTCTACTGGAGACTACAGACAAAATTTCATATCAGTCCATACCTAATGGTGATATACTAAAAAGTATTAACTATGGTACTATACTGTCGAGTTATGAGCAAAAGCATGCGCTACACACAGACCATTTGAGTACTACAGTTTACACAAATGCTGACTGAGCTTCAATTTGTGGTACGATAAACTACAAACGTTAGTACTCTAAAAAAGAAAGGCTACAAGGTACATTCAGTAGAAAGGGAATGTTGATCATCAGGTTTACGGTTTTGCCCGTGAGCATCAGTTACACGGTAGTGTTTTGTTTGCCTCTGCACTGTGTTGAGGCTGGGTGTAATTGAGAATTTAATGTCTCAGCTGTGACAGTTTACCAGGCAACGAATGCCTGTTGAACAAAATAATTAAAAAGTCGTTCTGCCTCTGGCGTTTTTCTTTTTTTATTTCTATCCAACAGTTACATTGGGCTTCAATGTTTGATCAGGGACAGTTGAAGAAACTTTTCCTTGATGGGTTGAAGAGCTCTAATTATTAACGGCCTCCCTGTAATCCTGCGTCGGCCTCAACATTCCAGGCTTCTAACTTTGCCTCCTGAGGGTCTCCTGAGTATTACTGATAAATGAACATCTCATTACTTCCGGTGTGTATATTCTACATCACCTCTTCATTCTTACAGCATTTTCCAAAAACATACAAAGCACTTGGGAAAGTTTACATCCGTCATTGTATTCACATACCTGACACTGGCCACATGTACATTTCACTTTGTTTTTATTAGGGGTGGCCAGAAGGCTCTTGTTTTTTTTTCCATGTATGGTATTGGATAATGTTACAGCTAATACTGATTTAAACTGAACTGTCATTATGTATGTGTAGTACTTTATTTTTTTCCAGATAAAATTGATTATCTTTTTAACTAGAAGGTCCTATATTATTGTATCTGTTTCATTTTGTTTGTCTGTCACAGCCTGAGATGCATCGTTTACCTACCAAGATCAAAAGTATAAACATTTGTCTTTTTGAACTAATGGTAATTGCAAGAATTCACTGTGAAAGTGAACTGAGTAAGGTACTGTTACTTTAATCAAGCTATAAGCTGATAATGAGTTTGTTTGTGTTGGGTCATTTCACCTCCTTGCTACTTTGTACTACTGTAGTTTTTCACTTTTTAATACATTGATGTTCCTGATATGAAAAAGAGAAGTCTGCTACATGACCTAAAACCCTTCATATTCGTCCTGTAGATGTCCCATACTTACATTGCCAGCCTTTGACTTAAATTACAGGTATGCTGTAAGGAAATGTGATTTTGAGACTAAAATCTACCCACAACTTGTTCATTAATTTTATTTTGATCAAATGTCTCTTGTGTTTCATAAATTGCGCAACAGGCTTACAAAATGAGATCAAAACTACAATCAGTGTCAATGGCTCATATTTAAATATAGAGGATTTAAACATTTTTTGCAATTACCTCCGTCTCCTAAAAATGGATCACTACCAATAGAAATGAAATGAGACATGGGTAAGTTTTAAAAAGGCAACTCTTTGGTGCAAATTGGCAAAGGTGTAAGATGACCCAGTGTTGCATTGTTTTACAAAAACTGTGAGCTGAAGATGTAATTTAAAGACTACACCAACTCTTAAAACGAGGGCTAATAGCTGTTATTGTGATTTAACTTCATTTTCTTACACTGCTGCTTGAGTTTTATCTAGTTTTCACTGTGAAGTCTTTTTTAACCTGAAATCAACATTGTTGGTAAAATCAGTGTTGGCCAAGAGCACATTTCCTATGTTCTGATCATTTTCCCCATGTTTAGTATTTATGAATGTAATCTTTCCATGTTTTTAATTTGACATTTTTTAAATGTAAAAATACTGTTTTACTTCATGTGCTCAACTCATGAGCGCAGCTTGATCTGTGCAGAACAATAGTTTCATTTTGATTATGTGCTGATCTGAGATAGCTGCCCTTCCTCTACTTTGCACTAGTAATAGTAACGCTAAAGAATTCATCTCCAGTGCTTGGCTTCAAATAAAGTGTGCATCATACCAGATGGTGACTCTGTTTACATTTTTACACCTGGAAGACTACTCGTTTCATTCTTTTTCATTCTTGCCATCTGTAGTCGCATTATAATCCCACACATCGTTATTGCCGCATAGGTTGTTCCTAAATATCAAGAAATGGAATTATAGCAACATGGTGACATTTTACCTGCCCTCTCTCTTACTTGACTTTCATGGCATCGCCCAGCGTGTCCTAAACAACCAAAAACAAGTGTTGTCCTTGGAAACCGCCGACACTGTTCCTCTTCATTAAAATGGAAATCAAACATGCATTGCATTTTTATTTTCCCTTCAGTAAAAGGACATTAAGCATGCAATGCACACTGAAATCAGAGCTGGGCACAGACAAATCTACTCGTTTTTCAAAACCGTACACTTAAAGTAAATTTGATAATGGAAATCAACTAGAAGCACTAAATACAAAGATTATGCCCAGATTAACAAAAACAATAACGCCTAACATATTCCAATTTACAACTTAAGATTGACTGAATAGTGTCTCGTATCCTAGAGAAAACAAAGTAATTCAATCTACTCGACAACCGCTATTAAACTGAAACGATATACAACGCAGACCTATCCAATTAATTGTGACGGCTGTAATGAGGAGCTTTCAGCAGAACTTCAGCGCCGTCAGGAGATGTCAAATGTGTCGGCAGAGTACGGAGAGGACGGCGTCCCCCCTCTGTCCCTCTGCATCCTTCTATAAAGGTCATAGCCTCTTCGCTCCTCTTTGGCCCTGTGCTTCAGCGTCTTCACATGCACTTGGTACACAGCCAAGTGAAGGCAACAGTGCACCTGTGGACACAACGAGGAAGTACAAAACATTTGTACAAAACACCCTGACCCCTGATTCTGGCCAGGAGCCAGGGATGGAGAACGAGTAAAACAGGCACTGTGACTTCACAGGCTCAAAATGAAAGTTATTATTGCAGGCAGTGTGCTCAATTGTTCCATTTATTTTCAAACAGTACATTACCAACACGCACAAAAGGAAATAAAAATATATCTACCAGGCAACTTTATGTCCTACAAATAAAGCTCAGCTAAGGAAGGTTTCATCAATAAAAATGACCAGTAGAAAGATTTTTTTTTTTTTAGTGTCGGTCAGAAATTGCATACAATCATCACTCATGAATGCCTTCAATCTAGGCTGTTAATGATTCATATGAATCTTTGTTAGGGTGGATTGATGATGCAGTATAAGACTTAAAAAAAATGAACTGGGTACAAGGGTAGAATTTAATGTAGATTTTTTTTCTAATTCACCAACGCTTACATTGAGATGTACAAGCTTAGATATATACATGACCACCACTAATATTTAGACAAATTTGCTAAAGAAATTTTTTTTCCAATTCATTTTTATTTGTATAGTGCCAATTCACAATCAAGGCACTTTCTAAATAAGTAAATTCAGTCCAATCAGAAATTTAAACTTAAGTACCATCGACAAGGTTTTGCATATTTTTTTGTTTGGTATTGACTGCTCTTTACTGAAGTGGTAGAGGTCATTTCAGGCTTCCTCTCAAAAACATCATCCTTAAGTTTTCTAAAGGGTAGAGTTCCAGGTCTTTCAATAAAGAAAGACACATATGTATCCTGCATAGTCATTCCACCCTGGAAGAAAAACAGTTCAAACAATTGAAAACCTAAGTTTCGGCATGCTGCCAATGAGTGTATGTAGACATCTGACCACACTGTACATGTATTAGTAAATTCAGCTAGAATTAATTAAATTGTGTTATACAATAACTACAACATAATCCCTAACGAATTAAGCAAAGCAGTTTCTTTGCTATAAAAGTACCTCAGTAACATAAAAAAAAAAAGCAGGAAACACCTTTTTTTAATCCGATATTGAGAGGTTACTTTATAATTCAGCGCCTACAGCTTTTGCCGTCTCACAGTGAGAAACATTTACTGATCTAACAAATAACAATCTATAACTCCTTCACTCTGAATCCACCGTTTTCCATTGTGTGAGGCGAGCCTGCAGCGCGGTACGGATGTGTTCCGCATGCGGGTGCAGAGGAGCTGCATTGAGGCTTTGCAGAGGTCTAGCCCTCTCTTTGTCCAGAGAGCAGTCTCCTTTGACACGTAATACAACCCCTCTGGCAGAGACTCGCAGTGCAGGTGGCCCCTAGAAGAGACTTCTTATTGGCTAGATTTTCAAACTGGCACAACTCCATTGTTGCCGCTTTTTCTCTGGCCCGTGAGAAAAGTCCCGAGGTCAGCATGAGACTGCAAATGCGTGTTTGTCTGCCCCCATAGCAACCAGATGTGAGGCGTGGTGGCCATAGTAATCTTAAATCCCTTGTTCTACTCAGCAGCTGTATGCTGCCGTGTGCTTGTTGTCCTATAGCCTATGCTTAAGTTCATTAGTACCGTGTTATGATTTGACTAATTAGTTGCATAAATGAACATTGAAAATGATGCGACAAGAAAAATCATATTTACTGCAAGTCATAGCAGCAATTAAAACAGATGAAACAAAAACAGTCTTATAAAAAGTAGGGGGAAAAGTGTTTTATAACGTCCAAGATCGTAGGCAGTTCTGTGCAGGGGAAGTGAAAGGACAGAGATGTTGAAGTCCCCTTTTAGTCCCCTTGTAGAAGTCAGAGTGGTGACAGAGTGGACAGGAAGCCGGGTGCCTAACACCTCGGACCTATGCCCTTCCTCCCAAGATAGCGCAGAACCGCAAAGTTATAGGTGCTCGACACGGTATAGGTCAGCTACAGAAAGACAAGGAGAAAGGAGGAGATGAAAAGACCCACAAAATCCTGGATATCTACAAACATAAAAACAAAACATGACCGTGCTAATAGTTGTAGCTTGATATAACAGCCTCTGTAATGGAGCATGAAAGTATAATGGCTGCATGGCTGGCTGGAACGCCACCAGGACATTACAGCATTATTATGCTGCCTGTGTCAGCTGACAAAGAGGAACAGAGAGCAATAGTACAAGAGTCATCAGTCATGGAGGCCTGAAATGCCTCACTGCCTACACTTTGACCGGCACTGTGTCACAAAATGGTTGTTGTACCCCGAACAGACCCTCAGCTTCCGCACTCACCAGAGCCAAGAGAGTGATGCCTGCACCAGCGAAGGCAGCAACATACAGGTTATAGGTCATCTGATACTGATAGGAGAAGATCAGAATGATTATTTCCACTTCCTGTCAGGCCAGTGATAAAATGCGTCAGGCACCAGAGCCTTAGTTCTTACCTCTCTGGTTTTGCAAATATTGGACAGGGTCATACCACAAGCTTTTCCCGGTACTGCATTCCATGGCAAGAGCCCTGAGGGGAAAAAACAACTTAGCTCTAATCTAATTTCATGAATACAAGCTTAACTTTTAATGCGTTATTGTACTGTTCTCATCGTCAAATACACTTTAAAACCTCATAACTTTTTTGGAAAACAACATTTTGACAAACAGCTGGATATTATTTCAGTAATTTCTTTTAGCTCCAGACTAGTGCACAGTTGATGAGACAGGACCCTCTTGAGACAAACCAGGAGGGACTGATAAAAAAAAAAAAGATATAGCAAAGAAAATCAGTGCTGATTTTTATCATAACAAAGCCACAAACCACTCAGTGGAGCATTGTGTTGTAAATGTGTTTTTAGCCAGGGCTCTAAAACAATCAAAGTGTTGGCCTGTGAGCACTTTAGAGAGACATTTAGAATCCCTAGAGCATGAATAAATGTTTGCACATGATTTTTGCATCTCAGTTGCCAAATAAGATTCCTTGGAAATGCTGCACAAACAAATGCCGCATACAAAATACTGTAGACTCCTGCTATGTCATCATCAAAAATCTTTATGATGTTGGTTATTTGCTAGGTAACCACACACAAAAAAAAAAATTATATATATGCGTGTGTGTGTGTGTAGGCTAAAAAGTGTTTTAGCCTACACACACGCTATTTAACTATGCTATTTAACACAAACACTGAGAAGAGTTGGTCAAGCACATCATCAGAAACGTGTCAAAACAGAACAGGAGGGAACAAAAGGTATCAACATGGATTCAGAAACAAGTGTTTGTGGCCAGTTATGCTGATTTATATACCTGTTGAATTACTAATTTGCATCTGGGAATGAGATCAAAAAGAATTTAACTCGGCTCCAGTTCCAAGCCAAAAACCATGGATACTTGCAAACAAGCTCTGTGAATAGGCTAGCTACTATTAGCAATACCAGACAATGGCTAGTGAAAAAACTGAGCAATAGTATTTCTCAGGATTTCGTACTTCTTAACAGTCCAACAATGTCTTCATTAATTGACAGAGTGTCTTAGCGATAGTCAAGTTATGGCAGACGTAGGACGACTGAATTTTGAGATTGGGGATGATGAGACCCCTGCAAATTTTACATCTTGAATTTCAGCTTTATGCAAGTTCTCCACCTTTTCTTGCTTAGAAATTTTGACTTCTGAAATTAAAAGCAATGGCAGAGCATATTTCTGCCCGCGCCCAGCCCCCCCTTTGCTTTTAATCATAAAAATATTTAACCCTGTCATGTTATTGAAAAACTAATCTGCTGGTATTCTTGAAAAATATGACTATGCCATCCACTGAACATTACTAATCTAGGATCATGCTTTCAATGGCCTAATAAGAGCCTGATCAAATGCTAGCTTGCACAGGACCTGGTTCACTGGTATTTTCATTTGGAGGTTGGTGACGGGCAGAATAATGAATAATAAAATAATAATAATAAAAAATAAATCTATAAATTCAGTTTCAGTATAAGTTCCCAAAACATTGAGACGGTACCGTATTGCCTTGCATCAACGCAGAGCTGGTTTATACTCGCTGGGGTCTCGGTCAGAACGTCAATGGTGCTGCAAGTTGCATCCATGTTGTAGAAGAAGTAGACCGGCAAGGCGGAGAAGGCAAACACCAGCAGCCACAGCACAGCAAGAAGGTACGTCATCACTATGAACTGTAGAGGGACATCGTGCATTAAGAAGTAGTTCACAAAATAATGTGCAATGGTCATTTTGAATCTGCTAAGAATATTCCCACGAGCCTAAATATTTTTAACACCCACTCTAGGTCATTTGTGTATCCCTAACCAATCTCCCCGGTCCCTTTTACTAGTCCCACTCAGGGCCGGCTCACCGAGGAGCTGAGGCAGCGACCACACATGGTGCTCCTGAACTCTCCAAAGGTTTGCTTGGCAGCGCTTGTGGTGTAGAAGCCCTCAGCCAGGAGAGCAATGCAGTAGAGGAAGAAAAAGGAGGCCAAACCATAGATGACATACTGGAAATACTGAATACTGAAAGAAAAAAAAAAAAAAGAACAGGCAATGAAAAGGCCGACATGTAAAAACTATACAGCAAAAAAAACTAGAGACTAAATCTTACGAGAAAGGGCTTACATATAGGCTAGAGTGATGTAGTCCTGAAGGTTACGGGCAAAATACGTTTCGATGAGTCTCTCCGTTTCTGTGAGCGCCTGGTGACCGCAACCGCAGAACAGAGCAATGCCGGAGAAGCAGAGCAGCGTGGCGACAAGGGAGCAATATGGCACCCCGCCCAAACAGCGCATGCAGCAGTCATAGCAACCTATTAGTTAAGAAGACAAGCCCATTTAATCAGCATACATTTACAGCTTTTTAAAAAGACAAAAAAAAAAGTGAACAAAACTGGACTGGGAGTAAAATGATTAGAGATGGATGTCACACAATCACAGCTCTAGTTGCTACCTTGTTGGGTACCTTCCTTCAGTTGTTTACCAAACTAAAGTTGGTAAGCAACAAGCAGCTGTTAAATCATTGAGTGAAAGATACAATGCAAAACGTTGTGGAAGGTGGATGCATCTGACTTACACAACTTATGAATTTTTTATTTTTTTTGCAACATTTATGCAGTCTGAAGAAAACTAAAGTAAGATAACTTGTCTATTAGCTGCTGGTGCCCACATTTTAATACAAGATATTTATAAAGATTATTTTTAAAATTTTAAATCAAAAAGAAGTACCTCACAATTATTGCACAAACTTAAAGACAACTTAAAATATTGCTAAAATCTAATATTTTACAGATGAATATGATTTAATGTCTTTGGTTTAAAATGATATTTTGTTATGAATTATACATTTTTCCGAGTAAATCCTTATGGTATTGTGATATTTCTCAGTTAAGGTTTTGGCACAGTGGGAGCTCGTGTCATGTGACAAACAATATTCACCAATGGTTACGTTTTAGTGAACATTTGCACACAACGCTTTGACTTCAATTAAGTTGCAGCGCAAGCTCAGTAACGCCGAGTGTGGCGTCCCCTTATGTGCTGCTCAGATGGCAGCCACGGGCCAAAGATACAAGGGGAACCCATCTGCTTGGACCCCACCACACACCCCGACTCCATTCACAATCCTGCAATGAAGAGTGTGAGAAAAGGAGGAGGACAAGGGACTGGAGACACAGCAAGGCAGGGATGGAGAGAGGCTGCTTTTGTGACTGCGGAGACAACAGTCTTTGTCCCACAGCATTGTGGGGGCACAAGGGCCACCAATGTCAAGCAAACAAAGGCCAGAGGCACCTCTTTGCTTTAAACACACACATCCACACACTCAGACTTCCTTCTGAGAAAACACAGAGAGGTTGGGGGCTGGGGAGGAAATGACAGAAACTGGGGTGTTGCCATGGCTGGAGGAGGATGGAAATCTGAACAAACAATGCGAGTTGTGTACATGTGTGGCTTCGCACACAGATGGGCACAATGGGAGCAGGCAGACTGTGGTTGGTACCATTACAGTAAACACAGATGGAAGAAGGGGCAAAGAGATAGCTCTTTAATTGAATACATTTACATCGGCTTCGCTGACTGAGAGGGTGGAGAGATCTAGGCCCACAAACGGTGACCTTTGTCATTCAGACATAATAAAACAAGAGTGAAAAAAAAAAATGTATCACGTCAAGATGTTTAAGGGATATCATCTCCAAAGTCCGCATGTAAATCACGCAGAAGTTCAAACTTCACTCCACAACTCAACCAGGGTGATTTCAGTCGCACCTTGATTTCAATTAGCCAATCAAGAGGAGGAGGAGCGGGCAGTAATTCGGCTCGCCTCAGGCTGCGGATCTGGATGAAAACGCTGGACCGAGAAACTATATATATGCATTTTCGTTCGATAATGTAAAGCTGTGGCCAGTTCTCCATACTAGAAATCGAGAAGGATTGCAATCGAAAGTAGATGCGACAAGGCTCCCCTTAAAGTAGCCCTGCCATCTCAAGCATGAAATAAATCTCATAATATCAGCGGCGCATCAGGCTGCGATAGCTGCCCTCCAAACTGACAGTAAAAGACCTTAATAACTTCTGACGCTCCCTCACAAGTCCCCTCTCACATCTACGTGCGATCACACGCAATCAAACCGAGATTTGATTTAAAACAAAACTGAATCTGCTAAGAAAAGGAAGAGTCCGCTGGGTTGGAAGTTTCTTACCCATGTCTGGAAGGAAGCGCTCAGGACTTGTTGACTACGCCGCAGCTGGTCCGCTAATGATGTGCGCCTCTCTCGCCCTCGGCCCCCGTATATCAATCTCTCAACTCGCGTCCTGTCCCCCTCACTCCCAAACAATGGACAGAGCCAACGATGACTGCAAGTGCAATCTTAAAGAAACAATGTCGCTTTTCAATGAACTTCAGGGCGAGGGATAATGAAGAGGTCAGGGCTCTTATACTTGCAGATATCAAGTAAGGTCATTGTTGATTCTGATATGCATGTAGGGAGCAACGCGCATCTTATGCAAATCCCGAGGTGGGCGGGGGGGGTTTTGTTCCGAAGGAAAATATTTTATTCCGCACACACAAGTAGTCATCAAAATTCAGGGGATTATTAAAAAAAAAAAATGCTGGTCAAGATAATTTACAATACTGTGACTTTCAAATACAAAATTTTATGACGTTAAGCCGATTATTCTTGGACCTTTTGTGCCATATTTTTTCTTTCCACTCAACTTTCCATTAATGTGCTTGGATTCAGCTCTGTGTACGTCTAAAGGAACTCTTCTTACCTTTCATGCTTGAACATGGTCAGGGCCATGACATAACATTTAGGCATGAAAAAAAAACAACGTCTTATTAAGTTAGCTTTTTTTTTTTTGAGATACTGAATTTTGGGTTTTCCTTAACTGTAAGGCATAACAATCAACATTCACAAAATAAACCCTTGAAATGGCTATGTATATTGTGTAAGGTTCAAGTTATTTAAACAAATGAGTTTTTTTTTTATGGCATATCTATTTACCAAAATCCACTTGTTCTCCAGGTCAGTTCTATTCTAATGATAAATGAATCACAAACAACAATCACAAGATCTGGGTGCTGCAGATCATGTAAATAGTGAACAGCACCCTCCCCAGTCATTTCTAAATAATTTGCAATGCGTGTTTTATTGAGCAAAAAAAAAAAAAAAAAAAACATTCAGACAATACAGGCTTACTTAAAATTACAGAAAATAACACAGAATTTATTCACGTAAATAAGATGGTCATGGTTTTTTTGAGTATGAATTCTTGGTAAATGAAACATGAAATAAAACTTTCCTGTGGAAGAGTCAGGTGAAGCTCTGCAGACTGAGTGAAACTGTCAGATCCTATCATAACACCATCTATGAGATACATAAAAACTGTGTAAGATATTACTGCTGGTGAGCTGGGTTTGTGTTTTGTTGTTGCCATCCTAAATGTTCTGTCATGTTCTGGAATGTTAAAAAACAGGAAATATGGATAGCCGGAAAGCTACATGTCGGGACAATTGAGACGCAATGAGGGGTCGCCTCACTGAGCTTAAATAAAATAGCAAAGCAACAACAAACAAACAAAAAATAACTGGAATTTTATTCACACAAGAGTTGTATGACACAATCACAAAGTTAGTTTACAATTGAAATGCAGTTTACAACTAATCCACAGGGCATTTGAGTCAATTGCTGATGGCAGCCTGCAATTAAATGTTTATCTTGAAAAAAGATAAACTGAAAGGTGAGTGAAAGAAAATTGAGCATGGAGCAGGGCAGCAGGGACACATCACTGTTTTCAGGCAATATGACAGCCACGACGCTAGAGACTGGTTTTCTGATTCATTCTCTCCCTTTGTGAACAATTCTTGTTCACAAAGGAGAACAAGAATTGGCGTCTTCTCCATCCACTAGATGGCAGACTTTCACCTGCCAACTGCATTTCTTAAAGCTGCATTTTTAGCTTCATACAACAAAAATACATAGATATATTTTTAGGTAAGTATTTTTTCTTAAATCACATAAAATAGTATTATGTAAAAACACTTTGTAAGCATATATCTTTATAAAACAACAACAACAACAACAACAACAAAACTTTATCTTGTAATCCAATGTATTCCTTAATTTCTCTTGTAAAAAGGCTATTTTAATTCAATTCTTAATTTGGTTTTGGAGCTCCTTATTTGATCCCAGTTAATGTAGTTATCCCCACCGTGTGGGCCTTATTAGATTGTTTATTTTTGAAGCAGCTAGCCCAGACATCCTCAGAGACGCAGCTCATGTTATACAAGCCTTGTTCTCCACTAACCAGGTTGTTGTACATTGTGTTTTACAGGCTCCGTCTCCTTGCTTTCCTCCTTCCCACCTCACACAGGCCTATGCACTCAACAATGCACTACACTGTACAGATTTTAAAAAGTTAAAACAGTTTCCCCTCCCTCTTTGTTGCAACTGTTTGCTCCCAGATTTGCACACACGTCGCACCCTGGCTCATTCATATTTAATGCAGCACTTAACCTGCGTTAGATCTAATTTGTTCCTCCAAATCTATCCGAATGTGACGCCAGCTGCTGTTTGCAAACACGTCTTTGAGTAGAGTGTGACTTCCCTCCGAGAGTCAGGTATTAAAACAGCACACCTGGTTGGGAGCTGGGCGCAGTACGGTGAGTTTTCTGCCATTTGGGCGCGATCCAACCGTGTGGGTAAGAACCGGTGTTATCAGGTAACAACTGCAAGGTGGAGACTTGAGATGTTTGTGTGCCTCTTCACTCCTGGAGCTAGTCAAGGGTTACTCCTTTATACACATTCATCACTTCACCTCTGAAGGAACATTAAACCCTTCTGCGGATCCTAAAGTGTCTAAATGCGTTAGAATCCCCATCACTCAAAGTCAGGAAGCTGAGACAGACTCAACCAGCTTGTAGCACAAGCACCTTAGTTTTTATGATTTCTTGGGAAATGTTTGACTTTATAAATCTACATTATATCTCACCGGCTGTGATACGTGGGTGGCTTTACTGGGTGGCTTTGCCTGGTACATCATCCATGACTAGTTTTGTCTATAATGCTAAGAGTTTTCAAGGAAAAATGCTCCTCTTATCAGTTCTCTGTCTGGTCACAGTATGCAGAGTCTTTATCAGAAACTTGCTGAACTATTTTTCTACTTCTGAATATAGAGTAATTGCAGAAGCACATAGGGATTTTTTTGAACTGCATAAAGCCCAAGACAAATACTCTCAAAATGTTTAATTCTCTGGCTGTTTTCATCCTTGAAACTGTGAGTGAGATTACTCGCTGCTTGCTTCGAGCTGCTATTCATCAGAATAATATTTGTCTTTGACCCTGAGTGGAATCTCATTCTCTTCGGTATGTCCCATCTTTTTCTTTGGTGGGCATTTTCTGTGTTTCAGAAACAAACAAACTGTTGTAAAAAACAAAACCACGATTACTACCGCCATGCAGAGCACAAGATAAAAGTATATCGCTTGAACTGATCTGGCAGTCTCCACCTCACAGATTGGAGACATAGAAGCACTTTCAACCCAATCTGATCTCCCAGTCCATGTAGGTACCCTATCTAGATGGCACTGATCTGTGCTCTTATTAACCAACAGGTTAATCCAGACAGTGGTGTAAAGTGGAGTTGGTTTCCCATTATCTCTCACTACAATGAACAGATTATGCATTCCCATGTCTTCCTGTAAAAGTTCTTGCCTTAAGGTAATGTTCCCTGATTTTGAGTCTACCTGGAAGGGAGTGTTCTGCTGAACTGACTTTGGTGCAACAACAGAATATGTGATTTCTGAGTTTACACCAGAGTCTTCATCGATGGCGTAGACCTTTGTTACATTTGTACCCACTGGAGTACCTGGAGAGACTACCAAACATGAATAATTGCTGCTGGGAAGGATCACTTTTGGGTTGTTGTCATTAATGTCCTCTATAAAGATAGTCACCCTGGCATTGGAGGTTAATGCCTCTGGACGGCCATTGTCGCTGACCGCCAGGTAAAGTTCATGACGATCCGTCACCTCCCGGTCCAAGTTGGTGGTGGTGTGCAGCATCCTTTGTATGCTGTCCACAACAAAAGATGTGTCACCCTGCACAATCTGCAATTCTGTTTTCCCATTCTCTCCTTCATCTGGATCTTCCACTTCTATCATCCCCACCTGAGCAGACGGCGGTGCATTCTCAGGGATGAAAAAGACGAAGTGAGGAGTAGAGAAAACAGGTGCATTGTCATTCCGGTCCAGAACACGAATAATTACAGAGGCCTGGGACTCCAGGGGTGGAACCCCACTATCTCGAGCAAACACAGTGAGTTTGTGCACACTTTTCTGTTCTCTATCCAGAGGAACCAATGCAGATAGTTGACCTGTCACCGGGTCAACTTTAAAGACGGCAGATGTGCGTTTATCTAACCTGTATGTCACCCTGCCATTGAGTCCACTGTCTGCATCGGTAGCTGATACCTGCAGCAGTGTTAATGCAGGCTCGTTGTTTTCCTCCACTTCCAGCTGGTAGCCAGTCTGGGAGAAATGTGGGGCATTATCATTGACATCCTCCACCATCACCCTGATCTCTCGCTGAGGCGGAGCGATCACAGACCTTTCAGATGAACTCCCTTGCACTACCACAGAAATGTGATATTCACTTTTCATCTCATAGTCTAGGGGCTTTGATGTGGAAAGCAGATATTTGCCACTCTGTGGGCTCAAAAAGAAAGGCACGCCACCCTCAATGGCAAGAGATGAGTCTTTAAAGCTGCTGTCACCCTCAAGCTCTAAAACAGCTAAGGGAGTGGGGGGTTGGCTCTCTGGTATCACAACAGTCTGGTTGTGATGCTTAGCTATGAACCCGATCTTGATTGTTAGACCTTGGGTAGCCTTGGGGAGGAGGGATACTGTTACCTGAGTCTCTGCTGGTGGGCAGTGAAGGCCGCTGGCTAACACTTTTAACACCAGCTCCTCAGAGCTGTCTATTTCAAGGTCTTGTGTTAGCCTGATGTGACCACTGTGGCTGCTGAGGGTTAAGAGTTTCTTAGCCCTTTCAGAGACCTTAGGACTGAGGGAATAAACAATGGCAGCATTTGGGCCTAAATCTGGGTCTGTAGCAATTACCTGAGTAACAACTGTGTCCTTCTTGGAGTCCCCTGAGATTGTGGCACTGAGTGGGCTGTTAGGACTAAAGCTTGGACAGTTGTCATTAACATCTGTCACTGTGACAAATATAGGGACTGATACACTCAGAGGCTGTTCTCCACAGTCAGTAGCCACCAGCTGCATTTGATACAGGTCCAGAGTCTCTCTGTCCAGAGCCTTTTGTACGACCAGCATGATCAGTGGCCCTTCTTCTTCAACCTTTAAAGTAAAAACTCCTCCAGAGCCTATGAGTTCGTATTTCAGCTGTCCGTTTGGTCCACTATCTCTGTCCCGAGCCTGGTCATCCAGCATGAGACTGGTCCCTTCAGGGACATCCTCAGAAATATCCAGGGATATCTTGCTATTTTCAAAATACGGTGCATTGTCGTTGATGTCCTCGATGATCACAGAAAACTGCTCCAGGTCTCTAGAGGGCCCAACAATTACAGATTGCAAAATAATGCATTCATCATCTTTTGTCTCCTCAAAGCAGAGGTGCTCACGATCCATCTTCTTCTCAGTAATGTAGACATTCCCAGTGCTTTTGTTCATCCACAGGTACTCCTCGGTCAGGAGCTGATAAGGAGGTGCAAAGTGTTTACTTAGCGATCCAACCAGAGTATGAGGCTCCAGTTCCTCCTTGATAAAGAACTGGACGGAGTCACAGATGATCTGCTTGGTATGAAGCATGATCAGCAACTTCTGAGTGAAAGAAAAAGAAAATAAGTGTCATTTCTTTTTTTATTTCTCACCCTAATTTCCTTTCGTTGAACCTGGAAACATTCCTAGAGACATTTACTCAGGTAGTAACGATAGCTTTACAACTTCATGGGTGAATAAGCTCCTGAACAACACACCGAAAGCACAATGATGTCATTGTTTAGTTTGCTCTAATCAATTATCCTCACAAGCAAATGGCACAAAAGCAGAGAACAAATGCCAAAGTTTGATTTAATATAAAGTAATTGGCGCAATTACATAACTACTCCGAAAATCCATACTCCGGAGACATTCCTGATATGCTCACTTCCACACAAAATCCAGAGATTCTAGTATGTTTCCTTTTTAAGAATAAGATTCAATCTGCCGTCCACACAGAAACACTGAGGCAGTAATAAGAACCCAGCAGAACTGATAATCTTTGATTCACTGACCTGCAGAAGTCCAGCCCAGTTCATATTATCAGGAGTCCCATGGCCCATTGCCCTCGCACATGCTACCTAAGTCGCCCGGTAGCAAGTGATCACCGAGCACAGTGGCAGCAATCTAAACCTGCACAGCTGAAGGCATAATTTGTTGACGCTCCTCCTACAACACACTCCCCGTCTGTACGGCTAACTGACAGATCGAATGCAGAGACACAACAGGTTTACCTGCATGAACTGAAATGCTTTTTTGTTTGTTTTTTTTTTCCACTCCAGGGCGATGACTGACGATGGTTCTGTACAAACACGGTGCTTAACTACATGGAAATTATTAACTTTTAAACAGTTTCTGTCCTCCGCTTGCCTTTCTGCTTCACAGTAAACACTTAATAAGGTTTAAACAGCCTTTTAATGATTTTTTTCCCCACTTTTTCTGACTGAGTCTGCTTGTGGCTGAGACTAATTCGTAATCTTGATTTAAAACTCTTTATACATCTGAAAATGACTGGTAATATTTAATACTGCAACATGTATTGATAAGCAATTGTGGAAAACGTATATTTTTAAGATAAACAATAATGTTGGTCTATTTCTCTCTCTCTCTCTCTCTCTCTCTCTCTCTCTCTCCATATATATACACTGCTCAAAAAAAATAAAGGGAACACTTAAACAACACAATATAACTCCAAGTAAATCAAACTTCTGTGAAATCAAACTGTCCACTTAGGAAGCAACACTGATTGACAACGGGGACCCTCGTCGGGTCAATCAGTGTTGCTTCCTAAGTGGACAGTATATATATATATATATATATACTGCTCAAAAAAATAAAGGGAACACTTAAACAACACAATATAACTCCAAGTAAATCAAACTTCTGTGAAATCAAACTGTATATATATATATATATATATATATATATATATATATATATATATATATACTTTCTCTCTGGTCTAATGTGAGCTTAAATGATTTAATCTTTTCCACAACTGGAAAATATGAGAGATAATGAAATTGCACAATATTGCCCTCAGACTTCCTTTGTAAGGCTAGGGGGGCCTCTGTTGACAGAGCAGGGTACTACAGCAGACTGAGACAACTTAGGATATTTGCTAAAATTCACAGTGGTAATTTTATTTATTTATTTTTCAGAAACTCGGTCACAAAAACACAATCTATATTTTAAAATTGATGCGACCGATTCTCTCCACAGACTCCTCTGCGTTAAGTTTATCTCGTAATTAACAGACGAGCTCATTAAGTGTTCAGTGCACGTGCAGCTATAATGTTTCTCTTCCACAGTGAAAGCATGTCCGGTATGCCTGTTACGTAACGGATTCTTCCCGTCGTTGTCATTCAACTTTCCGCCCACTTTTCCACTTACAGTAAAGTTCTGACTTTTTCCCCCGCTGCTACTTTATTGGTTCGTCACGTCCTCTAAATGCTGGGCGCCAGTAGAGGGCTGTGAAATAAAACTACATTTTCCTGACAGCTTCAGACTCCAGACTGAGCGGAGAGACGCAGCAGCTTGTGGCGAACTTCACTTTCTATCATGTCCTCAGATATTACAGGCGGTGAGTCCAATGATACTTTAAATCAATACGTTTAATTGGTAATTTGTGTTTTAACAATCTCCAATTCTTTATTTAACTTTCGCTATTATCTAAAATCTTTATTGAAGGCTTGAAGTGTTAGTGTCACAGTCAGTGAATTTAAATATTAAATTAAAAAGAATAACTAAAATGGGAATGGCAAAGCATACTAACGCCATAAAAGTTAGAAGATAATAGGCAGCTCTTTCAAATAGATATCCTTTTTTTATTAATTGTTGATGGTGTTTGTTCTGCCATACTTCTCTATAATGTACTTAGAAATAATGTTTACATACTGCAATGAATCATTCGCAGAAAGGTTAAGTTTGGGATCTTACGTAAAAAAAAAAAAGATAAATATTTCAGTGTCCCTCAGACAGCTGGGATCCTTTTTGCATTAGTGTACAACCAGGCCAAAGACATTTCTTACAGTCTTTGTTTAAGCTTAATTTTGTACTTGGACTATATTTGCACATTGTTCATTTTAAACTAATTTAAACTTTCTACAAATTCAGCTCAGAGTCTTATTTCTACTCCTTGTATCCACTGTGTCAGCTTTGCTGCACCCAGTCAGTCTTGGAGTTTCCTTTTCTGCAGAGTCTGGGATTGCGTTCCAACTGCTGTCAAATTTTCCACAGACTTGGAGCTGGAGCTGGGCGACGTGCTGCAGGAGTTCCAGGATGTTGTGGAGGAGCTGAAGGCCCCCTCCGAAAGCAAACATCATTCTTACCAGCGCGTCCTGCATGAGGCCAAGAGCCGCATTGAAGACAATGGGGTGGAAGACTCTGACTACAGTAAGTTAAAAAAAATGTAATTGCACTGACGCTAATTGTGCTAACACAATTCCATTGAATTCAGGAAAAGCTATTTGAGAGAATACGCAGAGTGTACCGAGCACGAAAGATATTTCTGTGCAATATTTGCTGTTATATAACAGTCTGTTGTCTCGGGGGGTATCACTTGGCGATCTTTAATAGCCCAAACAACTACGGCTTGACACGTCTAATTTGCATGAAATTATTGGTACAAGAGGAGACATACCCGGCCCTCTTCCAGAAAAGTGGCTGTTTGCCTAATGACAAACTGGAATGAACTCCAATTATGGATAGCGCATCTTCTGTAATCGTTCTTTTCTCCTCTCCATTGTTGCTCATTTGTCGGCGGTTATGAGATGAAAGAGGCGATGTTTTCCTCTGCTCCCATGCGTCGTCATTATTGAAAGTGTGCTGGCCCCGGTAACGTTTGAAAAGGCGCGCTTGCTTTAAAGCGTTCCAGCTGACACATGGGAGTCACTCGCAAACAGGCATTTACCTTCACTTTTGTACATGCTATCATCATTATGTGTAACTCCTGCACTGTCATTGCTACTGATCATTTGCATGGAAATGCCCTTAGTGCTTATTATCTCTTCTCTACTCTTCCGTCCTCCTCTCTCCCTCCCAGGCAGCGGAGCATCTATGGGAAACAGTTTGAATGCGAGCGAGGAGGAGCTCCACCATGCAGGCACGACGCTGGCGCTGAAAGGTACTGCAGGCCTCCTTATCGTCCCATCTCCATTCAGATTCAGCCATTGTTCTCACGGTGATCACTATCACGTTTTGCTTCTGATCGCTGCAACAAGAACAACGCATGCTCCTCACATTAGGCTCCGAGCTGTTTTGTTTTGAAACAACAAAGGCCCCCCCTGCTGTGACTGTGGCTCCTCAGCACCATACTTTGAAACTCTCCTGCAGGGAGTCTGTCTCAGGTGTTTGTGTGTGTGTGTGTGTGCGTGTGCGTGGGGGTGTGTGTGTGTATAAATGAACAACTCCCTGTGTATTCCATTGCATTTACACTCACGTGATGATGAATCTAAATTGAAAATAAATAAATAAATAAACAATAACACTTACACACACCTGCGACAGACTGGCAACCTGTCCCGGGTGAACCCCGCCTCTCGCCCGGAACGCTAGCTGGAGACAGGCACCAGCACCCCTCCCGACCCCACTGAGGGACAAGGGTGAAAAGAAAATGGATGGATGGATGGACTTACACACGCGCGCAGGCAGGCAGGCAGGCAGGCAGGCAGGCAGGCAGGCAGGCAGGCAGGCAGGCAGGCAGGCAGGCAGGCAGGCAGGCAGGCAGGCAGGCAGGCAGGCAGGCAGGCAGGCAGGCAGGCAGGCAGGCAGGCAGGCAGGCAGGCAGGCAGGCAGGCAGGCCAGGCAGGCAGGCAGGCAGGCCAGGCAGGCAGGCAGGCAGGCAGGCAGGCAGCGCCAGGCAGGCAGGCAGGCAGGCAGGGCAGGCAGGCAGGCAGGCAGGCAGGCAGGCAGGCAGGCAGGCAGGCAGGCGGCAGGCAGGCAGGCAGGCAGGCAGGCAGGCAGGCAGGCGGGCAGGCAGGCAGGCAGGCAGGCAGGCAGGCAGGCAGGCAGCAGGCAGGCAGGCAGGCAGGCAGGCAGGCAGGCAGGCAGGCAGGCAGGCAGGCAGGCAGGCAGGCAGGCAGGCAGGCAGGAGGCAGGCAGGCAGGCAGGCAGGCAAGGCAGGCAGGGCAGGCAGGCAGGCAGGCAGGCAGGCAGGCAGGCAGGCAGGCGGCAGGGCAGGCAGGCAGGCAGGCAGGCAGGCAGGCAGGCAGGCAGGCAGGCAGCAGGCAGGCAGGCAGGGAAGCAGGCAGGCAGGCAGGCAGGCAGGCAGGCAGGCAGGCAGGCAGGCAGGCAGGCGGGCAGGCAGGCAGGCAGGCAGGCAGGCAGGCAGGCAGGCAGGCAGGCAGGCAGGCAGGCAGGCAGGCAGGCAGGCAGGCAGGCAGGCAGGCAGGCAGGCAGGCAGGCAGGCAGGCAGGCAAGCAGGCAGGCAGGCAGGCAGGCAGGCAGGCAGGCAGGCAGGCAGGCAGGCAGGCAGGCAGGCAGGCAGGCAGGCAGGCAGGCAGGCAGGCAGGCAGGCAGGCAGGCAGGCAGGCAGGCAGGCAGGCAGGCAGGCAGGCAGGCAGGCAGGCAGGCAGGCAGCCAGGCCGTCAGGCAGGCAGGCAGGCAGGCAGGCAGGCAGGCAGAGGCAGGCAGGCAGGCAGGCAGCAGACAGGCAGGCAGGCAGGCAGGCAGGCAGGCAGGCAGGCAGGCAGGCAGGCAGGCAGGCAGGCAGGCAGGCAGGCAGGCAGGCAGGCAGGCAGGCAGGCAGGCAGGCAGGCAGGCAGGCAGGCAGGCAGGCAGGCAGGCAGGCAGGCAGGCAGGCAGGCAGGCAGGCAGGCAGGCAGGCAGGCAGGCAGGCAGGCAGGCAGGCAGGCAGGCAGGCAGGCAGGCAGGCAGGGCAGGCGGCAGGGGCAGGCAGGCAGGCAGGCAGGCGGCAGGCAGGCAGGCAGGCAGGGGCAGGCAGGCAGGCAGGCAGCAGGCAGGCAGGCAGGCAGGCAGGCAGGCAGGCAGGGCAGGCAGGCAGGCAGGCAGGCAGGCAGGGGCAGGCAGGCAGGCAGGCAGGCAGGGGCAGGCAGGGGCAGGCAGGCGGAGGCAGGCAGGCAGGCGGCAGGGGCAGGGCAGGCAGGCAGGCAGGCAGGCAGGCAGGCAGGCAGGCAGGCAGGCAGGCAGGCAGGCGGAGGCAGGCAGGCAGGCAGGCAGGCAGGCAGGGCAGGCAGGCAGGGCAGGCAGGCGGCAGGCAGGCAGGCAGGGGCAGGCAGGGGCAGGCAGGCAGGCAGGCAGGCAGGCAGGCAGGCAGGCAGGCAGGCAGGCAGGCAGGCAGGCAGGCAGGCAGGCCAGGCAGGGCAGGCAGGCAGGCAGCAGGCAGGCAGGCAGGCAGGCGGGCAGGCAGGCAGGCAGGCAGGCAGGCAGGCAGGCAGGCAGGCAGGCAGGCAGGCAGGCAGGCAGGCAGGCAGGCAGGCAGGCAGGCAGGCAGGCAGGCAGGCAGGCAGGCAGGCAGGCAGGCAGGCAGGCAGGCAGGCAGGCAGGCAGGCAGGCAGGCCAGCCGGCAGGCAGGCAGGCAGCCAGGCAGGCAGGCAGGCAGGCAGGCAGGCAGGCAGGCAGGGCAGGCAGGCAGGGCAGGCAGGCAGGCAGGCAGGCAGGCAGGCAGGCAGGCAGGCAGGCAGGCAGGCAGGCAGGCAGGCAGGCAGGCAGGCAGGCAGGCAGGCAGGCAGAGGAAGGCAGGCAGGCAGGCAGGCAGGCAGGCAGGCAGGGAGGCAGGCAGGCAGGCAGGCAGGCAGGCAGGCAGGCAGGCAGGCAGGCAGGCAGGCAGGCAGGCAGGCAGGCAGGCAGGCAGGCAGGCAGGCAGGCAGGCAGGCAAGCAGGCAGGCAGGCAGGCAGGCAGGCAGGCAGGCAGGCAGGCAGGCAGGCAGGGCAGGCAGGCAGGCAGGCCAGGCAGGCAGGCAGGCAGGCAGAGCAGCAGGCAGGCAGGCAGGCCGGCAGGCAGGCAGGCAGGCAGGCAGGCAGGCAGGCAGCAGGCAGGCAGGCAGGCAGGCAGGCAGGCAGGCCAGGCAGGCAGGCAGGCAGGCAGGCAGGCAGGCAGGCAGGCAGGCAGGCAGGCAGGCAGGCAGGCAGGCAGGCAGGCAGGCAGGCAGGCAGGCAGGCAGGCAGGCAGGCAGGCAGGCAGGCAGGCAGGCAGGCAGGCAGGCAGGCAGGCAGCAAGGCAGGCAGGCAGGCAGGCAGGCAGGCAGGCAGGCAGGCAGGCAGGCAGGCAGGCAGGCAGGCAGGCAGGCAGGCAGGCAGGCAGGCAGGCA